>NC_054539.1:52016065-52356065 GCF_017654505.1 Polyodon spathula
TTGACTTTTCCAGTTTCTACAGTAAATCACCAATTGAGTACACAGCTTTTTACTGTGCTAATGTTTAAAAATATGCTGAAATGCAAACTGCACATATATGCTTGCTACTTATCCCAATACCCCAAGGATTTATCCTGGTGTTGAAATTTAAAATAAAACAAAATGAATACATTTTGTTAAAGATATAAATTAAAGCACTATGGATATGACAGGTCGCCCACAATACTATACGGCAGATTCACTCATGGTCCCATTCACAGCAGCACCACTAGAACAATCCCAACCACAAGCTGTGCATGCTAAAATGCAGCTGTGTGTCCATGCTATTCTAATGAGAATGCCTACTGCATGGACCAGACAGATCCAGTGAAAGACAGTATTAGGGATATGTTAATGCAGTTTTGATCAAAATTTTAACCAAACCAAAACAAATAAATATATAAATAAAAACATACATGTCTTCTACAGTAAATACCTGTGGATGCAGCCTTCCAAACTGAGGTTATGGACCTTTTTTAGCATGGTGAACAAGCATTTTGTAGCAGTTTATGATCAACCCCCATTGGCTTAAACTGGAAGAGAGCATTAAACAGCAGGTAAAATAAATTACTGCTGTTTGTAGTAGACTTCACAGCTACTCTTTGCCTCTTCTTACAGATGATATTTGCTTTCCCAGCTGAGAATAATTATGTTTTTCTATCCACCATACCAGTTACTGCACAATCTTGTATAGGAGCCAAAGTCAAAGCCAAAGTCCCTTGACAGGAAATTAATGGAATCTCATAAACCACCAACCAATTCACACGTTCAACATTGTTCTTATTGTATTAAGGATGCATGTTGGGGATGAAGGATTCCTTTTACAAATAAGAGGAGGTATGACTGGGACTGAAGGATTACATGAGCGTTCATATCACAAAAGATGCTGCAACTCAGACAGATAGCTGAACACTTACCCTGTTTCACCGATTAATGCATGCTTTCTAGAATGTTAAAAGGATATTCTGAGTGTGAATGTTTTGGTGTCTAAAGGGAGCTACTGTACAGGAGAAACATGGATATAAATAACACACACAGGTTTGCTTACCCATTATTTTAACCCCTACCCAAGCATTTTTCGCGCACTCTAGATATATATATATATATATATATATATATATATATATATTATATTTTTTTTTTACCCATCGGGTTTTAAATAAAGGCTAACAAAAAAAAACTTTTTACTACCTGGGTATCGATTTTAAAATATGAAATAAAAAAAAAGAAAAATAAAAAAATAAAATAAAAAAAAAAAAGAAAAAAATAATAAAATAAAAAGCTCCCAAGCCGAAAAATATACTTTAAAAAAGTTCGGCATGGGTACCCATCGGGTTTTAAATGACCCGACTTGGGTCTCTTTTTACTACCTGGGTATCGATTATTAATTTGAGTATTTAAAGAAAATGTAGAAAATATGACAATGCAGTTTTAAGTGTGGGTCTCTGGCCAGCGTAATAAAGACAATGTTAAGACAAGCTTATGAATTAAGCCTTTTCTTAACTGGCAGGATATCAATGTTTTACAGAAAACAAAAAACACAGCGAGTGGCAAGTACACCTCAATAATAATAACTGTGCCGACTATTCCTCATAATTTCTTTTATTTTATTTCTTTTTATTTTATTTCAGTGACAACTCTATGATCCTTTAATAATAATAATAATAATAATAATAATAATAACCACCATGTGGGCTTCCAAAACGGAATGCTTTAGCTACAGTTATTGCGCAGATATAGTTTCTTACCAAAAAATTAAAATAAGTAGCGTTTATTTAAAAACACAATGAAAAACCACACACACAACAAAATGCGTAAGGTGCAAAAGTACACAATTAAATCAGTATGAGAAACATTACTCACACGCTTACGTTTACCTATTTTGTTTTGGGTTAAATAAAACAATTTGTGGGG
Source organism: Polyodon spathula (assembly GCF_017654505.1). Classification (NCBI taxonomy): domain Eukaryota; kingdom Metazoa; phylum Chordata; class Actinopteri; order Acipenseriformes; family Polyodontidae; genus Polyodon; species Polyodon spathula. The sequence goes on from NC_054539.1 coordinate 52,018,019, forward strand.
CACATCATGTGCTAGTGCTTCCTCCTTTGAATGAAATAATTCCTTGGCAGAGTTTGCAAATTCTATTTCCTCCTGCTTTGGTAATGAAATTCCACACAATGCTGCTTTGCTTGGATGCATGTTTTAAAACAACAACAACACAATATGGCACTAGATGTCACGAAGAATCCAGCAGCATGAAATCCATTTAACATTGATATAATTAATAATAACTGTATTCAAACTCTGAAGGGACTAAATGTACATGTACTACTATTATTTATTAAATACGTATCATGCACTTAAATACATGAACATATGTGATTAAAAAAAAAAAAAAACATTACCCCCCACCCCCCAAAAAAAAGACCCTGGTATCCGGGTATTTTTCATGCCAGGAACCAGGTTCTGGATTTTTTTTTACCAGTCCCGACCTACTATTTTCTCATATTAAAAAAAAATAGAAAAAAAACAATTTCTCCCACTACAATACACACAGACACCCAAAATGAAAAGCTTTATCTTCATTTCAGAAAACTTAGTGACTACCTAGAAATATGTGCCGGGTGCAGGAAAAGCAATTATTATTATTTTATTTTAAAGATTGCCTTATTGAAAAGAAAAAGCAGGTCCCCATGACCTACATTCACAGCATGTATAATTGTATCTCACTGGACAGCATGTGGGAGAACTCTTGTATTTATTCATTAAAAAAAAATAAAATAAAAAAAAGCAAAATAAGTCACCCACTCCAGAACAATCAGGAGCAGAGCAGTGGAACTTACCTCTAAGCATACTGTCCAGCATATTTACATCTAAGTCTGAGGACCTTTTTTGTTGCTGTTCCACTAACTGGCAGAACTTCTGAGCAGCTGTCACTATGCCTGTTTTCCCATCGTCCGGAGACAACACTTTAACTGTGGCTTGACACGATAAAACTGCAAATCAGAAACAAAATACACGTTAGAAACACATAAAACATTCTTCACAGTTTCAAGCATGTTATTCTGTTTAGTGTCCCATTGACTATTCCCATTGGACATCTATGGGCTAACAGTGCTGGTGGTGTCCATCTTCTCTGCATTTGCTATTTCTGCAGTGTCCATTAAAATATGATTGTTGAAAATGTCATCATTTATTACACTGCCACAATCCAAAGCCATTTGGATTCTAGCATTGTACCAGACTTATCATGCAAGGCAGGAATACAATAAAACAGTAACAAGCTCCATAAGCACCTGTGGGCCATGGAATTCAAAGGAATACAGAAAATGATGGCAATGCGCACTTTTCAGATCTAGTAACAGTCAGTGGGTGGTTTTTGTTGTTTTAGTACAAACGTTTTCTGAAAACAATCTGTAATTGTGAGTGTTCAGTCTAATAAATAAGTGGGTCTCAAATGGAAACAAGTGGTTAGGAAATAAATAGGCACAGTATTGTAAGTGAAAGACATTGATTAGTACAGATACTCACCTTGCTGTTCTGGTTTGTCATTACTGTTATTTAAAAACTCAACTGAGTATTTCAAGGAGTCAAGGCCTAGGAGCTCCTGCTGCTGTTTCAGGATTTCATCCATGAGTCTGGAGCTGTTTCTCCTGAAGATACCTACAAACAAATAAAAACTTTCATTTGCAATGTCTTTCCCCCCATCTAATTTGTTTGGATATTCAACAAAGTAGAGATGAAATCAACAGCAATAAGGTATTATGGAAGAAAAAAAAAAAAAAAAAAAATAGAAATTTGTGTTTCTGAACAAAAATAAATCATTCCTTGGAAATAGTGATCTGGCTTGTAAACAGTAAAAAATACAGACATTTGGTAAAATGAACATGCAGACAAAGTGTTTGTTACTTCAAGTCCCTAAAGAAACCAGAACCAGAGGATACATTTGGAAATTAAGTAGAGATAGACTTAGGGTTTATTCACCCCCAAAAAGTTGGATTTTTAAACCCTACCATCTCCGAACTTGGTTCTTAGGGTTGTTTCAGGCAAACAAGCTCATTTTTAGTCAGATCACGTCAAAGGTTAGAGGTCAAAATGTGGTCGATACTGTTGTGCTACTGACTAGTGGGAGGTGTCATTTTATTGGAAATTGCACGGCAAATTCAAATACATTTGAAAGAAAACAAAAGGAAGTTACACCCTAACAAAGTTTTGACCCTTGGAGTCAAACCGAAAAAAAAATTAAAAATTACCAAGAAAAGATCAAGGCCTCTGCTTCGTCTGTTTTGCGCTCAATTCAGAATTTGAGAACTTCCCACTGATTTAGAGCAAGGGTGCCCAAGGTGTGGCCCGACAACCCCTCTAATGCGCCCCAAAGCGTCTCTCCAATTTAACTTCGTATGTGGCCCACAATGAATGGAGCAGCTGCACCCTCCACCCGCCTTCACCAATCCCGGGCATGGTATTCGGACCCCAATCTCTTGCCAGCTTTCTAGGGGTACAAATGCATGTCCAGGACTGGTGAATCCGGACAGAGTGGCAACCAACACACCCCACACCCCACCCCCGGCACAGCAAAACATTATGTAATACAGAAACATAAGACAAACAAACTGGAAAACAAACGGGACAGTCAAAAAAGCCCTGCAACAATGGAAATCGCCAGGTTGTTACAATATTGTAGGTTTTACACCACTCTTCTTGCTAACATCTTTCTTCTTCTCCTTGACTCTCTCTGGAAAGCAAGCAATAGATACATTTTATGCAGTATGGCTGGCTATAGAAAAGCAATCTTATACTCCCATCCTTGCTATACAATAAATGTATTTTATTATTTTCTACTGTAATGTTAATTTTATCATCTAATGTAATGTTGATGTCTGTTTGAATCAGCTGTAATATTGCTGGCCAGTGCTGACACTGTACTCTGTAAAGATCTTCCATTATAACAGGCTGCAGTACTATACATTGCAATGTCTTGCAATAAGGGGTATGCTTTTCATCAGAACAAAGCAAATGAAACCTTTATTAGTTGCAGCCCCCAACTTCATACTGCCAGTATCAGTGGACATTTCACTTGAGGTCACAATTGAGCTGAGATTTCAGTAATTTAATGCACATTTAGTTACTTTAAAGGAAAATGCTAGCTATTTCATATTATTTTCAGTATTTGTGCTTTATGGATTTTTAAATTAAAATTGTACCCTTTAAAAATTTCTGAAAATGTAATAAGAATAATTAAAAAAAAAAAAAAAAAAAAACTTAAAATGTCAATCAAATCAATTTTCCAGTTTTAAAAAACACATTACCATCATAAAATGTACTTTCAAATTAAATTAAGAATTAATTCCTACTGTCCACATGCATAAATACACAACAAGTGAACACATCATTTAAAAGATAAAGCCAATTCAAAATAAGCAACGGTTACACACACTTTTCCTAGTTTCTGCCACTGTGGAGGATGACTTTCATGGTAGCTTTTTAGTCTTGGGGCCTGATAAAATGCAGAACAAATACATTAAACGTTCATTAAATGACCATCCTACTAAAAAACCTTGTTTGCTTTGCAGAATTACACTAGTGTTAACATGGTTTCATAAATTGTTGCCAAAATCAACAAAACACAACTGCGACTCACAATGATTTCAAACATGAAACTGACAGGGACAGTTCTCTATAGGAGCTCATGAACTCGACTGTGCCACAATGAGAGTTAAATGACAAGGACAACCCTGAACATGGGCAGATTTGTTCTCCATTTTCAGAAAGGCAGCTACACCTGTATGGAAACCCAGCATCACTAGTGCATTACCTGCTCCAAATGCAAAGCAATTTTGCCATGGTATTCCAAATGACTATAATACTGTATTCAGTCTTAAAGATATTTTCTCCAGTTGATATATCCTCGCAAGATAGCAAAGCAAGGAGCTGAATTACAAATTTGCAAATTTCTTCACTGAAGTAGCGTATTATAATTGGGTACAATTGAGTCTCAGTGTCATTGCTGCCGTCTGTTGCAAGGGGAAAAAAAATGAACTTTTCAAAACCGAAGCCTGTTCAATAGCTCTTAATGCTAAAGTTTCAATGATTGCTGTCGTTTTGGTCCTCACACAGCCACACTTGAAGGCAATTTTACTATCAAGAAAAGCCGCTTTCAAAAGTGGACCTACATGATCTGCAACGGCAATTGGCAAGTTGTGCTCTAAAATAAAGTTTGCAAAAACAGTCTCTGCTTTTAGCACGTCATTTTTGCCATCTGTTTTTTTTAAAAAAACAAACAAATAAAAATAAACAGTCCAAGGATCTATTATCTTGAGCTGCCTGTGTATTTGTTCAGTGCTTCAGGGTTTTCACATGCTCAAAGTTGTTTATTCCACCGTGTTTCATGGTCAAATCACACTTGCAATACCCGCAGTAGGCATGATGCTGCAATATCTTACTTTGCATAATAAAGAAATATTTCTGTGTATAGTCTTCTTTGTACTTCTGGATGTTGAGGCGTGACTTTTTTTTTTTAAGACTGTTTTGGCATTTCTGTACATAGATTTACTGAAACATCGCACAACACTCTACTGTGGAACGACTGCCATTAAACAAATTCAAGGCACTGCAAAACTAAATCTGCTCCTCAACAGACCTCGCCAATCGCAGTGCGTGATTCAGATGAGAACACACCCCAAAAGCCAAAAAATTTGAACTTGAAAATGTCAGGCCTGCCCCCTGCTTGCCTCCCTCCTCCTATCCGAAGGACTCCTCACTTTTACATGGAACTCATCCACCTTTAGACAGAAGCATACATATCATTGCATTGGTGCGAGTCTAATACAAAACTGTACTTTTTTTTTTTTTTTTTTTTTTTTAAATCTAGGCCCATAGCACCGTAGCAGAACCTCAAAACCCAAGTTGCTATGGCCATAGCGTTCGTCGACCTAGACACTGTCATATATATATATATATATATATATATATATATATATATATATATATATATATATATATATATATATATATATATATATATATATAGAGTCATTCATTTTGATGGGCACATCTTAAATGTCTTCTAAAGACTTATTATCTCTTATGAAACTAATATTAATTGTGACATTACCGGATTGCATGTACATTTAAATATGACCTTGGGGGAAGAAGAAAAGAAAAAGTTCTACATATTTAATTGAATGCTTAGAATTGGTGGAGAATGCATGATGTGTATTGTAATGATTTACTTTTGTGCAAATGAATTTTATAAATTATTATAATACCCTGTAATTGTCCAGGCTTGTCTAATCATTGTATTTCTAGCATTCAGTGTCAGCTTTAAGTTTTAAGTGCTAACAGATGTGCCTGAATCTGTTACGTTCGTTTTGGTTACAGTGCCAGCCGACAACTGTTCCTGTGAGACAGGTGTCGATTCTCAGTTGAGATTTATTCTTGAATAAATTGATTTAAAAAAGTAATAGTCATACATAATGAGATCTTTCCAAAATAAAGACACAGGAAATAATGGAAATCAATTTCAATTATATGTACAGTGGTCTGCAGAAGTATTCACCCCCTACCAATAATGTCACATTTTGCTGAATTACAAATAATGTTTACACAGTTTTTCAAACAAACATTTTTTTATTGAAAGCTGTAGTGGTTAAACTGAACACTGTTATATGAGGAGGAGATTACATGTCAGCAAAAAAAACCCTCAAGGTCATTTTTGGCTTCATCTTGCCTGGCTGCTCAGTTTGGGAGGGCGACCTGATCTGGGTAGTGTCTGGGTAGTATGATGCATGTTCAACTTCTTAATGATGGACTTCACTGTGCTGAGAGGGATAATCATCCCCTGTGACAGGGTCTTGCTCGTGTCACGTGTGTGGGTAGCCGCTGATTAAGCAACCATAGAGACCCAATGGGGGTAGAGTTGAACACACTGGCACAGGCGTGCAGGTTTTATTAATAAACAATTAATAAACAAACAGAAAGTAAATAAAGGTGGTCATGTGATGGTACCAGCGATGGTAACGCACAGAGGACACATACAGCAAGCTGTACAAAACGCAAAACAAAACACAGTACAAAAACTACAAATGGTGCCATAAAAACGGTTAGTGCTACTCCCCTAAACAGGAGGTCACGCTAGAATCCAATTACAGTCCACATGTCGTCTCTTTCGGCAAGTGACATTTTCAGAATCATATCGTTCTGAATTAAAATACTTCTGTTGAAAATATAGTACTGTACTAACAAAACCAACTACAGTACCTCTAAATGGAAGCCTACTTATTTTAAAACACAGTCCTTTCAGCTATGTGTTTTTGACATTGTATCTTTTTTGTGTTCCCTGAAAAAAGGCCAAGGTTGGAATGGGCCACAATGAAATAATCAGATAAGTGTCACACGCGTCTATCCGTCACTGGAGTCAAAATGTTATAGGGTCAGATATGTGACATATATGCTGACTGTATACGTAAAGTAAAAATAATGCATTTATGTTTGTACCATATATATATATATATATATATATATATATATAATATATATATATATATATATATATATACACACACACACACACATACACAGTACTGTGCAAAAGTTTTAGGCAGGTGTGAAAAAATGCTGTAAAGTAAGAATGCTTTCAAAAATAGACATGTTAATAGTTTATATTTATCAATTAACAAAATGCAAAGTGAGTGAACAGAAGAAAAATCTACATCAAATCAATATTTGGTGTGACCACCCTTTGCCTTCAAAACAGCATCAATTCTTCTAGGTACACTTGCACAGTTTTTGAAGGAATTTGGCAGGTAGGTTGGCCCAAACATTTTGGAGCACTAACCACAGTTCTTCTGTGGATTTAGGCAGCCTCAGCTGCTTCTCTCTCTTCATGTAATCCCAGACAGACTCGATGATGTTGCGATCAGGGCTCTGTGGGGGCCATACCATCACTTCTAGGACTCCTTGTTCTTCTTTACGCTGAAGATAGTTCTTAATGACTTTCGCTGTACGTTTGGGGTCATTGTCATGCTGCAGAATAAATTTGGGGCCAATCAGATGCCTCCCTGATGGTATTGCATGATGGATAAGTATCTGCCTGTACTCAGCATTGAGGAGACCATTAATTCTGACCAAATCCCCAACTCCATTTGCAGAAATGCAGCCCCAAGTAACCTCCATGCTTCACTGTTGCCTGCAGACACTCATTGGTGTACCGCTCTGCAGCCCTTCGGCGAACAAACTGCCTTCTGCTACAGCCAAATATTTCAAATTTTGACTCATCAGTCCAGATGAGTGCTTCTTCAAAAGAGCTTGGACAGCACATCTGGAAACCCCTGTCTGCCTTGAAATTTCTGCCTGGGAGAGACCTTGCTGATGCAGTAACTAACTTGTGTCTTGTTGCTGTGCTCAGTCTTGCCATGGTGTATGACTTGACAGTAAACTGTTTTCAGCAACCTCACCTTGTTAGCTGAGTTTGGCTGTTCCTCACCCAGTTTTATTCCTCCTACACAGCTGTTTCTGTTTCAGTTAATAATTGTGTTTCAACCTACATATTGAATTGATGATCATTAGCACCTGTCTGGTATAATTGTTTAATCATACACCTGACTATATGCCTACAAAATCCCTGACTTTGTGCAAGTGTACCTAGAAGAATTGATGCCGTTTTGAAGGCAAAGGGTGGTCACACCAAATATGGATTTGATTTAGATTTTTCTTCTGTTCACTCACTTTGCATTTAGTTAATTGATAAATATAATCTATTAACATGTCTATTTTTGAAAGCATTCTTACTTTACAGCATTTTTTCACACCTGCCTAAAACTTTTGCACAGTACTCTGTGTGTGTGTGTGTGTGTGTGTGTGTATATATATATATATATATATATATATATATATATATATATATATATATATATATATATATATATATATATATATATATATATATATATGTCTCAATAAAATAATTTCTCATAACAAAGATAAACCTGAACAAATGTTAGTGTCTATTGGTACTACCAAGTATTGGAGTTTAGAGCTGTCTCTCTAAACTCTCTTCCTCAGATCTCCCTTTCCTTCTTGTCATCTGGTGTCAGCTGAAATCCCAGCATGCTTTTCTTTTTAAAGGAGACAGCCTCTATATATGACATAACTCTGCCAATATCTCATAACTAAAGGAATAATTTTTTTGCTACAATACTACCCGAAAATAATCATAATATTTTTAGATAATAGTAGCTAGCGCAAATATTGTTTTAGATGGTGGATCACGCCAGTCTCTGACTTATTTTGAAAAACCCTGTTCTACTACCTTGTAAGCGTCACATACTATACTTCAAAACCCTGAACTTTGCATACTAGATGAGAGTATCCAAGGCGTAGGGAGTAAAAAGCTTGATGAGCCTAGGAAAGGATATTTGACACCTTTGTGTATGTATCAATGTATTGTTTATTGGTGGAAAATTTATTTTAAAAGAATGACAGAATTGTGTACACCAGAAGAATTGTATACAGCCTAATGCAAGGGTCCTTCGGTTGTGACACAGCCACATGGCTGAATCTGTGTAATAGAGCATGCGACACTGACTCATGAAAATATGAATGCATTGGGGAAGTTAGAATGGAAATCTTATAATTGAAATAAAGCAGAATTGAAATAATGTGCAACTCATGGCCGGATTGGCTGCCCTAACTTACTACAAGAACCAAGTACTTTACCAAAAATAAAAAATAAAATAAAAAATAAAAAAAAACATACCAGCTCTTGAAATGTTTCAGTATTACTCAACGGACTCTGACTAAGGGTCATTAATAAGAGTTTGTTTTAACACTTGTGTTCCTGAGAAATTAATTTTGATCTCAGGACTTAAATGTGAATTATGTAGGTTACAGATCTGAGGACAAGGGATTAAACTTGGAAGCAATAAATACAGATGCATGCGCATTATACCCCATATTATTTAGATATTCTATATATATATATATATATATATTATATATATATATTATATATATATATATATAATATATATATTAATACTGAAACGACGATCTAGCTACATGTTTTGTTTTTTTTTTTTGGTTTTTTTCTGTGGCCCAACAACAAAAAAAATGTTTATTAAAAGGTTTCCAGCGGTCAGAAAATGTCGACACTGTTGTGTCATTGCATCCCCCCCCCCCCCCCCCCCCCATAATAAATATTAACAAATGTCATTAAGAGATGTTAAAAAAAAAAAAAAATACAGCAATATTGGATCAGGTTTTTCAATGTTACCAATGGCTAATGCTAAATATGCAATGCATATTACACATACACGCATGCATATATGGTTTAATTACCATTATATATCACAAGTAAACCATATTTTACACTCAGATCACGGTCTGAAGGGAAACGGAAGCTCTGACTAGCACTTGCGCAGTTGTATAATTTGGAGCGAGTTGTTTGGGAATTAAAACTGTGATGGAAGAGAAGAGACTTTTGTTTCTAAAATGCCTAAACTGCCCACAACAATTAAACAACGCTGCAAAGAATGTGAGCATGAGGGGATGTATCCAGCTGACGATGACAAAATAATGATGTGCAGATTTTGCACCTGTCGGCTGGAATAGGAGTCGAAAGTTACTGTCGTTTTGCATCATTATCTGTTGATTCCTTTTAGAAAATATGGCTTGTTTGCTTGTACAGATGAACCCGCTTTATATCATGATTGCCGTATAGGCATAATTCGTGATATAAAGCGGGTAATGAAATAAACCAAGTTTCACATTTGCCTATGAGCACCGCACATTAAATCCTATCGCATTTTCAATGGTTAGATTGCTGTATGTGCACTTATTATGACAGCCCCTCATAGCAGTGTGTGTGTGTGTGTGTGTGTGTGTGTGTGTGTGTGTGTATATATGTATTATATATATATATATATATATATATATAATATATTATATATATATATATATATATATATATATAATATATATATATATTGCATATTCATCTTATTGTATTGCAGTAGGATATGCAACGGATTTCTGCAATTGGACAGGATTACTAATTGCAGTGCACTTTAACGATAGACATTGGCTAACCGAGTTTTAAAACGTAGATATGGTTCACTGACATAACACTGTGGAATAATCACAGGGTAATTGTAGTACCCTGTGTAGTAATTGTAGGACAGTATTGCCACTCGTGAAAACTTTAACAACAAAGCCGGAACTAAAACGCTTTAAAATTTAAAACTGGTTAACAGACTAGCAAGACAGAACTAATCTATTATTGGGACTTGCACGGTGGGTGTCTTAATAGTAGTATCTACAAAGTATCGACAATGACAATCCAAAGCAAATTTGCAACACTTTGTTACAGACTTTCAAAAAAGTGTGGCATAAACAATGTTGTCTGTTACTTAACTCCTTGTAAAAAAGTAACACAGAGCTGCTTAACCTAAAAATGAAGTCTTACAGGTACCAGAGTAACAGGTGCAGTTTACAGGGAGTTTCTGATCGCATCATAAATGCCAGATTTCCTACATTAATCCGTGCTGGATATCGTCTTTCAGAGGGCGGGATTGCACACTGTATGCCACACTCTGATTGGTAGAAGTACTACTGGTGATCCAATCCAAACCGCCAGTAAAGCCAAAATAAATTCTACTCCAAAATGTCCCGTTATACGTTATGTCAAAGAAAATATTAAAGGAAGGTTGGTATTTCTTATGCGTTTCACTTAAAACCGGGCATTAGGGCGTCCGGGTTTGTTAATTCCTGCCACCCAGACACAGATGCCAATTCCCGGACTGTCCCGGTCAAACCCGGACAGGTGGCAATCCTGCTAATACATATCCCTCTGCAATAAACAGTGGCTGTCCAGTAAAGCACACCGCACTGTCAAACTCATTAACATTAATTCTGCACGCTCTCTTTTAGTAAATCGCCGGTAAAAGCCGCAGAAATGGATTGCTTGTCTCAGTTCGTTTCTTGTTTTAGTTTAATGTGTCGCTTGCTTTCAGTATGTTATTTTATACTGCCAGCACAAACATATACCTCAATGCAGCTGTATTTACAACGTTATGCATCCCCGCCCACTTCTGCCATTTGACTTTTTTTCATCCAAAACATTCATTTTGTTTTGAATATTCGTGAACTGATCTACGTTTTCTCCCCATTCCGCATCCACTCAAAATATTACATTTTCGTATAAGTATTTCAGTTTAGTTTTTGATCAAGCTAGTTATTACACACAGCACAATAATCAGAATGACTGGCCAACAGAATCAGGTGATAATGTGTTTGTGAACAAAGAACCAATGTGCAAGGTTTGAACGTCATTTCATCCTCTGACATCTAAATGTGCCTGCTTTATATTAGGATGCAACGTATGGCTGCTTACTACAGTGTCCGAGTCAAAATAAAACAGGATTTGAATCAATATCTTGTATTTCCTAGAAAATAGTACCAGAAAAATATTGAATGGTAGACAAAAAATCGGGTATAAATAAGTAGAAACCGAGGTTCAGTTAAAAAACAGAGCCAGTGTTTATTAAAAATACAATCACTGGTATGAAGAGAATCTTGTCACAATCTACTGTAGACAGGCAAACAATGTTCCATTGATTTAAATGCAGTGCGCCTACCAACTGTAACTCCTGCAGTTCAGGAAGAAAGTCTTAGTTTTCAAAATACAGGCGTCTAGTTATGCATATGGATAGTGTAACTGCCTAGTACATATCTGCAAAGTACTATGAGCCTAAACTAAACTGTCAAAGAAGGATTAGATTACTTCATCTAAGGCTATAAATCTTAATTGAACAGATTACACATTTAAATCTCTTGTGTAAGTGGTTGCTTACTAATTAACTATCTTACACATCTTCAAAACTTGCTAAAGCATTTATACGGTAGTCATCTTCATTTAACTTTTATATACACTGATTTTCACATGAAGTAGTCAGTTTCTGTGGTTTACAACTCATCAAGATACTATCATGATTAAAGTGCTTTTAGTTAACAAAATAATTCCATAACTATTCCATTCTGCACATAGGTAGAAATGTGCAGTTTTAAAATACAGCTAAACTGTCTCTATGCCTTATTCTCAGCTTATCCGTTTTCACTTCCTGGGTCATTTTACCTCACCAGTGTCTTCTAAATCAAAGCATTTTACTGGCTGAAAGCAGGGGAAGCAACTGATTGGTTACTGACAGGAAACAAGCCAGTGAAGGTGTTGGGACAATTTCACTCGCCAGGTGAAATGACCCAGGAAGAATAAGGCAGTCTAAAAGCATGAGTTGCAAACAGTTTTCTTTAGGGGAGTATAGTGTAGTGCATTGTAGTACCACACAGCAGGATTTGAAATAAAAATAAATGTTTGCATTAGCATGTGGATTACAAAACTGCATATTTGAGACCACTATATTGAATTGATGTGAATGGCAGAAAAATGTAGTAAGCTACAATTACTTTAAGCTTTCAGAAAAAAAGATGAAAACCACAGCAAGACCCTCAAAAAACAGCACATTTTCTTTTAAATGTTTGGTTCAACAAAACTGTATGGCATTCAAATTTTTTTTTCAGTTTACCGTTTAAACAGCTACACCTTTACCGCCCTAATTTTGTTGGTTTATAAAAATGAAAAACTTAATTTTATTCCTACTGTATATAAGCTGAAGCAATTTGTGTAACACCTTATTAAGGAGAGGCTTAAGTGTATGCAACCTCACCTACAATACTAATAGTTTTCATCACAGTACATACTTTATCATTGCCCTGTATGTGACATAAATCACAGCGAGTCTGTTCATGCTAGCAGTCTTGAGGGATGGTTGATGCTTGACTGAGAATATAGTAAATTCTTAAACTGTACAGCCGTGCATCAAACTGTGCTATTTCTACCACAAGTAACCTGTAAATAGCTTTGTTTCATAATGCAACCTTCACAGTGTGGTAATACTGGCAATACTGTAAACTATTCTTTGCATCACATTAGTAAGAAACATGGTATTTCATTCATGCAATCAGTTTTGTCAATGTATCAGATATAAATGTTTCTTTTTAGAGCAATCAGAATTAAAAACAAAATAAGTACCAGATGGGTCATTCCATGTCAACTGGACCAATGGTCCCCACCTCAGGGTCTCAGATTACTTTGACATCGCATATGAAAGTACCTGGAAGTGTTTGAGGCAGAATACCAAAATATTAGATCTCAACTTTTTAAGTTGTGGTTCTATAATTGGGGTGTGCCCGCGATGGATGAAAATGAGAACTGAAAAGGGGCCATGTCTGAGAGGTCATGTGTGTCAACGTACTACAGTACACATTGGGGACAATGGATTTTACTACACTGGGGCAATACTTGTACTTGTGAGAACTCCTTAACCACTGTAATCTTCTTCAAAGTCTATAGGGTATGCAGTGTCAATGTCACAGAGTAATTGGTTACTGAATTATAAGCCTCCAAAGTAGAACTAAAAAAACAGACGACGACAGGCCGCAAACCTCCTGAACTTTATCCTTTGGTTTAGTTTAGTTTCAGCAAATGTAAACACAGACTATTCAATACCTTACAGAAAACACACTGTTTTCTCACGTTTGTAAACAGTCCTTTTCACTTCTCTGGTGGAAGGATGTTCTGCTAATTATTTTTAAAACTCAAATCATCTCCTGAAGTATGAAGGTAGATTTGCAGAGCTACTAAACAACAGTTTACAAGTCAACTTCTCAGTTAAAAAAGGAACTCTGTATTGATGGCAATATGGCTTAAGAAAATCCGCTCGATACTACACCTAAAAACATGTTGCCACCAAGGGTATTCTGGACTGACAGCAATAATACATTCTACCTTCTGCCCACATTAAGTCTTACTGTACCTTGATTATCGTAGACACTAACATAGGAGATGCCCACTGCCATGCACCAGACCACCAGGTTGGCTATATCTGTGTACCGGGTCTCCTCTTCAGCTATCAGCAAGCCTATATGAAGTGGAAGCTTTTCAAGGGACTTGCCGTCTGATTTCCACAGGACCCTGCAGCAGCTCTTCTTGCCGCCTGTCGGTATCAGTTTCTTATTATTATGCGGGTGGTTCTGAAATCCGAAAACTGTCGGCACTAGGACCGCCGTCATTGCCCGTCTCCAAAGACGCCAGTTCCAGGACAGAAGCGTTCGCTGGAGGTGTAGCAGGGCATGCAGCATCCGCCACACGAACTCGTACACTACAGCCATAATACACTCTGTGAAAAATGCTTTCTGTGTAATCCTCATAGAGCGCCGCATTCCAATTCTTAAAGGGGCCGCCATTAAGAAATCTACTCTCTGAATGCCATCTAATTTACTGCCAACACCTCAGCTAGTCAGCTGCCATCTTTCAAAATGTACTTCTCAACTTTCACCTTCAGTATTACATTGAACACTGCGATAGGTCCACGAGTCTGATGACGTGTAGGTAGCGAGGGGCGGAAAGGAAAGAAAACTACAAAAAAAAGGAGTGGGGAGTTCTGGATTTGTGATGCACTGCCCTCTACAGATGGGATGGTACACTGACACAAAAATATAAGCACAGTGGAAGAGGCTAAGTAAGTCGTGCGTGATATAGTCATTCAAAAATAAATAAGTGCTAGCAATATAATTACAATGTCTAGTTTGTTTTGCCATTTCAAACAAAATTGAGATAAGTGGGGAAATAGAAGGTTCACTTTTATCAGAAACCATTTAAACCTTACTGGAAACAAAGCTGCAATAATCTGGATGTAAACACTGGTCGGTATTCGAAACCCATAAATATGTAAGACATGGCAAACGTGATCTATTGTAATGTAATATCTGTCTTTATCAGCATGTTTAATTAAGACTTTAAACTTTAGCAAACCAGCAAAAGTGACTTTCTGTATACAGTAACACAAATGAGTGATCAAAGACCAGAAATATATACATAGATATGGTATACAGATCCAAGGTCATTCCTGCTTAATACCCTAGTATCCACCATTGTCCCACCCTGTGTCAATCCAGCGGAATGCTTTGTGTGGCTTTGTGAATAGGACAAGTGATCACTTAAAGCGTCTTGTGCCCAAGGCCTCCCAGTAGAATAAATATGTGTCCAAAGGTTTTTTTTATTCAATTCATATAATCAGTGAGTTGTTATTTATTAAGTGCCCAGCAGGTGGCAATATAGTGTATATACTGTACCTATGGTTACACTGACTACAACAACAGTGTGCCTAAGCTGAAGGTACCTTTTGGAGTGTAAACTGGACCACCAAGCTTTGCATTCTGGTGATATACAGGAAAGTAGACTGTAGTTACGCTTTAGCTAATGTTAACTATGATAGGAAAGTACTAAGCAACAATTATATTTCAGTATGAAATTGAACAACATACTGCTGTAGTATTTCCAAAAAAAGCATTATTTACACTGTACTTATAGCCGTGGAAATTTTAAAAATGACATCAAGTGTGTGATAAAATGTGATGTAATAGAAAATGTTTTCACATCTATGAGCCTGACACTTGTAGTGTGCTGTTGGACGTGAAGTGTTTTTTTTTTTTTTTTTTTTTTTTAGTTACAGAAAATTAAGTCAGCGTGGAAGGCAGTTATTATATATTTCTTTCTTAGCAGATGCCCTTACACAGGGGGACTTACAGTTGTTTACAAAAAATACATATCAAGAATTACAGTACAATTAAGATCAAAATACAATGACTTTAGCCCTAATAAGAGCAAATACAAAACACAGTACGATTTGATATCGGGGCAGTTCAAGAGCAGGTAACGATGTTGATAGTTACATCAGTGCGGGTGAAATACAAAATACTACAGATTGGGTTAAGTGCAAGATTAAATACATTAAAATAGGGAGCAGATAAGTGCAAGTTAAAGTGCATTAATGGCAGAGTGCCATATTGTCCAGAATGGAAGAGTTGAGTTTTACAGGTGTTGTCTGAAGAGGTGTGTCTTCAGGAGGCTCCGGAAGGTAGTCAGGGACTGGGCAGTCCTGACATCCGTAGGAAGGTTGTTCCACCACTGCTGGGCTAGGGTGGAGAAGGAGCGGGCTCTGGAGGCAGGGGAGCGTAGAGGAGGTACAGCCAGTCTTCTAGTGCAGGCAGAGCAGAAAGGTCGGGTGGGGTTGTAGGGAGAGATGAGGGTCTGGAAGTAGCTGGGTGCAGTCTGGTCAAGTTATCGGTAGGCAAGTATAAGAGTCTTGAACTGGATGTGAGCGGTGATCGTGAGCCAGTGGAGCAGTGGAGTAGCATGGGAGAAGCAAGGCAGACAGAACACCAGGCGAGCAGTAGAGTTCTGGATGAGCTGGAGCGGACGGGTGGCGGACGCAGGGAGCCCAGCCAGGAGGGAGTTGCAGTAGTCTAGGCGGGAGAGTACCAGGGCCTGGTACTCTCCCGCCTAGACTACTACAACTCCCTCCTGGCCGGCCTCCCTTAAAGTTAATTCATTGATAGGATCTTCAAACCAGCTGAACCGGTTCTAGTCTTAAACCTGTAAAACAAGCTTTACAAGATACTGGTTTTCAATGTACTAACTACAACTACAGTACCTCAAAAGAGGTCATCTAAGCAGTGGCACCAGAAATAATTCACACAGCTTCTCACAGATTCCATGTTGATTGGCCAAGTCAGTCACTAGAAAATGGAAAATAACCTGAACATTGTACTTTCTTTAAAGTAATTGCAGATAACAAAATAGTTCCATAACATGTATCTTGAAAAAAAAAAAAAAAAAAAAAGGCAAAAAAACTAATGGTATGCAAACATGTACTTTCATTTTAAAACATTATATCTGGTACTGCACTAAGTTAAAGGAAATTATGTTCACAAGTTATGCTATTGAATTGGCTTCACTTCCTGGTTCATTTCCTCTGGTGTGAAATTGTCTCTTGCCCTTCACTGGCTTCTTTCCGGTCACTAACCAATCAGCTGCTTCCCCTATTGGCTGACATGCTTTCTTCCCGTAAAATGCTTTGACTCAGAAGACTCTGAAGAAATTAAATGACCCAGGAAGTGCAATTACAAACAGATAAGATAACCCGAGAGAGAAGCATAGAAACTGAGAGATTCCTTTAACCCAAAGTAGCACCAGATATAACATGTGGTTCTTTCAAAACTGCACAGTTGAGTGGATGTGCAAAAATGTCTAGGATCTATGTAGTTATTCTGTTAGCTACAATTACTTTAATGAATCTTTGGTTATGAATATGAAAGTATATATTTATTATCAGAATGCAATTATTAATAAAGATACAATAAAAATGCCCATAACAATGAAAAATAAAACTCCCAGAATGTTTAAAAAAATGTAAATGACATACTGATAATGTCTTCTAATAATGTAATGTGTGGGGAGGTGGGGGGGGGGGGGGTGGACGACGATTCTTTTTGGTTGCTGAATCATTAATGTTGCTAAATGTCCTAGTGATTACATTTAAAATTATGCAGATTTGTGCCAGAGTAAGAAACTAGTTCGATTGGCTCTGGCTTCGTTTTTCAAACAGGTGGCAGGGAATGTAGTCGATCCCCGATACATATAGTGATTTCCTGGTCCACAGAAGCTAGAGGTATTCTGCAATAACTATAATAGAGTACGGGCTATTTAAATAGACAACATTTGTATTGTTCTGTCTATCTTCAGTTCAAATAAACCTATTTAAACTATATATATAGGACTGTTATTATTTTGCAGACAGTTGAAATAACAGTTGCTGCAGTGATGTCTGCGACGGCTGGCGGCAGTTCCTCTTCTTACTCGGCCTCCCAGGGCTCAGCGCTCACAGGACCCGGCTCGGGCATGACGATGTTCCGCTGGTTGGAGGTCTTGGAGAAGGAGTTCGACAAGGCTTTCGTGGACGTGGATCTACTGCTTGGAGAGATCGACCCAGATCAGGCGGATATCACATATGAGGGCCGTCAGAAAATGACCAGCCTAAGCTCCTGCTTCGCCCAGCTCTGCCACAAAGCGCAGACCATTTTTCAGTTAAATCACAAACTAGAGGTAAGATCTAAAAAAAAAAAAAAAAAAACCCAACATTCACTCCTAATAATGATCTCCTTATGAAATGGGTCGGCGCTGTATTTGCTAAGCTCCTTCGCCGATTGTCCAACAAGAAATGACCAGTTATTAATTTACATACCTCAATTATGACAGCTATTTTACCTTAATACCTCATACTTGGATTTTTTTATTTTTTTTATTTATTTCTACTACACTAAAATATTCCCAACACCACATTATGTATTGTGAAATTGAATACAAACTATAAGCTCATAGTTATATATTTGGCAATAGGATTCCTGACATATTTGCAAATTTAAACTTTACAAATCCCCCTGTCCGCTAAAAACATTTTTCAGTATAGCACAGAAATGTGACATTTACCGTACTGTAACTTAAGTTAAAGCCACCTATTAATGTACTGGTTGTGAATATTTATCTTCTAGGAAGTATTCGGCAAATGTGGGTTCTTATTTCTCAACGAAAATAACTACATTTACCATGTTTCTTCGGAGAGGGCAATACATACAGTTACAAATATAAAAAGTATTATAAGCCTCTTGACCTGGAATAAATCAGAGCTACTGTATTGCGTTGCCATCAACTTTAGTTTAAGTGTGTTGCTTAATCGGTAGAATGCTTATTCCAGGTGACAACCACTTCCTCAAATGTTTCTGTTGAAGAGACATCAATATTCCCTGTTTTAAAATATTTAATATTTAAGCAAGCGAATAAGGCGCATGGCAGCCCTAACCTAACTTAATTACGTTTGATCTTTACGACTCTGTTGGCATTGTGTTGATTTACAAAACACGTTCTATGAAAGACAAGATACAGTACGCCTCTTTCCTGCACTCTTGCTTTTTAACAAAGTCAGTTTTATTGGGGAAAGAGGGCTGTAAACCCATTGTTAACCGTTTGTGTCTTCATTGTTTTGCCTTTGTCTTGGAGGTAATGGTAGGGGCTGAGCTGCATTTTTTCATCCACTGCCTCATTAGGATTGGTAAGGGGATACTAACTCCTTTTTATGTATTTCATTCTGGACTAGTAGTTTAATCAGTAGGCCATAATACAGTTTTATGGAGGGATTATATGTCTATAAAATAATAATTTACATGTTCTTGGTTTCATAAGTGATTATCACAATTACATCATGCATGACAGTTCCAGTAGGGGAAAAAAACAGGTTATACCTGTTTTCTGACACTGGGATTGTGACTTTACCAGAACAATATTCAGTTTTATACCAAAAAGTACTGTAATGCTTACTTTTTCATACTTTAGTGTAGCATTATGTTTTGACTATTTCCCAATTTGCACAAGACAAAAAAAATCACCACATAAAGTGGTTTGGGAATTTTTACAGACATTGATGAAATGTAGTTCCATGCGAACCCTCCATTTCTTTTTACCCAAGATGATTTTCTCAAAGGTGCTCAGGACATTGGGACCTTGTGTAAAATTTCAAACACTGGCATCCTGTGTCTTTTTACTCCTGTGCAATTCGACCATGTGTTATGTTAGATTTTGATACAGCATTTCTGGGGTCTTCGCCTCAAAGTAACACCAGACTTTACAATAAACCATAATATAATATTAAAATCGGTATAATCTGTTTTGAGATTCTACAGTTCAGTAAAACGCAACGATTGAGCATAACCAAATTGGAGATTGGGGGAAAATACAAAACATAACAATAAATGTACAGCGATGGCCAAAAAGTTTTGCATCACCCTATAGAATTAACTAATTTTGCATTGTAAAGTCGATTGAAACCTGTAGAATAATGTTATGTTAACATATTGAATTACATACCGGTTTGTAGTTTTCCACATACTTAACGAAAAACTTAGGAACGGACGATTTAATAAAAAAAAAAAAAAAAAACTGCAGTGGACAAAACAAAGCTTTATTTAACAGTCACCGTTCCAAGCAGGTTATCAGTCACAGTCACATTTTACTACTACTAAAAATAATAATAATATGAACTTATGCTTGTCAAGTGACCCCAGAGATTGGTTGTGCCTCTATAATACATAAACAGCCGCTTGCACGGTTTGCATTCAACTTTTTTTTTTTCGTCGTCTGGGAATTTTACAAAATAATTGAGGGATTTTGAGACATTTCTTTCAATACAGCTTATGCTATACAATGCTTTGCTGTCGAGATGGTGAATGAAGAAATGAAAGGTTGGCCTCTGGATAGGGGCGGGGCAGACACTGTTTTTTAAATTAAAATTATTAGTGTTAGCATACAACATATTCTACCATAGCACTTTTCTTACACTATATTGTACACTAGGTATTCAGTACACATTTTACTGAAGCAATACAACTGCTATAGGTACTGACCCCTCCCCCTCCTGAATGCTTTGGATACTATACCCTGCACAATACATGGCAGCGGTGCCATATAGAGTTGCTACATATAATGATTTGGTAGTGGATTTTAATACAGCAACTTTTGTTTAAGTAATATGCATTCTACAAATCAAAAGATCAAATTTTGCATGTGAGTGACATTTAATTTGTGATTTGTATTATTCACTGTTGGCAAACAGTTTCTGTTAACACAGAAAAAAATAAAATGCAGTGCGTGAATGCCGCCCGACGAACCTTCAAAGGTTTAAAACTACCTTGTAATTCCTGGCTAGTGAACAAACCTTTCAACACAGCTGAGTAGTGTTGCAAATACCTAATGCAGTGTGCTCTATATCTGTACAACAATAATAATAATAATAATAAAAAGATTACAAAAAAAAGTGCAATTCTCCTGTTCATTCTGTTTATTCAGACTCTAATGCTGGTTTGAGGTTTGTTGGGGGTTAGGTCTAACTCAATGTCTGCATTTACTCATACTGTAGGATGTGCTTAATTTGTACTCAAGCTATTATATACCTTGACTTGGAGCTTTTAAAATATAAAATTACTAAATTCTGTCATTTAATACCAGTCTCTGATTCACTAAAGTACATTACCAGCAACCCAATTTGGGTGCATGAAAATAAATGGTTCTTTCCTACTTGGACTGTGCAGTCTACTGTTTTATTATTATTATTATTATTATTATTATTATTATTATTATTATTATTATTTTCTTTCATGAACTATAATGTTATAAAAATAAAGTGAATCTCAAAATATCTATTTATTAATTTCAAGAAGCTTCTCAAATGACCGGACTGCTTCTTTCATGTCCCACAGGCCCAAGTAGTAGACATGAAGTCTGAGCTGTCCGAGGCACAAGGGGAGAAGATTGTGTTTGAGAAGGAAGTCCATGATCAGTTGCTGCAGCTCCATGCCATCCAGCTGCAGCTCCACTCTAAGACGGGGCAAAATGTCGACTCAAGCTGTATCAAAGCCAAGATGGTGGGTATAAACACAGCGATAAAAACATCATTTTTTAAAATGGGCAAAACCATGTAAAGTGGTCCTACACAGTCAAAATATGTATCTTTTCTGCATTATAATCAGGGATGGTAATTTTCTGCAAAAATTCTGATTTAAAAAAAAAAAAAAAAAAACCTTTATTCCACAAGTAAATAAAGGGCTAAAAATGTGTTTTCCCTGTCACATGTAAGACACACAAACAGTACTATTGGGTAACAGTCAAGAAGTATTTATTGCTGGTCTTGTTACACTTGATGTCTCTATGTTGTTTTTAAGTTTATAACTTTAATTATTCTTGAACTGTAACCTTTTTTTTTAAAGTAAAATATATATGAATGTGTGTGTTATTTCAACTCCGAGTTAGTCTTTGTCATCTGGACGGCTATTGTTAAAATAGAGCTGCAGCATTCCAGCTACTAGGTCTGACTTTGGAGTGGTACCACCTCCCTAATGTGTTTGCTGAAAAAAAACTCGAACTGCCGGTTAATCCACTTTGTACAGAGGAATGTCAGCTTTACACACATTTTGACAAAACCTGAAACAGTTTCACGCTGTTCTTTAGCAGTTGTAGACATTGAAATGATCCAAACACAGTGTTTGTTTCAGTGTTTTCCATGGCCCTGATGTTTCGGCCTCATCTTGTTTACATTTCCTTGCATTCAGTTAATGGTCTACCTGTGAGTGTAACAGCACATTACCATCGATATGAAATTCGCCCTTGTCAAACTCGTTTGACCTGACCTTTAGGGTTGATTTTTATTGCTTTCGGTATCGTTGAACAGCTCTGAATAGTTAAGTAAACTGAACTTGAATACCGGAAGCAGTTTTATTAGACAGGTATGTTTACGTAAATTTAAGGCAAAGTTGGCTGTATTAATGTTTATATATGGTACTTGTATTGATTTGGTTATCATCAAACAAACAAAAAAAGCCTTGAATGTTTTTTGCCCCCTCCCAAGTAGAAAACTACAAAATCTCCAAAACCATAGAAAATCTGTGTTTTTCCTTGTTATTCCACAGCAAAAGGATTCCTAGGATCCGTGGTAATAATGTACATCACGTGAAAGACATCAAGTGTCTAGTTCAAGATGAACATACTGTAAATAACCAGATATATCGACCTACACCGGAAGTTTGTCTGACACTTGTCAACTGATTGGGTGCCTATTGCATTTTCTAATATTATTTAATACCAGTGTGCTAGTTGTGTAATTCTTCACTTTTTATTTTTTTTATAAAAAGCTTTCTTGCAACTAAAGTATGAGAGGTGAGCGTGTTTGATGACATTTTTTAAATGCAAAGCACAATTTTGGCTGCCAACAACTTGGTAGATTTGTTTTATTTATTTTTTTTCATTTTCCAGTTTTCTCCCAGTTTTGGAATGTCCAATTATTATTCAACTTAGCTTATCACTGCAACCCCCGAACTAGCTTGGGAGAGATGAAGACGAGGACTCGGGTCCTCTGAAACGAGTGGCATCAGCAGTCTGCTTTTTTTTCACTCTGCAAGCCCGCCGTGCAGCCATATCCAGAACTACAGTGTCGGAGGACCATGCAGTTCTGAATTGCGTGCAGGCAGGCCTGCAGGCACCAGGCCAGCCACAGGGGTCGCTGGTGTGTGGTGAGCCAAGGACTCCCCAGCCGACCTAACCCCTACCCCATCCAGGCAGCACTTGGTCAGTTGTGCGCTGCCCCCTGGGAACTCCTGTCCACAGTCAGCAGTGGCATAGTTTGGATTCGAACTGGTGATCTCCATACTGTAGGGCACATCCTGCACTCCGGGCGGATTGCCTTTACCGCATGTGCCACTCAGGATTTTTGACTTTTCAAAATACTTCATGTTCAAAGGAGAAACACCAAATAGCAAAAACATTTAAAGACTTCCTAAACAATCTACTCCAAGGCATAAAGATTTAGATGTAGTTGGAATTATGATCTTTGAAGTGTCTTATCTTGTGAAATAGTGCAGTTTTGAATAAAATGTTCTTGTAAATGTAACTTCTGATGATCTACCTTTTGGATCACTGTTTTCATTTAAGCATTAAGTTAAACACATTTTTTGGGACTTCTTGTAAAACGTTTTATGGTTTTTATTTACACTTTTTATTGACAAGTCTTTACCTCAATACAATTACCTGATGCAGCAGATGGGGTGAGGACTAAAATCTGTATTTACTTTGCCTACTTTTTAACTTTAAACCTTTTTTCTTTTCTGTCTTAAGTCTGTCCCAACTGTGGAGGAACTGGTAAGTGAAGTGTATGTGTGTCATGTGTATGTCCTTTTGTTATTATACTGGGCTGCTGCTTTTGTATGTTATGTCCCCAGAACAAAAAACTGTTGAATTGCACCACTTGTTGGGATTCAACTATAACAAGCAATGGTGAATAAAACATCACTTAAAAATGGTCTGCCTTGATTTGCTATCTCTCTTTATCCAAAATGCAACAGCAGGTAGAGTTCTGAGCGAAAGGCCACATCAAGTGTGTATTCCCTGTAAACTCTGCCTCTCCCATCTTTGGTTTCTCTTTCACCCTACAAGTCACCATTATTCATTTATTTAATTTTTTTCTTATGCAGGAGAAAGAACTGGAGGCAAATAAAAAAGAAAAGGTTAAGGAAGCTAAGCTGGAGTCTGAGGTGAAGTTATTGAAGAAGGAGAATGAAGCTCTTCGAAGGCATATCGCTGTTCTCCAAGCAGAGGTTTATGGAGCCCGATTAGCAGCTAAATACCTTGATAAGGAGCTGGCAGGAAGGTAAGTAAATATTTTATTTCCCGTTTTAACGGTCCTGCCCAGTAATAGGGCTGCTCCTTCACTCCACTGCAGACAACTGATGAGAAAGGTGTGCCAACTGTTGGTCTCCCTGCAGATAATTCAGATAGCCTCATTCTGTAATGGCAACATCATTCATGTCGCCAAGGATGACAAGAAACACTTTACAGTGAACAAAGACGTCTCCAAAACAAATAGAAATGATTTCTGACAAGTTCTTTGTTTTTTTTTTTGTTTCTCTCTCTCTCTGGTGCAGGGTGCAGCAGATACAGCTGTTAGGTCGTGATATGAAAGGTCCAGCACATGACAAATTGTGGAATCAGCTAGAAGCAGAAATACACCTACACCGGCACAAAACGGTCATTAGAGCATGTCGAGGTCGGAATGACCCAAAAAGATCCACGCCTACTCCTGTTGGACACGTAAGTAGCAATCAGTAATGGCATACTTCAGTTAAAGATCCCCATATTTAAACGTTTTTACTGCCTAGAACACTGAATAAACATTTTTTACATTAGTAAAATCTCCTCTTAAATGTTTAACAACCGTTATTGTAAATCACAGTTATTCCTCCACTACTATGTTGTGTAACACAATCTAGCGTACATGTATGGCAAGGTGTTTATGGTGATGACTCTGTCCTAATAAATACACCAAAGTTTAAATACATATTAAATAAGTCTGTATCTATGTCTCGCTTATATTTTTACGTGTTCATTCATACATGGGTTTTGGTCATGGTAATACAGAAATATTGAATTTTGTATTTCCAGCTGTGGCTTGGGATGTTTATTAAAATATTTGTTTACTGTGTGCTGGTCCCTTTTATTGCTTAATCAGGACACAGACGCTTTAAAGAAGACTCAAGGTGTTGGACCGATTAGGAAAGTCCTGTTGGCTAAAGAAGATCACGAGGGACTTGGTATTTCCATTACAGTGAGTTACTCAATTCACCACCATGTTTATGTTGTCACTTCTTGGAAAATATGCTTTCCACTATAACCCCCCCCCCCCCCCCCCCCCCCCCCTTATTGGTAAAGTTTGCTGGTCTTTAAAGCACTTCACAGAACAGGTTGCACTGGATTCAAAAATCAATACTGCAACTGAGGATGGGCCAGTACAAAATGTAATATCCTTAATAGCATGGTATACAGTACATCAGGCAAGTTATAAAATGGAGCTGTAAGCTTCCAATGATTAAATTAATTTTACAAATATGAAGTTTGTACAAAAAAAGTCTTCACTTAACTAAAAAAAGTCTGAATACTGTAAATAACTTGTTTAACACTAGAAGCTCCAGAATTTGGCACTAACTAGAAGCGCCAAACCAGTCATTTTAACCTGTAGCTTTTTAAACAGCTGTAATATGATAATGAAAGACAAACGATCGTATAAAACTCCCAAAAGTTTTATTTATGAACATCAAATCAAACATTTGCATAGCAAAAACACCGTATTTAAATGGGAAACCAAACATTAAAAGGAAATCTACATTAATGACTTTCTGGTATACCATAAAACTTTAAATAAACACCCCAGTATTTTATTTATTTATTTACAATATTTGCCAGTAGCCTCGGCGAATATCTGAGACTCAGAGTTTATTATGTAAGATCACTAACATCTGCAAATACTTCTGATGCAATCATGAAAAAGCTGTCATTTAAAAGTTGTGTCAGTGGGTAATAAGAGTTTGTATTGTAATAATAATAAAAACAGTAAAATCCAGTAAACAGCCCTGTAAATATCAGAACACAAGCGTGTATTAAGGTAGGTTTGCAGCACAATAAAACAAAAATACATGGTTTTAAAATTAATCAAAACAATAAGTATCATCTTTATTAACACATTTATTGTTCACCCTCAAAACGTGTACATTAGTAAATGTGGACAATCGATGAAAACTTAACCAGCAATGAATCTTCATTGCAAAACAACCACATGAAATACTGTGTTAATACGTAAAATAAGTTCATACTGTTGGCCCACAACACTCAAAAATGCTTCAAACCGTTTCAAGATTAACAATAACATCTGTACAAGTACCAGTTTTAGCACAAAACTAAAACGAATTGTTTTTGATAACGTGCACATTGATTAATAAGAACGCTGGAAAAGGTGCAAAATATGAATATTCATTGACTCAGATGCACAAAATACTGCAAATACAAAAAAAAAAGTATATATACACTAAAAGGCAACCCTGTTAATATCAGAAAACAAGTTTGTATTTTACTTTCAGCACGCTCAAAAAAAATGCATTACATGTACCTTAAAATAGGTTAAATTCAGTTTTCTTATCAATCATTCTCAGGGTCTCTTCATCGCTGTTGAAAAACAAATTGGTAAGCTCGCTGTACAATCATGTGTGTATTGGTTGGAACATTCAGTATGATGCGCATTATTATTTTTATTGTTCTTGTTATTATTCGTAACCCATCATTTAAGAGACCTGGTGTCTATAGATTATATTTCCTAGTAGCCCTGTCGGTTATTAGAGACCCAGCGAGTATTGGAAGTTTTACTGTAGTAAGCAAACTTGTTAAATTTGCAGATGACACAAAAATAGGAGGAGTGGCAAACACCATTGCAGCAGCAAAGGTCATTCAAAATGATCTAGACAAGATTCAGAACTGGGCAGACACGTGGCAAATGACATTTAATAGAGAAAAGTGTAAGGCACTGCACGCAGGCAAAAAAATGTGCATTATAAATACCGTATGGAAGGTGCTGAAATTTAAGTAAATGTGCCTTCTAATTATTATTTCTTGCGAATATGCAGCTCAAACAGTGTATCTAATATATATTTATATATCTGGAACGCAGAGTAATTTAAGTTTTAAAACCCAATATGGTCAAATTGACCAGGTTGGTGTTAAAACTACTCAAGTAGAATGGTTTCAACTGAACAAGCAAATGACTGGATTGATTGCTATTGTAATTGTTTTTTCACCTTTTCATTGTTCCAGGGTGGTAAAGAACACGGAGTTCCCATTTTAATATCTGAGATCCACCCCAGCCAGCCTGCTGAGCGCTGTGGGGGTTTGCATGTAGGAGATGCCATTCTGGCTGTAAATGGCATAAACTTGAGGGACGCCAAGCACAAAGAAGCTGTAACCATACTGTCTCAGCAGGTATAAAAATATTCCTTCAATCCACATCAGAGTTCACTGCCCCTCTGCACAGGGAGGTGGGATACTTGGCAGTATAGCTTGCTAAATCTTATTATATAATATTTAATATATAATATAATGTCTTTTTATATAGTGCCTTTCATAGTGGACCACTATCACAAAGCACGTTACAGAGGTAGGCTGTGAACAGTGCATTATATGCAAAGTAGGACACTGTAACATGTATTATAAGAGCCTTTCAGCTCTTATAAGAAGAATCCCTATTGGGAACAAAATCTTCTGTTTTCCTCTTATAGACAGGGATAAGTGGTCATTGCATTCCAGCCTGGGAGTCTGTGATAATCAGAGTAATTACAGAGCATTCACTGCTTGCATTATTTTATTATGGATTTTTGAAATTGATAAACAACATAAGCATTGTTGAATCTGCAGTTGTTTTTAGGAAATTGTGGTTTGGGGTGAAAAAGGGTTTGCTGTAGCACGTAACTGGTCATTTCTGTATACTTTTTTAAAATGCAAAAGGTACTGCAGTGCATAATTTTGAACACAAAAGCCTTATAACAAAATACTATTTCAGAGGGTATAAAAAAAAAAAACTGAAACAAAACTGCAGTTGTTTTTAACAATAAATGCATGCTGCTTAACGTTCACCTCTTATTGGAGATTTCTGTTGCTCAATATTGTGAGACTTGATCCAGCCAGTCAAAGCACAAATCCATGTATAACCTAAACCATTCAATTGAAGTGGAATTATAGGCATGGACAGACTACATCCAGAATAAAACCAGCATGTTTTGTTTTTCATTACGTGTGGTATTCCATAAGACAATAATGGCGATTTTTATAGATGATCATCGTGATAACTGATTAATTGCAATTCTATAAAAATTCAGTATTGTGTGCACTGTCAGACACTTACCATGATCTTATTGAATTCTTGATTATCATCCCAATACTAGGTGGACGGGTTTTCTGTATGTAATTGTTTTACCTGTCCTTTCAGAGAGGCGATATTGAGTTTGAGGTGGTGTACGTGGCCCCCGAGGTGGACTCTGATGATGAAAACGTTGAGTATGAAGATGACGGTGGCCAGCGCTACCGCTTGTACCTTGATGAGCTAGAAGGGTCAACTTCCAACCAGAACAGCAGCATTGGCATTGACGATGCTGGGCCATTGCAAGGTACATTTTATTTGGCATAGTACAGACTCTGAGACCGCCAGAGGGGCAAATCTGTCTCTAGATGTTTGGTATTTAAAACATGTTTTTACCAAAGTTTCCTTCAGTGGAGAAACATTATTTGATTAGTGAAAGTATAGAAGGACCAAGAAAATGATTTATTAGGTACTCACTAAAGATCCCTAACTAAAAGTGGTTGTAGGTAAACAATATCTTTTTTTTTTTTTTTTTTTTTTTTTTTTTTTTTTCTAGCTTATTGGGTACAGAGTAAAAATAACTTTAGTTCACATTGAAACATGTAAATGCATTAAGAAATGATTTGCTAAGTAACAGCCAGAATGAGATTCTGTATCTACAATGCATAGTGCTTCACTACCTGTACCTCCACTTCGCTTTCTGGGGTGAAACATAGATTAATTGTTTAATCTTTAGAAAGCTTTAAACCTGTATACCAGCTTGCCTTCTCATAATAGAGGTCAGAGATTCCTTGATCCTTTTGAAAAAGACAGTATGTCTGTTGTAGTTACGAGCTACGTGATATTTTGTTTTTGCTGTTATAGTTCAACAAAGACCTTATTTATTGCTAATAAAGCTTTTCTCTGATAAATGTTGCCTCCCCTTAATTGTGTCTTAGCTTGAAATAATTAACTAATTTCACAGTACCCTGTTAGCACTGGCCTTACACTTGATAGTCCAAGATTAGTGTTAATCTGTGAAACCAGCTGTCTGACCTGTCAGTATTAGTGCTCAAAATGTATTCGTTGAGCTAACAGTCTTTTGAAAACATGCTAATTTTGTTGTTGTTGTTTAAAGCCCCAGACAAGGACTCTGTTACCGATTCAGTGGAAAATGGAGACACAGAAATCTCTAGTGAAACGCCGTCAGAGGAGACTGCCCTCAAGCCTGCCGAGAGACCTTCATAGGCTGGGTACAGGATGAAAGGATTGTGAGGGGGGACAAAAAGAGACTTTGTACAGTATATGTGTTAAATAACAGAGTTTTGTAATTTATGTGGATGGACTGCAGTGGAGTCAATGAGAGTCTGTGTGATAATTAGAAAAGGGGAATGACATTGCTATGGTTGCCATTGATATAAATTGTAAACAACACTGAATGTATGTAACTCGCTCTGTTTTGCCATAGTGGAGAACAAATCCTATGGTGATAAATGAGCTGGTGAAAAAGAGACTTAAGGGTGGGGGTGTTTTAAATTAAATTATCTGTATTGCAGGCTTCATTTAGCCTGTTACAGCTGCCATTACAAATGAATAATATAAGACCCACATGCTGATAAGAACTTGCCAGGACAGAGTAAGTTGAGACCTTGTCAGGGCATGACTCCTAGCCATGTGTTTCCTTCATGTTCCAGGTTTAGAACAAACAAGTTACAATTACTGTGGTTTGTTACTGGCCAGGTTAATTCCAACCCACTTTAATCAGTACACTGTTAAAATGAGATGAGTTACTGTTTTTTCCCATTGTTGTGCCTTTGACTGTAGCTGGCCAGCAGGGATGTCTCACCTGGTTAAGAACAATCAACCCAAAATTCAACAAGACAAGCAAAAGCCTCTCTCTACATTACCTTATGTGTGTGTGTATATAGGTTGGTGTAGACACACACACACAAAAGTGTAGATTTTTCCTGCATGTTCGCTCTCAAAAATCTTGACAGCCTTAATATTCATGGCGATTAAGGGTTGCAAAGTTTTGCTGTATTTATTTGTGGTGTTACTCATACATAATTCTGTGCCATTTTTACTTACAGTTTTCCTGTCTGTAAATACCAAGCAAGTATATTTGGGACAGATTATGCTTGTCTGTAAAGCATCAATAGGATCAGAATTATTTTACTGTTTGTGCTGTTCTGGATTTTTCTGTAGGTTTTTCTACTGCCAGGCGGCAATACAGAAAGTGTGAATGCGCTGGGATTTAGAACTCGCATCTGTCATTTGAATAACAATGCGAACAAGCCAGTCTTGAGGATATTCTGTTGTTTATGGCAGTATGAAGTGAAAGAAGGATGTTTTAACTAATTTCTGGCATTGCTGTCTCCTGTTATGTGAAAAGTGCAATGTATTTATTATTATTATTATTATTATTATTTTTTTTTTTTTTAAATATGCCAATAATATACAAAGAAAAACAAATGACTGTTTATGGTACAGGGATACTGTGTTTTTTTTTTTTTTTTTAACTACAGGGAAAAGAGTGCTTACAATATCCATTTTTCGTGTGCTTTTACTAAGTTCATCCTTCTCGCCGCTTGCTGATGATCTGCAATGGTAACAAGCCACTGTGGTGATTTTTGCTTTTCTATTAGTGTCAGTAATTGTTTTTGGGGTTGTTTTATTTAATGAGAATACCGGGCTCTATCCAAAGATGACTGCATAACCAGGCCCTGTGCTAGTACTACTGTAGCATACCTACATTCAAAGGTAGGTGGAAAAGGTTGTGTGTGTCTCTGTTAGAGAAAACAGGAAGCAAAGCATCTATTATACATACACATATATACACACACACACACACACACACACACATATACACTAGATTCCATTTATTAGCAAGATGGATAAAGAGAAGTTATTCAGTTATTAACATTTTCCTAGGAACCAATCCCGCCCCATAAACTTTAGTGTTAATAGAATTCTGATATTAGCAACTGCACGCTGCTTATTGACAACTTTATTACTAGTTGCCAGTGCTACAGAGTGCACTTGCATGATTTATGCACATACTTCATGCAGCTTTTATAACACAGTGACTTCGCAACTGAGTATTTCTAGCGGACTGAGGCAGAATCGTGGCTTTGAAACTGGCTACGAAGCTGCATGCAAAATTGAGATGGATTTACAGCAGGAGGTGGTACATTTTAAAAAGCAGACCATGTTTGTTCTTTAGAATTGATTGTAAGTACAACGCATTTTTTATGTTTTGCTCTACTTATTGTAAGGACAATTGTACTATTGTTTTACACACGTGTGAAGTAGACAGTTCTGTGTTTGGGTATTTCGTGTTTTTTTTTTTTTTTTTTTTTTTTTTTTTTTTAACACTAACATTTAGAACACATGTATTTTAGTGCCATATTTGTACAACTACAGTATATATCATTCCATATAAATACACATAAACAGGCTTTTTGCTTATTGACAACTTTCGGTTAATGACAACTTTTTGCTGGGAACCAAGAGGTTGTTAATAAGCGGCATCTACTGTGTGTATATGATATGTATATGATTTTTGTTGTTTTAAGGGTAATGACTATAGTATTTCTAAGGTTTTATAACTTCTTTTTAAATTGTTTTTAAGTGTCACACCTTGTCTTGTAGCTTTACTTGGTTTGGTGTTTGTAATTACAGACTTTTTTGTTTTTTATTTACCTTGTATGTAAATTGAATTATTTTTCATAACTATCCCAAGGAAAATGCGTACATAAACTACATAAAAATTGCATTGTTAACCATCTGATGTAGTGTTACTTTTAAATTGGTGAACAGCAGTTTTTGTTGTTTTTGTTTGTTATTGCTGTTATTATTACCCAACAAAATTTAAGTTTACAAAAAAATGAGCACTTCAGTAAATGGTATGGGGTATTTCAGCAACCCTCTACCAAAATGTAATGCATGCTCAGGATCGGTTATGCCTCTAACCTGTGCACATAAAAGTCATTCCTGCCTGAAATGTATATAAAGTACTATAGATCATCAAAGCCTTGGTGTCATTATTAATACTATAAGTACAATGGTAGCTTGGGTTGGGAATAATCAAGTAATAATAATAATAATAATAATAATAATAATAATACTGTCATTTACACTGAGCTTCAGAACATATTGTATTTTTGGTGTCAAACGATGGTAATTGTATTTTTTACACATCAGTATTTATAAACTATTCTGAATACAGTAAACATTACTTAAGCATATCACTGTATTCCCTATTAAGGCCAGCAGTGTCTGTTGTCCCAGCTTTGGTTAATGGCCTCAGTGGTGCTGGACTTCAGATACAAATTATTTGAAACAAATTGCTATACCTGCCAGACCAGGTGTTTGTTCATAACATTTTACTAAATGGTTTATTTGTACCAATACAGTTTCAAAACAATTTCAAAACAATCAATTACTTCATTGTAACTGATGATCCTGGTGTAGAATGACAGATCCTTTTCTTAGTATTTGATTTTCATCATAAGGAAATGCCAAAGCACCTACATCCAAAAAAGTATATGAATTCTATTAGCTTGTTTCAAAATTTTTATATATATATATATATATATATATATATATATATATATATATATATATATATATATATATATATATATATATTTCCTTTCCTTTTTAAAATTTAAATAGAGAGAACCAAAATAAATTTCCACTATTGTATAGCACTGCTCAAAGCTAATTAGTTTAAGTATTATAATTACATTGTTTTTCTTCAACTGATGCATTCAACGATAATACATAAAATAATAATAATAAAACAAAAAAAAAAACTTTTAGAAGTGTAAAGATTATTATTATTCTTTTTATATTAACTCTTAATTTGATGTTGTACATTTTGATTCCTGGCAACGGGTTTAGTGGAGACAACCATACATATATAACTCATGTTTAGTTATATCTTGTTCACCTCATCCAATTTAAAAAAAAAAAAAACAGTATCTACTTATGGTGACCTCATTGTCTGGTTTTGATGAAGCAGCATGGACTTTTTTTTATGAGAGAATATTTTAGATGCTGCTGATTTAAGTGAAGTTGACCTACATTTTCCCTGATACCTTCAATGTCTTAGTTATACTTAGTGCAGCTATGTATAATAAATTTGCCATCAGGAATAATCGTGGAAAAATATGGAGCATCATCTTGTAAACAGAAATGATTTGGATCTGTGATTTAAGTTGTCCTAATTAATAACATAATTGATTATCTTTTGGTTATGACTGGTCACTGGTCTTGAGACATGACCATGAAATGGTCAAAATAGACTATGAGTATCTTTACACTGTAAACAAAGACATTCTCACCTGAGGTGGTCTTGAGTACGGTATTAAACGCTGCGTAGATGCTAACTTTTTAGCACTTTTAAGCCAGGTTTTAAAGCAACTAATACGGTTTAAAGGCATAGTGCGGGCAGGGCCTTAATGTACACTCTTCTGTGTCTGCTTCATTTCTCATTCCCTGCTGTTCCAGCCATTCTCTGCCGAATACATTAGATGGTAGGAAGGCTGGTAAAATAATAATACAATTCTGTGCATGTTAAATATTTTACTTCAATATTTCATATTGATGTTGTTTTAGGTCTTTTCTTACTAACAAACCAACACTGCCTTTATTCAAATGTATAATTCCTAATATTGATAATATTATTGTGAGGCATCTAATCAATACAAGGGATAGTATCATTTTGGAGTCTTTTAAAAATAATATTACCTAATGTCAACTTTGCATTTGAAGTAACTGAGTTCAAAGTGCACTGACAGGAACCTATACAAATGGAATGATTTATTCTGCCACTGCAGTTGTTAGGCAAGGTCCCATGGCTAATGTAATGTGTTGATGGGTATTTTCCGCTATCTCCAACGATTACTATTACCGTATTATTTATTTATTTATTTATTTGAGTATTTATTAATTTTTTAAAATTTAGTCGTTGCCAATTATTTATTTATTTTCTCCCAATTTGAAATGGCCAATTATTATTTGGGCTTTGCTCACCGCTGCCACCCCTGCGCTGACTCGGGAGCGGCGAAGATGAACACACGCTGTCTTCCGAAACGTGTGCCGTCAGCCGCCCGCTTCTTTACACACTGCGGATTCACCATGCAGCCGCCCAGGAGCTACAGCGTGGGAGGACAACGCAGCTCCCGGGCAGCTAACAGGCAAGCCCGCAGGTGCCCGGCCAGACTACAGGGGTTGCTGGTGTGCGGTGAGCTGAGGACACCCTGGCCAGCAACGCTCAGCCAATTGAGTGCCGCCTGATGGGAACTCCCATCCACGGTCGGCTGTGGAAAAGCCCAGACTTGAACTGGCGACGTCCAGGCTATAGGGCGCATCCTGCACTCACGCAGAGTGCTTTTACTGGATGCGCCACTATTTTTTTTATTTTAATTTTAAAATGTTTTTTTAGCATAGGTATTATACAAGTACTTCATAATGTAATGCATCCACTATAGATCCCAGATCCCTCCCCTTCCCTTCTCTTCCCCTCCACTCCACTCCCTGGAGAAAGTAGAAACAGTATTCAAACAGGACTGGTCAAAAATATGAAACTAAAGAAGCTGTACCTTGTAACTTGACATCTTGTAAATGAGGTACATTAGCATTGACAATTGGCTTTTCCTTTCTTATAACTCACTAGGTCACTTGACTTAAGTGTAACATACTTGCTGTGCAACACAAGGAGCCCCACAGCTTCCTTCCATCCATTGTATGGATGTTCTACTTGCTCTTTTCCTTTGAGAGCCCCTTCTGTTGATTTCCTAACAGGTCGGTCTTGAAAAGGAAAGTTGTGCTGAAAAACATAATTATACAGGAAGCTGTTTTTTGTTTGCACTATAAAAATATAGGTAATGATTTTCCTGACTGAGCAAAAGTGAAATATTTTGAAACCACAGACTCGCAGAAATGTTGGAGTGAACAAAAGAGAAGGGTACAATTTTTTTAAGTGCCAAATTAACATACTCTTAATCATTCCAACACCTACTGGTACTAATGAAAACAATATTTGGGCAGTCTTTCTGTCTAATTTGAGCATTTCAGTAAACTCTGAAGGCCTAAATATACCTTTCAAAGCGAGAAAGAACAACATGGTACTGCTAAAACACATCTGTATCCTTCTCAATTACTGACTAGAGCTTGGAATTAGTCTACCTGCTATTAGAAAGTTCCCACTATGCATGCACCTTCCATCAGGTTTATCATAAATCAATAGAACAATCTTTCAGCTTAATACTGTTACAATCACTACTGCTCTATGCATGAAAGGGCCACCACCCTCCTCTGGAACTCAGTATACTCTGACCTGTAAAGGGCACTAGAGGGCAGCATGTACTGTAAATGAGTGAATCTGAGCCATTTTTCAAATTTAATAAAGCTCAAGAAGGATGCAGCACCCCTAAACTAGATTCAGACACACAAAGGGTGAGGTTCGTGAATAATGTAGAAGTTAATAAACCTATTTTTTCCCAAAAAGGTTGCTAAATTTAAAAACAGATGTAAATAGCAGAGGTTTAGAGATATCTAACTACTGATATTTCTGGTATTCTGCTATCAAAGCCTCAGTTTTGCAGTTTCTATGCATGTTTTGTAAAATGTAAAGTTCCAGATGGCTTGAAAAAGAGGAAACACACTTGGACAAGAAACATACAGCTTTAATAAAGCTTTCACATTGTCAACACTGTTCTTTTTCTCATCAATGATACCAATATATTAGATGTCTGATAAGGATTAGACTATGGGATTCCATTTTTCAGTCTCTTCAACAGCAGGAAAGGGGGGATGATGGACCCCGTCCACTGAGGAAGTAGCATTGGCAAGGAGACAGGGAAATCTGCTTCATGTTACGCTTCTGTGGTGAAACTATTCAAGCCCTGTTTTTCACAATGCAGTGGTGGATCTTGGCAGCAAGAGGCAAGGGAGAAGTTTACAAAACAATGAAGATAGTGTACGTACGTAGAGGAGGTGAAAAAAGATAACAAAAAAAAACAACACTTGTCAAGTGTGATGAGGTGTGTTCTTTCAGTCAAACTCTTTTTCTAAAGACATGTATAAGCTACAAGAGTAGAAACGACATGGGAGAAAATGCAGATACAAAACAAAGCAACAGCAGGAAGACCTGGAGGATGAATTGCTTTGTCTTGACTGGTAGTCCTTTCAGCAGGATAATGCAGCACTGCTCCTTTACCTTGTAACACAACTTTGGAAGCAGGCATGGGAAAAGCATACTGGTAAACAAAACGACCCTATTAAGTGCCTACCTCAGCAGACAGGAGTTCCTACATGACATAATACACCAAAGCACATAAATGCCAGGATTAGCTCACACTGCTTATTTCTTAATTATATACATTTTGAGCAGTTAAAGATACAATTAGAGGATCCACCTGACATTTTCATGACCTGCAGTAAATGTTAAGTCAGGTTGCTTTTTTTATTACCTAATACTTGTATTTAACTATACACACCACTATACTATTAAAACCAAAATGCACTGCATTCTGTGAATGTAATGCATCACATAAGCAGCACAAGCACCAGCACTATTGCAGACACAAGCCTGTCAAATTCCTCCCCTGTCGCTGCATACCATTCAAAACTTTACATCAAATAGAGAACATGTGGCATTCTGCTCCCAGCTTTACAGCTGTGGGACTCCTAGAAATGAAGTAGCTGAGCTGGAATGTCTGAACCCATGTCTTGGTTCCCAGTCCTCTTTCTTTTACCACTAGGCCATACAGCCTCCAAAGACTACTGGTTAAAATCATTATGAACATCCTTGATACTTCTTAGAATGCTCAATAAAAATAACCAACATGGTCTCTACAATGACTTCTTTACTGCCTGTGTACAGTATTTAGACATTAAACAAAAAACTATACATTTAACTTCCAATGCTGTCAGAATTAGGCTGCATCAGCTTTGCTTACGCAGACAATATAACCCCCACCCCCCAAATAAATAAATAAATAAAAATACCCAAAACTATTTCATAGAAATTATAGTAGTAATTTAATTGTCACATCAGCACAAAAGCAACACTGCTAAACAACATATGCACATTAACATAGACTTCAGTTCAAGTATAGGACTCTTTTAAGTTTTAAAAATATAGGTGTTTAAGTTTTAGAATGAACAATGTTTTTAATTGTTGGGTTTATAACTTTTCTTTGTTAAAATGTAAACTTTATTTGGTTAAAACGGTACTACTTGGCATGCTTATTAATAAACCCCTTTCCCAGTCAGCACGGGCTGCCGCTGTCACCAGTTACATAATGTCCACTAATTAACCCATGATTGTAGCTTCCATGATGACTGCTTCTGATGGCTATTTGATGTTCTACACACATCAACAGTTGTTATTTGTAATGGGGAGGGACTAGAATTTTCTTCAGAGGTTTCTAAAAGGAAAATGATCCACTTGATAAATCTGTGCAACTGATGACTCACAAGGGAGAAAAAGTCACTACCTTCCTCCCTTCATCTGTCTGCAGCTGACCTGAACACCACAGCTAAGGCAGCTTATTCATTAACTGTTGACAAATCTACATGCCTTTTGATTTATGGAACATCAGTTCAACAAAGGACTAGAATACAGGGCTTTCACTATGCGTCATCTTTTAGCAAGCCCAATCCCCACCACCAGAAGATTTCAAGTTCAAATGTAGGTTATGTTACTGTTAGCCAATATATGAGATCTGATGACTGAAGTATTCAAAAAAAATCAAAAGGTTCTTGAAATGACCTGGGAGCTCTGAATGAAGGGTACAGATGTAATAACAATCCTTACTCCAATCCAGTAGGTTGTGTTATTTTGTGCAGATAAACAGATCCTGGTAAGCCTGATACCTGACATTGTCAGATATCTTTTGGTCACTTCCATGTGTATTAACAGAAATATTTAAAATTCAGAGAAAAAAAAAAAATGACAATAGAGTAGTGGTTGCCAACCTTTTTCAATGTAGGGACCACCATTGGTGTTTGGATTTCACACGGACTACTTGCCACGCATTTCTTCACAACAGCATTTTAAAAACTAATTTTTATGTGTATATGTACATGTAGAAAATAAAGTATTTATATAACGTACCTAACTTAATGAGATTCCTGGGCTTGAATCTTCGCTACCAGGTCAGCAAAGAATGTTGTCATTTTGCCCATTGGAAGTTGCTGATGGCAAAGTTCCTGTTTCTTCAGTTTAATTGTTTTTTCCCCATTCTGAATGTCTTGTAGATAAATGGCATCTCAATGTTGCAAGTTTAAGAGTTTTGTTTGACAAAACCTCTTGGACAAATAATGCACTGGGGCTTGGGTCGTCCTCAGACCCAGTAAATGTAAATAACCGTTACCTCGTGTAGCAAATTAATCTATCCATTTCTTCACTGGATGTACATATAAAAACACCAGAATACAAAGATGAGATGGGTGGGAAGCAAATTGAAAAATGAACTAATGCTTGGAGTATGCAGGATGTTACACCTCTACTGGTGGGCTGTGATGTGTAAATTAAACAGGATTAGTAGCACACAGTCAATAGGATTTATAGCATGTTGGTTAAATATGACCGCTTCAAGAAAAGACTACACATTAATTCCAGAAGCAGTGTTAATATAATTTGCTTTTCATATATAGTCTTTTGAGATATTAAACCTGGCTGAATAAACCCATATAACGACATGGAGCCGAAACCGATCATTCACACTACGGTTCAGTTCCCAAGTCAAGCTACAAATATATAGCCTCTTTTTGTTTCACATGAACTTCTGTTACTATATGCAGCTAACCTCTCCAAAAACATCTGGAAATAATAGGTTCTATATCCTTGGAAACACTGCAGCATATATTCTATATTGCTGAAAATGAAAAGTACTAAAACTGGGGTTTTAATGTTTTTTTTTTTTTTTTTTTTTTTTTTTAATTAAGTCATTCCATCTGAGTTAGGAATATTCACTGCAGAAGTCTGTAATTTTGACAAAACAAATATGCCTTCATCATGTGTAACAGTTAGTTAGCACTGTATTTGTTTTTCATTAGAAAGCTGTTTTACTTAATGGCAGCTTTGAAGGCGATGTTTGGTGTTGCATCAAAGGGAGCTGTAATATTAATTTATAAGCACATCCGTAATAAAAGAAAACCGATAAAGCAGAGAAATGCAGACTACATACATAATTATATATCATGTGGTTAAAGCTGTTTGTTGTGTTGCTTTATAATAGTAGCACAGCGTGTGATTGTGTAGAAATGGGGTGTTGCAAGAACTGCGGAACTGAAGTTTGGGAGTTGTTTGTGGACCACCTAGAGTTTACTCACAGACCTCAGGTCGGGAATCACTTCAATAGAGGAATGGAAACTCATAACCCTTATAATACTACAGTATGAACAGGCGTCAACTGTTTTATATCTTCCTATGGCAACTTGTTTCACAAGAAGCAGTTACTGATGGACAAGCACAGCTACACAACTAATTAGTTCTTCATTCCTTATTTTAAAGAGAACCATGCAGCAGTTAATTTCTTGCAAGACGACACCTGTCTAGTCAACATCTCCATTAACAGTTTAAGTACAATCTCTTCTGTGAATAACATAAATCTTTTTAAAGACCTAGTTTAACATTTACAGAGGTAAACAACTCTTAATAAATATGTCATGTATTAAAGAATTATTATTATTATTATTATTATTAGTATTAAACGTTGGAATCTGTGTGGCTGTTTCAATCAATTTCACGTCATTGTTTTGGCGAATTC
The DNA here is from genome assembly GCF_017654505.1 of Polyodon spathula. Classification (NCBI taxonomy): domain Eukaryota; kingdom Metazoa; phylum Chordata; class Actinopteri; order Acipenseriformes; family Polyodontidae; genus Polyodon; species Polyodon spathula. The sequence goes on from NC_054539.1 coordinate 52,057,872, forward strand.
CCAGGTCTAAATAGATACAATGTTAAATTTTTATTTTCAACAACACACCAACACCCCCCCCCCCCCCCCCCCCCAAAAAAAAAACAAAAACAAAAACAAAATGGAGCTTTAATCTACTGCTTCCAATATCAGTATCTGGAATATGCCTGTCAAAGCAGAATAGCAGGTCAGACATTATGTACAAAGACCAAATGTACTTCCATCATAATAAAATAGATAAGAAATAATTACAGTAATAATTTATCTCAACAAAGTTTCTGTAGTTCACTGGAAAGTGTTCAATTATTGCCATAAATAGTCAGCATCTGTGCGCTGTAACAGTGTCCGCACAGGCGCCATTTTTTTATTGTTATTTCTTTTACTGTTGCCGGGGACTTGCTGGTTTTAAACAGTCTCTAGGAGCCGAGTAGCCTTCAGTCACTGGCAAAGTGACCTGTGGCTTCTGATAGTCCGTACCAGCGGTTGCTGTGGCCAAAGCAATGCTCAGTTTAGGTCTATCATACCCTGCCTCTTCATTCAGCGTGCTTTCGGTTATAACTTGTGGTGTTTGGTAATCTCCAGTGAGGCTTTCCTGTTTGTTGTACCCATTGCAATCACTTGCATTGAAAGAAGGCTTCTTGGATAAACCAACTGCTGGCACATTGTAACCCATGTCTGGTGTGTAGGCATCTTTCCTGAAGTTGTGGCGCTCTATTATAGGGGTGGCATATTCTGGTTCCTGATTGGTCAAAGGCAGTGCATACTGATTGGCTGTCTGCAGATAGTCGTAGTGGGTCGCAGGGTCCTGTCTGCCGATTTCCTCTTTAGTGTCAGTGTCTATTGGCCTGAACGTGGATCCTTTTCTCGTCACTGTCCCTGTTCCAATCATTAGGGGCTGCTGGTAATCTTTAAAAAAAATAAAAATAATCAAAAATGTAAAATGTGACAGATAACGGTGGTACTTGATTACTAGGTTGCTGGGGGGTTGCAAGTGATGGGGGTTTGTGCAAGCTCTCCTTTGTGATCCACAGCACTGGGATCCATTATGGTTATTTACTATTCTCAAATTCACCACCCTGTAATAACAAGTATAGGTAATTAAAAAAAAAAAAAAAAACACAACCATGCACAACTGCAGAATGCAAACCAGTAATCTAATGAGGGGTAAGGAAATAACTAATCGAAGCAATACAGGAACAACCCAGCATGCGCAATAGGTCAGTCTGCATGTAAATGCAAGAAAACTCTTTTAAAGTTAGGTCTGAATATCCATACTTTACCTGCCATGTTACTTTTGACCACATCCAGTTTATTCAGCATTTCTTTTTCAGGACTGTAGCTGATGGTAAACTCTGTGGACTGGTGCTTGGCAAAAGGCTGTTTGATCTGTTTCCAACAGCCTGGAAAAATTAAAAATTACAAAGGGAAAAATATCTTAAAAATACAATTACTAAAGAGAATAATTACAGTTAAATTGAATGTAATATTCTTTTGTCTCCATTGCATTATTTTCTTCATTTCCATTCCTTCATCACACAACTTTTCTGTTTGCCTGGGTGGTGCAAGTTTAACACAACCAACCCTGTGCTTGTAAATGCCTGTCTGGTTCTGCAGCATGCACAGACATGAATACTATGGCTATCTTGTGTTGTGCTTACACTTCACTTTCCCTCCTGTCACTGAACAAGATAACCACCAATCCACAGAGATCGAGATCAGGAAACAAATTACCATCCCAATGTATCATGTATTGCTTTTAAGGCAGTTTTATGTTCAAAGATGTAAATATTTAAATTTGATACAAATGTCAAAACTCAAATTTCAACTCTGTAATACACTGGCCCTTTTTATTCTCTGTGGTGCATTTAGAATATCTGTTTATCCTGAAAAGAATATATGAGTAACTGACCAAAGAGGCTGATTTAAGATTTACAAGATTTATATGCATCTACCCAATATATTGAATTTTACCATACATGAATAACAGCTATGGCAAATACATGTATTTATTATTAATGACCAACATTGATGAATGGGTTTGATGTATTTTTTTTTTTTTTTTTAAGTTCAAAGAAAATATAGCTTGATCAGATTTTACTTTGGTTTACCCTCGTTCTATGTGTCAGCGAGTGGTAATGATTAGTCCTGGTGACACAGAACAGCAGGAAATGCTTCATAAACTGCCCAGCTAATTGATTCCAAAAGTCAAATAAGCATGATCTAAATGACTTTGTATTCTACATTTTGCATTGCATGCTCAAGACAGATAGTTCATTCTGAATCAACTAACAGTTATTAAAAAAAATAATAATAATAACTAATTTATTGTGACAAAACAGTGAAATGTTGTCATTCTCTATGAGCGACTTCACTGAAAAATAACAGACAGGATTCCTGCCAGCCTTTTATTGTTGAAAGCTTTCATCCGAGGTTTATTACCGAAGTCCTTACTAACCTGCTTTAGGAGCATCAGATAACCCATATGCATTTTCCTTTGTCCTCTTCCTACAAGAAAATGACAAATGTGCCTTTGAGCCTGGGTGACAGTACTCTTCTATCTCCAGTCCCACTGGGTCTCTCATTGGAGGTCAGACCCCATTGTCTTTGGTTTAAAAACAACCCTTTGCTTTCTGCAGTGCTGTTTATTCATTAATCACTTCTCTTCCGTGGGGGGGGGGGGGGGGGGGGGACAAAAACGGATGACAAAAACAGCTGCGGCATTTCCCAAAGTTAACCTACAACTCCATCTGTAGTCCTCCCAAACAATATAGGTGGATATTACGGGAAAGAAATAACATCTAAGACAATGTTGACAAGTACAAGCGATCTGCAGAAAACAATGACATGTGAGGCAAGCTGTGCCTGTTGATTTTTCAAGCAATTTGTTGGATGTGATATTTTAGATGTTTGCCTAACTTGGCTCATACAGGTAATTGGGTTTCCTAATGGCTGACCATGGCTGATAAAGATATGAGCGCCTCTCAGATGGGATTGAATGTACAGATGGGAGAAGGAGTCTGTCACTGATAACAAACCCTGCTGAATGTTCAGTTCATCTGTCTTAGCTGTTAACTGGCAACGCACTGATAAACATGAAATCTGTACTATGACTACCTGAGAAAATGCTTACCTTCAGCTTTAAGGTCAACAATATAATTTTTTTAGACATATGATATTATCACTTTGCAACAATCAGTCAGTCAAAGGCTATTGTTTTCTCCAAATATTTTTTAACCTACATTATAAAAGGATGCTTATTAGTTTTAGGAGGTACACAATACTTTTTTTTTTTTTTTATACATACACCTTTTGGTGCCAATATTGGTGCCTTTATATAACCCCCAAATTCTAACTAAGCCTTAAGTTTGCAACCTCAGGATCTCTACACCTTCATATTAGTTAACATTGCATCTTAATAACTACTGTTCGACCAAAAAAAATATTATTAAATTACCCAACTAAGGATTTTAGAAAAGAATTGTATCATTTGAATACAGGTTTGCTATTATAGCTATTGTACGTGTTAAAATCTTCCACTTACTTCCGGAAAGTCTTGTAAACACAAACGCCCACAAACAGAAGGACTAACGAGAGGATGGCTAGGACCACAAATATGGCTAGTTTCACTTGATGAGCAAAAGAAAAAAACATTTTTAGTGCTTTAAGACAGGAGTAAACATTTAGTAAACAAAGCAACTACTGAATCAAAAATAGACCATTACAAACAATTCGCTACATCCTTACCTAGGTCAGTCTGGGATAGAAAAGTCTCTGTTATGTCATCATCTTCTGCATGTGGATTTGTATCTGGGCTTGTGTTTTGAGGTATAGGTACCTCTGAAGCATTTGCTGAAAAAAATAAGAAGAAACAGATCGAATTGATGGATTTAGCTTAATGTTTTAGATTCTGACAGAATGAATCCCTTCAATAGAGCAGCGCCCATTACTATACACAGGTAAACTTTTATAAGGGTATTCACACAATAAAACTGACACATTTAAACTTCCTGTTTTAATGTAAAGTCACTACATGTTTGTGGTCATACAAGTATGGGCAATATCAAAGCAGTCAAAACATGTTTTACTTGATATTTTTTTCAATTAGGGAGGGATGGGAACTGTCTTACAGACAGTTCCCAAGCCTGTGAACAAACAGACTCTCAATGAGTTGTACAAAATTACTGACAGTCATAATAATTGATAGGTGCTGACATAGAAACCTTAACCAGCCCTTTTTTAAAATCCTGTTCCTGAACAGAATTAAACATTAAATATTGTTACAGTAAAACCTGTCTAATCCAGCACCTCTACATACCGGCAATTTGTACAATTCAGGATCATTTTTGGGTCTGACCGTTGCATATATGTGCTCACATGTCCCACAGACATCATTAACAGCAAATAAAATGTCTAAACTTTCATACAACGAGCTACCTCTTGACAGAAACAAAATTGTGCTTCCTTAAAGCTGAAAGCTTAACAAAACCAATACAAACAGCTTAGTGAATAATTAAAAAAAATCACAAGCAAGACATTTCAGACATTCTGAAAAGAAAAGATGCCTACTAAAAGCAACACAGAGCAAACCTGACAGTAGAAAGCCTCTAAATCCAACATGCAGGTACAAACAAGTGAATGTCTTTCTATGGGAATGGTTTTAAACACACTGTGCTTACAACAGGTCAATATTTTGTTGAGGCATTGTTGTGTTTAGGTTTGCCAAGGGATTAAGATGTATATTATACTGTACAGAATTTATTTTTTTTTTTTTAATTGGATGCTACAGAAATGCTGTTTGCCATCTATACAAAAGGCACTTTGCTTACCTTTTTGTTGCGGACATCCAATTAGCGCCACCTTCATGGCTATCCTCTGATGCCAGGTTTGTGGAATGATGCATATGTGGCGAGCAACAATTGATGGGAGGAAGTTGTTCCGTGTTTGGTGCCAGTAATCAAGGTTTCCCTCAAATATCTGTTTTAAAAAAAAAAAAAAAGTATCATTGATTACATGCAAATGAATCCCATACAAAATCAATCAGAATTTAGGATAATACATCACAATACACACTTCTCACCTTTTCTTCTGTACCTCCAGCTTGCCTGTACATCCTCCATTTCTGCCCATCTTTGCTGTGCTTGATTGTGTAACTCTGCACATAGAAGTTAAAACTTGGTAGTGTAGATCCAGAAGTGATGATGCCTGAGAAGACATGGCTATTTTATTACAAGGGAATTCATCAAGCAAAAAACTAAATGAGAAGCAAAACTGCAAATACCATAGAACTATATACATCACACTATATTTCATATTGATTGAAACTATGTATTTGTACATATTAAAATATAAATAAGTGTTGCCTTCAGACTGATTAGTTCAACTGTAGTTCTTTCCCCATTCTCAGTCCCTTACACTGGCAGTTGTGCCTGTGATTTGGACACTTTAGCAGGAAATACATTGAGACCACCTGTGGTCCTTTTGACAGCTGACCTGTCACTGTTCAAAACCTCTAGCTTTGCTATTAAAACATTGTTACAAAGAGGTTTAAGTTGAAACCAGACATGTATGCATGTGTGTATATGTATGTTAAGCCAATTCAAAAATCCATGTCAAATGCAAAACAAGTTAATTATTGATAATGACTATAAAACTATGAACAAAGGCTGCAATTACAACACCTGTTCTGATCTATTGGAGTCGAAAAAGGTATATTTTTGCACAGTTGCCAAGATTAGGACAAAGAACAACATTGGTAACAGAATTACCCATCAATAGATGGATAAGAGTGACCTTTAGAACTAAAAGAACATATTCTTCTTAAGTTGCTTCATGCTCACTGCTGTTGATCAACTGCCCTGTTTCATGTCAGCAGTGCTTCTCTTCTTGTTGTCTAAATTCCAAACAAAGTGATGTTCCCAGTGCAGTCAGTGATGCAAATGCACTCTGTCCAAACAGTGCCTGCATTATTCTATAGCACAGGGCTTAAATGTACAACAGATGAGGACAAAATTAACTTAAGAGGATGACTTTACACGCTGGGCTTGTGATAATGTCAGCATCATTATGCTACTATAATTAAACACAATTTATGCATGGATTTGCCCGCTGTGAAAGAGACAGACAATGTAAGCCATTCTTTTATATTACATAATAACCACCAAATTCTAAGAAGATGGAAAAATAAAGTCAGACTGGAGTTTGTAATTATTGGATTGGTGTGTCTAAGGTTTGTACAGGATTTATACTATAAGCTTTGGGAAAGCATTACAGTTTGTGTTTTCTTTACATCACAAGTTAAAAATCTAAAAGAAATGGGACTGTACCTGTAACTGTGTCATCCTACTTCTCCCATTTAATTAAAAAACCTAAACAAACAAAAGCAAGTGTATTCCTTCAACAAAAAGGATTTTGTATTGATCATCCTTGTAGGAACCCAAAGTATACAGATAGTATATATTTAGCAAGGTTGATTTGAAAGTGTCAGACCCGGCTGCCTTTGCTTTTAGCAAATAAAATAATATGAACTAAGACTGGTTGAGTAATCTAGTTACTAACTCTACACTGACCTGTTATATTCTTTTTCTCCCCAAGGTCTATAAGCATCCACTGGTGGGTGTTGTTATGATCAGCTGCCCACGCAGATCCTTGAACATCAAGACGGCCATTCTCTGCAGACCACTCAGTGACCTGTCCATTTTCATTGGTTTGCTGCCAGGCAGATGTGGCTGTGATGGCTCCCGAATCCAAGATCAGTGGCTTACTACAATCTAAGTACAAACATAATATTTATACAGCATCTAGTATTTATGTGACTATTCCCACAGACATACACCAGTCAGTACATACATTATTTTTCTCACCTGCAGTGGGGAAAGCCATTTGAACAATCATTCCTTCAAGCAGAGACTTTGCTTTTCCTCTGATTGAATTGCAATCCTATCTTAAGCCAACAACATATGTTCAATCTTCTGGTTTCGCTGATCAGCACTACATTAACTCAATGGAATGAAAATTGTGTGCAGTGCTAGTTTGATAAACTGGAGGGCCTCAAATTAGATTTCTTAGAAAACAAAATGGATTTTCAGAACATGGTTTTGATCCCTTTGGATTTAACATACCTCAGTATTGTCCAATTAGTTTAGACCTGTCAAATACCAGGTTTCTAGGGACATAAATATTAAAGTAATCTGGTAATTAATTAATTTGAGGGGTGGCTGTTTCACTGTTATATCCTAATCAGAAGCCAGATCTATGTAACTGACATCTGCAGGTTTACAGTGATACAGAACAGCCAGAAGAAAAACTGAGATAAAATGTCTTAAAATGTATACAATACAAAAAATACAAACATAAGGACTTTGTAATATGTACCACCTGGTACCTACCAGTACTAAAATTAAAATAATTTGCATCAAAATGTAAGTGATATACAAAACAATTATAGTATTCAAAAAATAATAATGGTAAGTATCCTTACCATTGGTGCTAAACACAATCCGCTTGTCAGACAAAGACCCTCTGGAAAACAAAATAAATATATCATAAGTTATTTGAGGGTATTCACTGAGTGTAATTGAAGTGATTAGGTGCGGGCTCCGACAGACCGGGACACCCAGTCTAGCACAATAAACCCTCCCCCATTGTTTCCTTAAATAATTATCAGCAAAATGCTGCCTCACCTTTGTTTGCACTGCCCTGGGTACATACACATTTAGCCTCCGTTTACTTATCTTAAAGATATACTGAAAACCCGACATTGAAGGAACAGAAATCATATTCTGCACAGCTATTATTTAAAGTTGTGTAATTGTATCATAAGACATAATAGTCATAACTGATGTTTTGCCACAAAGTGAACAGCTGAACTGGGATTTAAACCAGGTTGGTCTCCTTGGTCACTTTAAAACTGAAGTGCATACTATGCAACCTTTATTTGGGAAGCTTTTATTTTTCAGACATGCAACAGACTTGTCTGAACACACAGTAGTGCTTTGTACCAGTAGTTTTGCCTTTACAAGACACAGCAGCTGCTAATGCAGTTGGGAGTTCAATCTTTGCTTACAGAAGTACATGCTACGTGATCAGAAACCAAGATTTTTTTTGCAGAAAATTATGCACAAATGCCCTTCATGTGGGTTTTTGCGTATTTCTGTAATTTAGTCTGAAGATCAAATGCACTGCATTATCTGACTTGCAGGCTCTACCATGCCTGTGATACTGTCAAGCATCCCACTCTTTAAGCTTGAAATGCCTAAAGCAGATCTTTGATGAGCAGTAGTGCAAGCAACAAATTAAAAAGTTTAGTTCTGAAGTGAAATTGAGTTGGCAGGTGTCTCAGCTGGTTAATGCATGGCTTTATGTGTTCCTGCTGGGGGTTTCAACTTGTCCACCTCCATCTGTTTTAAATGTGACTGAACTTTCTGCAAATGCTTGTATTACTTCCATTCGACTCTCCCCTCCAGCTCCTCTAACCTAAAACAAGTGAAAATCGATTCTGCATTAGCAACATGATCACTGTCCCCTTTATTTAGGTTGCTTTTTTAAAAGATTATTTTCAAATAATGATGTAGGTCACATAGACTATTGATTGATAATGAAGTAGGTAGAAATAAACCACCTTTAATCTGGCAATATCTAAATCAAAAAAAAAAAAAATAAAAAAAAAAAAAAAAAAAAAAAAAAAATCTGCTTATTTGCAAGTAAAACATGCAGACACAGAAACAAGAAATGAATAAACACAGTAATATCTGTATTGTATCAGGAAATGTACACAGTTGAACCCAAGAACCTCCCCAACTTAGGTTATTTAGTCTATGTTGCCAGGGTGCTATTACAGATATTGACAGTTTGTTGTACTGTTTAAATTAAAAACACAATTCCTTTCAAGATATTAATAATTAGCACCGAGCCACAGACAGAGCTCACTTTTCCGAAAGGTTCCAAACGTTCATTAAAAATTCTCGGAATGTGAATGCAGCAATTGTGTGGTCGGTTTTAAATTTACAGTAGCTTTTAACAGGCTAGTTTAAGCAAGTTAATAAACTGATAATATCCTTCATGAGCTCCACCTAAAATAAAATCACAGAGCAGAAGGTTTTATATGTCTGTGGAGGATCCACTCTCAACAAACAAGCTATTTGTAATTAATAAATAAATAAATAAAATAAAAAACAGCATTTTAATCCCAAAGTGTTAATTTAATAGAACATGACACATTCTGTTCCATTCCAACAATCCCAAAATACTGACATAATTGGGGGGGGGGGGTTAGGGTTAGGGTTAAGGAGGCAGTATGTGTAACTGGTGCCACTCATGGAAAACATTAAAAATAATGTCATTAAATAGAAGTAGTTTTTCCTTTTTCTTTTGTTTTTACCAATTAATTTTCCGCAGATACTGACTTAATTAGACTGAATGAATCGTAACCAAATTAAGCTTATCATTCACACAGAACTATGGGATACAGTTGAAAAGGGTTTTAAACATGCTTAATGTATAAAATAAATATACTAGTCAGCTTTATAGTCATAATGAATGACATTCCATGCTCTTTCTTACTCTATACCTCCAGCCCCTAATAAATCTCAGCAGTTGCCATTATCTTGGCAGAATGTTTCATACATTAGCTCAGGTTTAAAGACATTTATCAAAGAAATTGCAAATCATGCATAACACAAGATAATAAATGTGCTGTGACTGATCGAGGCAGGCCAAGGTCATGTCTGAGAAACTGGTAAGCGACTCATCCATATGAAAACCAGCACAGTATGACAGAGAAAATTAAATGCTCAACAAGGTGGAACCTCCGCTGCAGCTTCCCAGTCTGGGACGCTCAAACATAGGGCTGCCTCAACAACTATTGAACAGGGCTATGTGTGAAAACTCTATACCATTGCCCTTCCAAATGTATTTAACCAGGGTACATGAGGATGGTGATTCTACCCAGTTTTACAGCTACAGTAAGTAGGGCTGTAAAAAAAGTGAACAGTAATTTATAACTAAGTAGCTGAATTTGCATGAATGATCTCCCAACTCCTATCTTTTCGCTCTAAAACAAGCTTGCCACTCTTCTGCTGTTCTTAGCTCTTTTCTAAAACCAAATCTTCTTTACTTTTGTTTTGCTATATTTGAGCATATGGTAATATGGCATCCTGGTGTAAACCGCTTTAAGTAGCCTTGTCATCTTTGACATGTGAACATGGCAGTCATGATCAAACAGCTACTCTTGAAATGTGCTGGTATAGAACCTTTACTTTCTGAAATGGTGGTGGAGGGGGTGTGAACTGTGCAGGGATCAGTATGTGAGATCAGTATGTGAGACAGTGCATTTGTACTGCACAACACCGGTAATGGAATCTGACTGAAATAAATATAGAAAACAGCTGTGTATCAGCTGTAAAGATGCTGTGAAAGCATGCGGTCTGTTTAATTGATCTGGCCACAGGTTAAAATGAAGCAGCAATGAATGGACACATTTTACTGGACAACACCGGTAATGGTACTGTGAAAATCCTAGAATATAGCTGTGCACCAAATATTTGAACAATATGGCAGACACATTTACCATACTGTACGTTTATCTAACCGTGAATATGACTACTTCAGTGGTTTCTGAGATAGGAGGCTTTGGTGGTGGCAGTTAAAAGTTCAAAGTATGAAGCCAACATCACAAAGCGTTAGATCTTTATCATCCAAAAATTAAAAAGCCAAATGACCACAATATGACTCTTAGGCACAGGTGAAATTAAAAAGGTAGTTTCTGCCCAAGGAAAAATATGAAAATATGAAGTGGGCACCTCAAATGGTTTATGAGTAGGGCTTGAAGTTTTCAGATTTTATTTTGAGCTAATTAGGTTTCCTAATAAAAGCTGTTCATTACAAAACAATGCCACTTGTTTTTACCTTCGTATCTTGACTGAGCCCGATTGTTTCACTTAATTTTTACTTTAAAGAGATGTGACAAATTACGTTAATTGCTCATCGCTGATCCCAATTGTATTTCATTCTTGCAGTCGCCTAGTTTATCGCTGTGCTTTTGTTATTTTTCACTTGTTTAACAGAGTTGTCTTGACATTTTCTTTTCAATATAAAATACCCAGTATGGAGTGCACACTGACAGCAAGTTCATCATTTAAAATCTCCATGATCTGTAGCAAAAAAATAAATACAAATAAATACAAATCTTAAACCCAGTATTTAAATTTGTAGTTTTCTCTTCATTAGAATGCAGAGGCAGCTTACAACTACTAATTAACATTTAAAAGGGAGGTAGAGATTTGGAAAATAAAAACTGAAAAGTTCAAGCCCTATTTATGAGTTATGAGCAGCTGCTATAGTAGCGGTGGTGAAGGATGGACAATGTGATGCTTAATAATCAAAAACCTGATTTGATGCTCACTCTTTTGTCTGAATGCCGTTCGCCTTGATGCCTTCATACCGACCGAGGCCTTTATCCTGAATGACTGATATCTGGCCTCCCAATTCATCAAGTATAACCCCAGCATGAATGGCAGCTTTACAAAGAACGGACGTCTGAAGGATAAAACACAAACATTGGTTACACTACTGCAATACACACAGGATGCAGGCATCTCATCTTACCTGATTATTATTGATGAGGGAATACTGAAAGGCAGTTTAAAAAAAAAGAAAAAAATTGTAGGATTATTATTAGATAACCTATTAAAGATGAATATTAAAATGCTAATTTTCTAAATTGAATTAACATCCAGCTCCCTTCTAGTGAATGGTGTAATACAAATCCATTTATCCCTTTTTTTTTTGCATTTTTGGTAGTGAACAGACGGAGAGGATAAGGCCAGAAAGGACAGGCTTTGTTTATGTAGATGACAGCTAGACTGAACTGATCCAATACTAGACCTTTACCCTGACCTGGAGTATCCTCTTAAAAAAAAGCAGTGGATTTTCATGCTTTTGTAGTCCACAGCTCCCTAGAAAGGGACACAAAGAGCTCACTGGCGTGCAATGCAGGGGGTCGAGGGTTCATGTCCCAACACGGACTCCCTTGAGGAGCCTGCTCTCAGTCTACACAGCTAAGAATGAACACATGGTGTAAAACTGGGTAAAGTTAAGGTGGTCAGTCACGGTCCCAAAATCAAGCACCATACCAACAATGACTGGCTTATTAGCCTATCCAGGCTCAGGGGAAAGGAAAAAAAAAAAAAAAAAGCTGCATAACAGAGACAGAAGGCATTTGGTGATTCAATCCTCATTTCTAACAGAACTTGAATGATGGGTGAAAATGAATGACTACTGTATAAATTACCTTACATGAACCAGATTTACTTAACCCTTTCAACACTGCAGGCATCTAAACAGTTTTAGGTAAAATAACACCACCTAAAACAGCAGACTGCTAGTGCAGTTAATCAATAATATAAGACTTTTTGTATAAGACACTGAAACTATTTAATGAGGTATCATGGTATTGAGCAGTCCAATGAGGAAAAGCACATCTCTGATTTTAATTTGAAAATTAAGATTCATGGGTAACCAAGATCTGATTTACATAAGCATATCTGCTTGGGACTGTGTGGACCTAACCAAGTAAAAGTGTGCCATACCAGCAAGCAAATCAGTCTTTTTCCTCAAGGCCTCTAAAACAGCTGGTTGGAATTCAGATTTGAATGCATCATTAATTCTATCATTTATCACCATACATATAAAACATGGTGTGGTGCCCTGCATCTGACCACAATGCTTCATGAAGGTAAGATACCTTTCTAATTCTAACTTAAAAGGTAATCAACAACCTGTGATGGATGACATGAGGTTCAAGGCTACTGCAGTCAAAACAGTATATCAAGTTTTTCATAAATCTGGCCCAGGGAATCAGTTAGTGTTTCAAGTGAAAAATGTAACCTATTAACAGAATTATATAGCAAATGGCATTAATGATTTTGATCTCATGGTTTTTTGTACCGAAGAACCATGGAACTTTTTTTTTTCTTGTAGATCCAGTGTTGTGCTTGCCAAATAAAGTTCTAAATATATGCAGCTAATTCATGGAATGATCTGGCACAACTATGCTTCTGAAATTAAGTAGGAGGTAGCCTCTTAATCTGCAATAATGTAACAATTCAGAGATTAACTCTGCTAGGAAAAAAGTGTTTACAGTAAGATTAATTGGGTCATGAAAACCAAAAGCATCCCATGCCTAAAATATTTTTTTTTTCTAGCTACCCCAAAAAAAAGAAAGAAAGAAAGGACTTGTATTACAAAGCAAGTGGACACAAGTTTTAGTTAAAGCCTTAATGTTTTTTACGCTATATTACTGAATGTTTGAAGCTATGGTTGAATTACTTATATTAGTACTTACATGCCTGTAACCCTCTGAATTATCCCCAGAAACATCTCCTGCTATTGCCTTACAACCGGCAGGGCAGTACTTGCTTAAAAAAAAAAAAAAGAAAAACAAAAAACACATGAATTAAAAATTTATAATGACTTTTTAAAAATATGGACATTGTATTTAAAAATGGGAGGGGGGGGGGATTCCTCCTCTTATTTTTTATTTTACCAAATTATGCAAAAAAAAAAAAAAAAAACACGTCTCCATTAATTATTACATTTGAAATTACAAATATTTACTTGCAATTAAAAAACAATCTAAAATCTGTTTTTAAACCTTTTTTGTGCCATAAGTGAGATATTTTATACTTCTGGTACAGTGATCAGATTTAATTCAAACACACAGCAAGACATAATGTTAGGAATGTTTTCATCTTGGTTCCAGAGTGTTAACACTTACCTGTACTTTGACTCTGGGAAATGGCTGGCTTTATCCAAGCACGTAAGCAAATCTGACAGGAAATAATACAAAAAAAATAAAGAAACATACATTCAGTAAGTTAACGTTAAACCTGAGAAACTATGAATAAGCTGGTTCTAAACAATTGTCAGGATGCATCAGGTATATCAAAACATCTTCTCTTTCAGGTGCTTGTTCGTAAATGGTGCTTCAGAAATTAAAATGTAACTGCATTGCAATTATATACAACAATAATGCCACAAAATTAAGTTCAGAAAACACAAAAGCGTCATAAAAATACTAAAATTCTAGTTAAATGTACATTCCTAGGCATCTTAAAATATGTATTTCGTACTTTTATCAAGTTGCTTTACAGGTATAGATATATACACACACACACACACACACACACACACACACACATATATATGACACATACATATATGGGAAAGACTTCCTAATGAGTCAAATAAAGATATATAGATGTATGCTCCTTGAAGTTTAACTAATACAATTACATCTTATGGCAGATGCTCACTTGTATTCAAGAAAAATGGTCACATTTCCCTACGTAATGTTCCCTTTAATCAGAGTGTGCATTGAATACTTGCATTGTTTTATAATTGCCAATGTTGCTTCGCTGTCTGGGTAGATTAAAAGAGAGAGTGCAGGCACGGTGGCTCAGCACTTCAACCCAACACTACACTATAGACCTATCCTGTTCCAACTCTGTTGCAAGAAGGAAAAGGAACCAGATTATGTCAGGTTTCTGGGGTTGCCTGATAGCACCGTGTAACATTTTTTTTTTTTTTTGGTTCCTGGGTAGCAAGTGTTATTTCCTAATTGCTTATGCCTCAAAAGTATAGAAAATGGCTATTATTCCCCACAAACTTTGCTTTTGTGACCAGGACAGTGATATTTTGAAATTTACCTATTTTCCAGAACATTCCTTCTAGATTCAGTGAAGTATAATATTTTTGTGGTAATGCGTCTCTCCTAATACATAGCAATTTGGGACATTCCAGTAGTTTAAAACGTGTTGTAAAGCACTAATATACTAATACTAATATCCCCAGTCAGCATGTATGGAAATGTTCACAATGGTACAAACATGGTACACACCTTTGTGGTTGCTCGTTGCATATGACAGGAGAAAGCCACGTCCCGATAGGTGATGTCCACTTTCAAACATTCCATCTAGATTCAGTGCTGAGTAAACTTGGAGTAACTCTAGAACTTTTCAGTAATATAAATAGTAGTATAAATACAGGGGCCTTAAGCTCACCAGTTCAGTTTAGTTCCAGCTGCCTAAGTGGATACATGTCTGCATTTTTCTGAGATGACATCAAGAGGCTGCAATGGTGGCATTCCTGATGGGTCTCCAAGGCGGTTTTATCAAGTTTCCCTGCTATCTTTGCCTTGGGACAGCAGGGACACCAAAGCGCACTGCCACAGGCGGGACTGGCCACAGCGGACAGAGTTCTCTGTGGGGAGGAACAACGTCAAGTGGGAGCCACTGGTGGACCCCCGGAAGAAGCTGATGCCACCACTGCACATCAAATTGGGCCTCATGAAACAATTTGTCAGAGCTCTAGATAAGGAGCTGGCAGCCTTCAAGTACCTTCAAGACTTCTTCCCTAAGCTGTCTGAGGCAAAGGTCAAAGCCGGTGTCTTCGTCGGACCACGTGTAAAAGAAGATCCTGGAGTGCAATGAATTCCCCAAGAAGCTCACTAGTAAGGAGAAAGCGGCTTGGAACAGCTTTGTCGCAGTGGTTGGGGGGTTTCTGGGCAATCACAAGGCCGAAAACTATGTGGAGCTGGTTGAGACTCTGGTGAAGAACTACGGCACAATGGGCTGTAGGATGTCCCTCAAAGTCCATATCCTTGATGCTCATCTTGATAAATTCAAGGAGAACATGGGAGTGTACTCGGAGGAGCAAGGCGAGCGCTTCCACCAGGATATACTGGACTTTGAACGCCGCTACCAAGGACAGTATAACGAGAACATGATGGGGGACTACATTTGGGGGCTGATTCGTGAAAGTGATTTACAGTATAATCGTAAATCTCGAAAAACTACTCACTTCTAAATCTTTTGTAGTCATTTTTGTATTACTTTAGTATAAATACATGTTCATTTGGATTCATATGTTGTTTTTTTCTGACTATGTGAACGAAAAGACACAAAAGCGCCCGTTTTCTCATTGGAAATAGGTAAATTTCAAAATATCACTGTCCTGGTCACAAAAGCAAAGTTTGTGGGGAATAATAGCCATTTTCTATACTTTTGAGGCATAAGCAATTAGGAAATAACACTTACTACCCAGGAACAAAAATTGTGTTACATAGTGTAGGTGAAAGAAAAGCGTATTATACTGAGATTGAAGCACATGCTACAGATTTTGTGGCTATAGGAATGTTTTCGGCTTCCTGTCCTGCTGTATTTCATGCGTTTTGGGTGCTTTGACTTTCCGTACTGTCAGGGTCAATCTAATTGTTCATGTGTTACCCTAAAAAGTCATCATTAGTGAAGTATAATATTTTTGTGGTAATGCGTCTCTCCTAATACATAGCAATTTGGGACATTCCAGTAGTTTAAAACGTGTTGTAAAGCACTAATATACTAATACTAATATCCCCAGCCAGCATGTATGGAAATGTTCACAATGGTACAAACATGGTACACACCTTTGTGGTTGCTCGTTGCATATGATAGTAGAAAGCCACGTCCCGATAGGTGATGTCCACTTTCAAACTGAACTGTGATCTCATTGGTATCCACGAGGATCTCTTTTGTGTAAGATTTCAGGTTCCCACAGTAGATCACAAAAGCTACAAAAAAAATAAATAAATGACTAAATAAAAAAAAAAACACAAACAAAACAGAATTAAATATAAAGCAGAGCCTCAAATAAACTGAACAGTCAGCCCAACAAAGGACTTAAAACTCAAAAGACGGGCTCCTGGCTCCACCAAGATCAGATGCTGGTGATTTTACTAGTTAAACACTGGTATCCCGGCTTACTTTCCCTGTGCAGTTGGGCAATGTCCCTGTTTCCTGACTTGTATATCATTGATTCGTTCTGAACACTTTATACCCACCACAAATACGGGAGTGGCACCAAATTCCTACATTTCTATTGGAGACTCCACTTCCAAGATTTAAAACGAGATTACAATTAGAAGACTTGTTTGCAGGATGTAAAGCTATATTACAGTTATATAGGGAGAATTTAAAAAAGAATTACAAATTGCGACTAAATGTAAAACAAAAAATGCCTAGACACACAAAAACCCCACAAGACAATGCCTGTGACCATAAAGTGTTCATTGAGGAAGACAGCAAAGCAAAGAAGGTACAATTTAAGTGTGCAAGTACTGTCGAGTTATATATTGTGACAGAAAAAAAAAATAAACACGCATTTTGGAAATAATTTCATATAGTATATAAAAAGTGAAAGCCCCGATTTACATAAAACTCGAAAATAGCTAAAAATAAGAACTGAAAAATGTAATTAATAAAAACTGAAAAACAGAAGCCCTAATTATAATAAAGAAGTAAAAGTATGACATCTTTCTTGTGACTCATGTTTGTTTCCTACCTCTACAATAAATTGAAGCTTTAATGTTGGCTACCTGGTATATCAGCTAGGTTGACATACAGTAATAGCTTGCCACAATCAGCAATTTACATTTTTACACATAAACAGGAAGAACTACAAATACTGACTTACTCAAACTCAATTTGTCAAGCCTCATACAGTGACTAATGTACAAGTCATTTTACCACATGATATACTGTATGTATCAGAGGGTTTCCAGATAGCTATACTGTACATTCTTTATGTGTTCACAGTAAATACAAAGTAATTTACTCTATTAGCATTTATTGTAACTGATCTCAAACAAAAATATGCAAGTGGGTATGTGGGGAAAATAGAGATATAATAGAGCTAGTCTCAGGTATACAAATAATACAGTATGGCAATCACAAAATTGTGGTGAATTGTGAAAAATCAGTGCTATAGGGTGCATCCTGCACTCACGCAGAGCGCCTTCACTGGATGCACCACTCGGGAGCCCTTCAGTTAATGTTCTGACAGAGGAAAACAAAGTTATTATTATTTTGTCTCATTCAGCTTTCAGTATTTGAACATCTTAAACATTTCAGCCTGATACAATTCTCCTGTACAGCGGACAAGAGACAAACTTTGGATTTTGTTCCTTGTTTTCTGTCAAAGTCCTTTTAATGGTGGATCAACAGCAATCTTACTGAGTGGAGTACTTGCCTCAACAATCTGACATACCTGAAACATGACAGGGGAAAAAAAAACAAAACAAAAAAAAAAAAACCTTCACTAACTTCCTGCAAGAAAGCTCACACTCAGTGATTAATCAATAAAAAAGTGACAGTAATTAAAGAGCCACATTCAATGGAAGATAGCCTTATCTGGGGGAATTGCTGGAAGTATTTAACAATTACGTGCTGATTAACAATGATTTGCCTCAAACATAGACCCCATTCACACTTGTGATCTGAGGCTGCCCAGTTCCGCCTCAGGACCAGGGCCGGCCTTTACATATGTATGAATGCAAAGCAGATTTAGGGCTGGCCTTTTGGATCACATGTTCAATGTGGTTCGGTAGCTCAGTAGACACTCCCATACTCTGACCCATGTGAAAGGTAATATGAAAGCTGAATGCTGTGCTAGGCAAGACGGAAGTGGATCAATATTGAACAGTAATTACTTCAACATCATACGACTTTAAATTACAAAAATATTAAATAAAAAAAATTCTAGCTAACGTTCAGGTTGTTTCTTTCACATAATATATGAGCTGCAGTGCATTCATAATTATACTTAATTTGTCACAATTACATTTTCTTCCTGTTGATTAGTAACTAATCGACAAATATAAAAACTGCAGGATTGTGGATCTCAACAATGATTAATAATGCCGCGACTTGGCATATTCAGCCACTTGTTTACTTTGCATGCAACGATATAGCTACAGAAGTGTTTGTCTTTACATTAAAATGCTGATCATTTCTTTTAGTTGCTTGCTTTTACACACAAATACAATACTGTTCTCATCCACAAATATTGTTGCTGTACAGTGAGACCCTCACTGTAACATTTCAATGCCTGGTATTGTGATTAGTATTGTTAATGTTATTCTACTGGCATTAAAGCAGTGGGTTATTGTGTGTCGTACATCTTGTTGAGCGGTGTATTTGAAATGTGAGGTCGTTTTGCTATATTTAGGTTAGGGCAATTCCCTTAATGAAGCTATAGTTTAAAAGGGTTTTGTTATAGGCATCTTCCAAAGACAATAATAATAACAACGAGTAAACGATAGAATAGTTTAACGATCGTGTTTGTATACAAAAACAGTATTTATGCAGATTAAGTAAATACACATAAATGAGAAGAAACCTGTGTAATGTATTTAATGCTGCGTCTTTCCTTAGGAGGGAGCAGTAGTACTATTAGGTGGTCAGTCGTGAGTTTGTCTTGTCGCAATGTCTGTCATTGTGTACAACCTGATGGTCATTTGCAATCTGTGAAGTACCCATTATGAAAATAAATATTTATACCTGGGAACACTAACAAGTTACTGTTTCCTGCATTCTAAACACCTGTGTTCTTGACAGAATAATGTGATTGTGGGCGAGGGGAAGCTCGGACCGTCACATGAGAACAGTAAGTCAAAATAGTAAAAATGTTTTTTAATATATACCATAAAATTGCTACTGTACTGCATTGAAAAAAATATATTAATAAGAAACATCTGCTACAAAAGGATTACTGTATATCCCGGTAGTTCTTCCATTCTGAGTGCAGGCTAACGTCCCAATAAATTTTTTTTTAAAAAAGCAGCCACATTTTAGGCCTGCTTTTCAGTCACATATGTGAACACTAAGGCACCTTAAAAAGGGAAATGTGAATGGGGTTGCAGACCTAAATATGGAGCGGCCCAGTAGTGTGAACGGGGTCGTAGAGTAAGAAATAGTGTCCTTATAAAAACGGACGCAAGATAAAATCCTTTGAAAGACAAACACTCTAAGCTCACCTCTTGACTCTAGGAATACATATACCTTTGTATCCATAAGTCCCCTGCTGTTTATAGAACTTTAACCTGAGAATTCAGAAGAATTACTGCCATAATTGACTTCAAAGAAAGATCAAATGAAAAACACGAACAACCCAGAGGCAGTGGAAATAACAATTTTACAGGCGCTCCTAAATTGCGCAATGCACCACTATCTCCCTAACTACTGACAAAACACATACATTCTCAATAAGGGAGACGTAACTTTCATTATTGAACATGGTGGCCAAGTAAATTACATAGTTTTTTTCACCCCTACACTGATGGTAGAGATAAAAGTTATATTATCTATCTATCGATCTATCTATATATAAAAAAGAGGTGACTTACAAGTACAAAGACCACTACTTACAGTGGCTCTCAAAAGTATTCACCCCCCTTGGACTTTTCCACATTTTATTGTGTTACAACATGGAATCAAAATGGATTTAATTAGGAGTTTTTGCCACTGATCAACACAAAATGTAATGTCAGTGAAAAATAAAATCTACAAATTGTTCTAAATTACAAATATAAAACAGAAAATAATTGATTGCATAAGTATTCACCCCCTTTGCTATGTCACACCTAAATAAGCTCTGGTGCAACCAATTGTCTTTAGAAGTCACATAATTAGTTGAATGGAGTCCACCTGTGTGCAATTAAGGGGTTTCACATGATTTCAGTTTAAATACACCTGTCTCTGGGAGGTCCCACAGTTGGTTAGTACATTTCCTAACAAAAACTACATCATGAAGACAAAGAAACATTCAAAGCAAATCAGGATTAAGGTTCTTCAAAAGCACCAATCGGGGTAGGATATAAGAAAATATAAGTAAAGTCCATTATTAAGAAATGGAGAGAATATGGCACAACTGTGAATCTGTCTAGAAGAGTCCGTCCTCAAAAACTGAGCATCCGGGCGAGAAAGGCACTAGTCAGGGAGGCCACCAACAGGCCTAAGGCAACTCTAAAGGAGTTACAGTCTTCCACGGCTGAGCTGGGAGACACTGTGCATACGACAACAATAGCCCGGGTGCTTCACAAAACTGGCCTTTATGAGAGAGTGGCAAAAAGAAAGCCATTGTTGAAAAAAACTCACATCAAATCTCGGCTAGAGTTTGCCAGAAGGCATGTGGGAGAATCTGAGACCAAGTGGAAGAAGATTCTATGGTCTGATGAGACCAAAATAGAGCTTTTTGGCCTCAATGCTAAGCGCTATGTTAGGCGCAAGACTAACACCGCACATCATCCTGAGAACACCATCCCTACCTTGAAGCATGGTGGTGGCAGCATCATGCTATGGAGATGTTTCTCTACATCAGGGCCTGGAAAGCTTGTGAAGATAGAGGACAAAATGGATGCAGCAAAGTACAGAGAAATCCTGGAGGAAAACCTGTTGAAATCTGCAACAGACCTGGGACACACTAGAGTGGCTTAAAAACAAAAAGGTCAATGTCCTGGAGTGGCCCAGTCAAAGCCTGGACCTCAATCCAATTGAGAATATGTGGAAAGAGTTGAAGATTGCTGTTCACCAGAGGTCCCCATCCAACTTGATGGCGCTTAAGCAATTTTGCAAAAAAGAATGGGAAAAAATTGCAGTGTCCAGATGTGCAAAGCTGGTAGAGACTTATCCAAATAGACTCATGAACAGAAGCACCATCACCCATAGTTCGGAATCTAGTTGTGGGGACAAATAAGAGTCCAACATCAGTGGACCGCAAATTGCGTCTAGGGGAATAATTAAAGAAAACGTCAGTTAAGTAAGGGGGAGACACACCCTTCAAAACCTTAAAAGTTAACAGCAAGATTTTAAAATCAATGCGAAACTTAACAGGACGCCAATGTAAGAATTCTAGAACAGGGGTAACATGACCACCAGATCGAGACCTAGTCAAAACCCTGGCTGCTGTTTTGAATATAGTGATGTTTGTTTAGGGTGTACTTGTTAACTCCAGCAAGCAGGGCATTACAGTAGTCAAGTCTGGATGTGACAAAGTTTCTCCGCAGTAGGCATAGAGAGAACAGGGCGAAGCCGGGCGACCCCCATATTTTTCATTTTAGAGCAACACTCGGTCTGTACACCATCGATAGCAATGCTTAAACTGTTAGATTTATGCAGTTGGTGCAAAGAACTTAGTAACATGACCTCAGTCTTTTCTCAGTTCAATTGCAAACAAACATTGTTGCATCCAAAGCTTTAATATCAGTTATACAATCAGTAAGCACAGAAACAGCCACCTCAACGTCAGGTTTAGTTTGCAAGTAAATCGGAGTGTCATCAGGGTAGAGATGGAAATTCACGCCATGATGTTTAAGAATTTGACCAAGTGGGAACATAATCAGCATATACTAAATATGAGGCCCCTATATGGAGCTCTGGGGAACCCCCGAGGAAACTGTCCCAGTGACGGACCTAAACCCACCTATAGACAAAGTGCTTTCTCTAAACCATCTTATGACAGTGCCAGAAATGCCAAATAGGCTCTCTAACCGTGCAAGTAGGATGTTATGGTTTACGGTATCAAAAGCGGCAATAAGGTCCAGAAAAACGAATATAGAAAGAGCTCCCAAGTCAGAAGCCATTGATCATTTACAACCTTGACAAGGGTTCAGTACTATGTAGCAGTCTAAAGCCTGATTGAAGAGGTTCATAGCGTTTATTTATTGAAAGATAATTATTCAATTGTTGGGCCACAACACGTTCCAAAATTTTAGACAAAAAAGGCAAATTTGATATAGGCCTATAATTACCCAAATTATCAGGAAACAGGTTTATCAATCTGAAGCTGAGAGATATTGCAGCTATTGTAACATACAGTAGGTTGCCTATATTTGTTATAACTCAACCTTTCAGAGACAAAAGCAATGACAGGTGGTGGCGGTTACTGCACCACTTAGGAACCGGTAGAGATCACAAGCATCCTTTTTTTTTCTTTCCCAGGATACAGCAATGGTGTGCAAACTTTTTGTATGCGTTGTAATGCTCCCTTATATCTTAATATTAGCTCAGCACCTTTAAAGTTTGGACCTCTTGAGAGACAGACGCCAAACTCCACCTCCCAACGCAATTAAATCTAAAAAAAATATATCTGAAAAAATAAATCCGGTTTTTGACAAAAGATTATCTTGTCAGCTAAATCTGAATCAAACATGCAAGCCCACGCCCATTGACGCATTTGATTTGGCATTGTGTGCTCCAGAGTTGCCGTTACAGAGTTGACTTAAGAATGTTGTGACAGGATAGCTAAGGGTTACTGAGACTCAGAGACAAGTAACTGCAGATTTAAGTCTGGGGATTCAAATAGAAAGGTTAAACAAAACAAGTTGCGAACACAGACATCAACAAAAGAAAATCCCTCACCCAAATCCTCCATTCTCACGGTGAGTTTTAAATATAGGAGTGTTTGTCTCTCTCCGTGTGGCAGCAAGAACCTCTCTTTTTGCAGCTCCCAAAATCTCCTCCTAATGGAGTTTCTAGCTCCTTTTTTATGTCATGTGGCTGTTCCCAATTCGCAACAAGTATCTAATTTGGGAACAGCCACATTCTCACATATATTTGGGAGGGATAAGAATTAACCCCATCTCTGCCAACCATCACCACCACCAACACACAAACCAAACACTATTTACAAGCAGGGCCCTGCCACAAATGTGCTTGTTAACATTTATGTATTTTGCTAAATCTGGATTTTTTTTGGTTTAAGCTAGGAAAAAAGACACGATTTACATTAAATCGGGTAGAAAACAGCTGTTAAAACATTAGTGTTTTTTTTTTTTTGCACTTGTTGCCCCATACATGGTAGCCGTCATTTCGGCTCTGTCCACTGCAGTTTCACCTACACTAGCCACTTCACACATCATTTCTCTGGTTGTACAAGTCCTAGAGTGATCGTCAACAGCTCATTTGAGCTTGAGCTAATTAGCTGTCATTTATGTATCTAAAATATTTCTGAGGAGGCTGTGTGGTCCATTGGTTAAAGAAACGGGCTTGTAACCAGAAGGTCCCCAGTTCACGTCTCACTTAACCTCTTGTGCTCCTTCTTTCGGGTGAGACGTTGTTGTAAGTGACTCTGCAACTGATGCATAGTTTACACACCCTAGTCTTGTATCTTGTAAAGCGCTTTTTAATGGTGGTCCACTATGAAAGGCGCTATATAAAAATAAAGGTTATATAAAATAAAGGTTAGCACCACCCTTACTTCCTCTCCACATCCTCCACTTTGCACACCACTGACCTACAGTAAACACAACCAATCTTCTATTCCTAGCATTAGTCAGATGTATCTTTTTTTCAAAAGCATCCATGAATCACTAGTATGTGTTACGAAACTGACTATCGAAAGGCTTTTGCTTTTTAGTATGCCAAAGAGTGTCCCACTGATCCACCCGATTAATAACAGGTTCCCTGACAAGCCCATGCATTTATTTAAACATTCTTAGCCTTAAGCCCTGACGCAAATGTATAACACAAAGTCTACCTCCAGCTCCCCTACTATTTAAAAAGATACTTCATTAGAGTATGGGTTTGGGGTAATTATTTGTGTTGCCTCCTTTGTGCAAGCACATTAACAAATGCCAGGTTAAGACAGTAGATCACTACAGTGTAGCCACAGGTGACCAGATTGTAGGATGTTGTTTGATTCTATAAGGAATAACATGAACGTTATTCCCCCCCCTTCCCGGCTTTTATGAAATTAAGTTTAGGGATTATTTTTCAGTTTATAGTCATTTCATTTTTCAGCGCTCATTTTTAGCTTTTTTTTTTGTTTTATGCAAGACGTTTTTCCCGGGCTTTCACAATTCAAGCATCAGTGTTCTTCTAAAGGTGGGTTGAAGTGAAACCCTTCCGTTCAGAACAACACATACAAGTAAGCGTGAGAGCCCTGTTTTGAAGAAAGTGCAGTCAAAAGGCAACAACATCATTTTATCAGTTATCAATGTTGTATTTGCTTCAAAATACGGCACTAAGCGGAAAAATAAGCTTAGAGAATGAATGCTAGCCCAGTTCTAAACAACACAGCCTACCACTGCAAATATTTTGGTTAGGATGGAGAAGATTTTTCAAACTGCTGTTAAATTTGAATCAGCTCAAACAGAGTACAAGGTATTTATTAGCCCGAGATATGCCAGTATGTTATCAAAGGTTTTACTTGTCTAGACAAAGACAAGCATATATCAAGTTTCAGCTGAAATGGCTAAATCACGGTCACCTTGGAAACTGTAATGTAACGTTCACCTGCCAATCTGTAATTGCACAAACTGCATTCATGGTTGTATCTGCAAAACAGACATGCTGAAAACCATGCTTTGACACATCACTAACTTGACAGGAAGCATTTAGAAAGAGACAGCACTGCTTGATTTCAGACCTATTAATGAACAGATTATTAAATAGAATTATTTTAACTTTTTCAGCCCAAAGGGTTTCGTTTTATCAAGCTGTAGCTTGTCGGAGTGAGTCATTTCAAGATTTGTTAGAACATTTTGCAGCACTGGAGAATCAACTTGGATAGCATCAACCACCTATCCATGGTTGTCTGGAAATTAAGCCTAAAAACAAGTTGATACAACCCAGGAAGATTCCCTGGTACTGTAAAATGCTCTAAATAAATCCAGTTGTGGCTCATACCGGTGATCAAATCAACCAGACAGCAACATATTGGTATATTTGTTTTCTGGTCTGCTTACCATTTCCAAAAGTCTGTGTTCCTTTAAAGACTTTAACATAGTCAGATTCACAGTGCTGTGCTTCAATATCCAGGTCACCAAACTTCAGGATGATAGTCTTTCCTTCCGGCACTTGAATCTTCCATTTACACCATGTGTGATTTGGGTATGTTCCGGGATAGTTCTTGGAAGTCAGGACTCCACTTTCTTGACCCAGAACAGAGTGTCCACATCCATCCCCTGTGTCAAAACAATGGGGGGTAAAAAGACTTACTGCATTAAGCTTTTTTTTTTTTTTTTTTTTTTTTCAAACACTGCTATAAAAATTATATATGCAGATCATCAGATGAGGCAGAAGACAGCAATGTCTGCTTTTGCTTTTAGAAACGGCAACAAAATTAGGTTAAGTAAAACAGGTGTTTCTCTTCTTTATGCATTCAGGGCAAACTGATGTCAGTTATTTGATGAAAAATATCTAGAAGGCTATTAAGCTGCCAGAATGTACAGATTAAGTGAAATTTGCTAGCAAGCAACAAGTTTCTGTTTATGCCCGGAGATGCCCAAGGGAAAGATTTTCTGGTAGTGGGCCAGCACATATTAGGTAAATCAATACATTAAAAGTCTTTCAAAAAGCAAGCAGATGTGATTGATGGCGATTATAAATCACATGCGTAATGTGAATTACAAGGCTTGTGATTACACGTATTTTCCATATCAGAATGGGCCTTTTACGTTAACCGTCTTATATATTCAAGGGTTTTACAGTACTCCCAATTCGAACGCATGTTTAAAAAAAATATAAAATAACAAAGAAAAGCCAAGTACAGGTATGCGACTTCAAGTGTAATCTCATTCTAATTTAATCAATTTCATTAAAAAATGTCTCAGAATATTTCAATCGCACCCATCACAACACAGCTGTCTGCCGTTCCCCCCCACCCCACTTAACATGGACAGACAAAAATAATTAAGACTTCTTCCCTCCAGAGACAAGCAACACAAAGGACAGAATTTGCTGGGTCATAGTAATCAGTAATAGGGAAGCTGCAAGTGGCAAGTTCTAAAAGTCAGCATATTGCTCCAATTTGTTTGTATTTCTAGTTTATTTAAAAATTAGCTGTTTATTGTATTTGAGACACTATGTGGTATCCCAGGGTAGTGTTGTACAGTCCTACCATGGTTTCTCTCATTAATTTTATGTGATGAGAATATTCCTTATTGGTTCCACGTAACTGGTATAAAAAAAAAAAAATAGCTTTGTACACAGGTGGATTCTCACAGCTGAAACATAAACGTAACACAGCTCTCCAGACACAGAAAAAAGAAAAAGCTTGGCAAAGAGCAGAAGGACAGTAAAGACACAACGCGTTTAACAGTATAACTTATATTACGGCTATTATCTTCACTGTCAGAGGAGCATCATTCTTATTCATATTTAAGCGTCAACGTCATTGTAATTTTACTATAAAGCTGCCTAATAAAAGCTACAGTAACACAACGTGTTTCTGCTCCCACAATACACCACTCATTTTAATAAGGGCCCAGCCTTGTTGCTAGAGGAAGCAAGATCCGAGTACACTGAACTGTTTAGAACAATCGTTCTCCTGGTTAAAGTTCCAGAGAAAGTTGAAATTTTTTTTTTTTAACTCCCTCGTTCACTGACCTACTATGTGTGAATAAAAACATATCTGAAATAAATGCTGCAATATGAACAACACAGGCGACAGCAAAGGTAAAGTAATGTGCTTCTTGTAAACAGTGCAGGGGGGCATGTAACAAACAACCCAGTACTGTTCATATAGTATGGAGTGTTTGAAACAAATTTCCAGACATCTGCTTTACTTCCATTAGAAGCTGACTCACAGCACACTCTGCTCAGCTAACTAACTTTACGGTGCACTCGCATTAAACTTCTATCTAGCCACTTTGCAAATGAACTTGAGTACTGAATTGTCGTATTTGAGTATCCATACAATACAAATGCATTTCTACAGTTAAGTTGTAAACAGTAGTGCACAGAAGCTCTGTAACACTCTATAAAACACAGAGGAACGTTTTTGGGAGTTGTTTTCATGTTGCCACGATGTTGTTAATCCAAAAACTTTAAACATTTATTCCTAAATGTGAAGATAAAATTATAACAAAAGTCAAGTAGAAGCAATTTCACAAAAGGGCCTGCTTCTAGTTCAGTAATCGATACTGCTTTGCCCACTACTGTCCAATGCCGTAACAGCATGGAAGGAAAATGCCAATATCAGAACAGTAATAAAGAGATTTAGCTTGAGGATAAAGAAACCCTGCCAGGTCACCAAACCACTGAGCATGAGCGCAGTGGGCATGCATTAACACACGGTGCTTAGACACATTGTTCAGAACTGCCGACAAAGCAAGGGCCAGTCATTTTCAGAGCTTCATATTTAAACGAAATGCGGCATGAGCAGAAGTGCACCAGGGCTGCCCTTCATTGTCATTCCAATGCACCTGTGTAAAACCCTGTCACTAACTCTGACAGCAGTTTTCACATGGTGGTAGAGCAGGAAATTTTTGTTTTGTTTTTTGTAATGAAGTACGAAACCCCACTTGATGGGTTTAGGATTTGACAAAAAAAAAAAAAAAAAGAAAAACAAGAAAAACATCTGTGATGTTTGACATGTTTTGTACATGAGCACTGTCTTTCACCTGACTCTTGTTATGTTAAAAGCATCCCTGACAGACAGTATGCAATACATACAAGCTGAATCTTGCCATTACAAGATCCTACTAGAAGTAGTGTTCATTGACAGGTGCCTAATTACATAACCAACACTGCACAAATTGTTAATTATCATTTTCTGGGAACCGAGTGAATGCTGAATCTATAGGCAATGTTTAAACATACTTTAAGGTAATCACTGAAAATCCCAGAACAGTTTAAACAGGAAGCCCTTAGCAGGCAGTGTTATGGCAAGTTCTTTTGATCAATTTAAACTGAATACCAGTACATGGCAACCTGGTCTGTAACACAATACTAGAAAAAATAACTTGGCATGATTTGTAATTGATTGAAAAACAGTTCATAAGGGTTGTCAGAACAAACAGAAAGGCCTGTCGTTATCTGATTACTGTCAACCCAGGCACCTTATCCAGGAGCACCAATATAGACTGCTCTGTGTGCATCAGGAGTAGTTTGAATAACAACTGCCTTGTTAAAAGTGTCACACATGCTAAAGCACTCTCCCTAGCATCTACACCTAAGAGGTATTCCTGAGGGCTGCTGAAAACTGAATTGAAGTGAGAATAAAATCCTGCCACATCTTAAAGCAATAGGTTAATTACTGGTAAAGAAAATGTTAAATATCAGCACTCGTTGTCATAAACTGTGAGTATTGCTTTGCA
This sequence comes from Polyodon spathula, assembly GCF_017654505.1. Taxonomy (NCBI): domain Eukaryota; kingdom Metazoa; phylum Chordata; class Actinopteri; order Acipenseriformes; family Polyodontidae; genus Polyodon; species Polyodon spathula. The sequence goes on from NC_054539.1 coordinate 52,086,760, forward strand.
TATCAACTGCCAACAACATATTAACTATAAGGGTTTTTTTTTATTATGTGTGAGATTTAGTGCAATGAGTTTCAGCCAAACTCTTATAAGGATAAGTTATTTGTTTGTTATGTCACTTGTCACCACAAACACTTTCAATCAAGTAGTTATTTTAGCAAATTAATCTGTCACTTGTAACAAGAGATAACAGAAAATTCTGACAAACCACCACAGCACATCCCAGAAGATCAGAACACCAAAACAAAACACTTCTAGTTACTAAACAGTTTGTTGATTCCCTTCATTTTTTTTCTGACGCCGTTTACAACTCTTTTTGTCATTCACAGCAATACAGTAGAGCAATCATTTATGATCTCTTTTATGGGGGGGGGGGACGACTGATTACTTGGGAGTTCTAATCTTGTTAGAGGTCTCCTGAAGCAATTGAGTGAGAACAAAAAAAATAATAAACTACCACTTTATCATGGTGTATTATAAATCGTGCGCATGCTGTGAATTGTGGTAATAATAGTACTAGTAAATGGTTTATCCTGTAAACTGCTGGAACAACTGAAATATTTACATACAAATTGGCCAAGAAGCTGGCTATTCTAAATTCTGTCGTACTGAAGTCCCCAAACTACTGGTTCTAAACCACAGGATTTACCATCGCTAACAAACTAAACACAAATGACTACCAGTATTTTTATGAATGTATTCTCTGCACTGCACATTACGAAAAAGAAAAAAAAGACAGTATTCCACCAATTGCTGAACGTTTTAATATAGCCTGTTCTGTAAGTGGTTAAAGCTTCCAAATTAATGGTTAAAGCTTAACATTAATCTTTCAGTTCAAACACACTCACCCAGCTTCTCAGCAGACGAAAGCAGAGGCGCAGAAAGTCCAATGAAAAAAGAAAGGAACCCGTAAAGTTGGCTCCTTCCTGACATTTTGTTTGAGTTTTAACCTCCTCTAAAGTGCTGTGCAGTTTGTTAAAGTTTATCAGAACGTGTAAAAAGCTTTTATTTTTCCATTTTGTCTTCTGCTTCTAAGTCTTTTGTTTTTATTAGCCGTTACTAATACGGTTCTCGCGGCTCTGCTGTTTCTACCTTGCTGCCAACGACTTCAACCGGGTTTCTGAATGAAGTGTTCCAGATTTCACACGCAGGCGGCACCCAGCGGTCACGTCAGGTCGTTCGACAGCATAGTTTCGATGTAAAAGAGGGCTGGGAATCACAAACTCCTTCCCACACAGCAACAGTGAATTCATTTAGTTTAACCCCCCCAAGATTTTTTACACCCCCCTCCTCCAACCACTGGAGAGATGTGCCCCGTTCAGAATGCATACCCTCTTACCGCCTCCAATTCCATTAAAAACAAACTTATGCACACTCATCTTAATAATAATAATAATAATAATAATAATAATAATAATAATAATAATAATAATAATTCATTGATATTCATCACGTCTCAGGGATTAGAAAAAAAGGTCAATCAAAGCACAAATTCGCAATCACAGTTGACAGATTACACTATGTAACACAATTTTTGTTCCTGGGTAGTAAGTGTTATTTCCTAATTGCTTATGCCTCAAAAGTATAGAAAATGGCTATTATTCCCCACAAACTTTGCTTTTGTGACCAGGACAGTGATATTTTGAAATATCACTATTTTCAATGAGAAAACGGGCGCTTTTGTGTCTTTTCGTTCACATAAAGTCAGAAAAAAACAACATATGAATCCAAATTAACATGTATTTGTACTAAAATAATACAAAAATGACTACAAAAAATTTAGAAGTGAGTAGTTTTTCGAGATTTACGATTATACTGTAAATTTACGTAAATCTCGAAAAACTACTCACTGTGTGAGTGTGTTATCTATATGGAGGGCGGGACGCAGAGTGAGCGGTCTGTCAATAGGTCAGTGTTAAGGTCATGTGATTGCTCAGTTGAGAGACGATATTAAAGGCGTAATTTCGAGAACGCCACGAAGAGAACTCGACAACCTGATTTGGAGAAACTGTTCAGATTTCTGCTGTGGCATGTTGTGCTTGTTCAGTCGAACAGCCCGGTCCGTTAGCTATGGCGAAAAGTTTTGCATCATATATATATATATATATATATATATATATATATATATATATATATATATATATATATATATATATATATATATATATATATATATATACATATATATATATATATATATATATATATATATATATATATATATATATATATATATATATATATATATATATATATATATATATCTTCTATATCTATATATGTATAGACTCATAGACCAGCTCGGTCCCAACGTTTTCGAACATGGTTAGAACATATCTTTCTCAGGGAGCCTGACACAAACTTAGAACTTGGAGGTATTTATAATGGATTGAGAGGAGACATAATAATAATAATAATAATAATAATAATAATAATAATAATAATAATAATAATAATAATAATAACCTAGATTAACATAATTTAGAGGCTTTATTTAACATCATGTAATCAAAGAATTTACAGAACGATATTGCAGAAGTCTGCCGGAAGCCATAATGTACAGTAGTATAAAACACTCAGAAAACAGAGAGTACTGATTAGAGGAGAAACCTCAAAATGGAGCAAGGTAACCAGTGGAGCACCACAGGGATCTACATTAATCTACATTAATGACTTAGATTCTGGTATAATAAGCAAACTTGTTAAATTTGCAGAGGACACAAAAATAAGAGTATCAAAACTGTTGCAACACCAAAGCTCATTCAATATGATCTAGACAGCACTCAGAACTGGGCAGTGTAAGGTACTGCACACAGACAATAAAAATGTCCATTATAAATACCATATTGGAGATACTGAAATTGAAGAAGGAATCTATGAAAAAGATCTAGGAGTTCATGTTGACTCAGAAATGTCTTCCTCTAGACAATGTGGGGAAGCTATAAAAAAGCCAACAAAATGCTCAGATATGTAGTGAAAAGTGTTGAATTTAAATAAGGGAAGTAATGTTAAAACTTTACAATGCCTAGTCACATTCTCATCTAGAATTGTAACCTTGGGTGCTTTTCCGCAAAGAGAATCCACCCCTAACCAACATGTCATCAGCAAGAGAATAAAGGTTCTGTGTGTTATTCTCCCATGTCGCTTCTTTTGTTTTCAGCCGCTCAGTCAAGCGCTGGGAGGCCGAAACGGGAGTCAACCGCTTAGAGCCTGGAGGAAGGGCTGCCTTCAGCCACAGATTCCCTGAGCTTTCCCTCTAAAAAATAAAAAATATGTGAGTAGGGTTTTTTTCCTTACCTGAGTGCTGAGCAGTTTGTATTTAGGTCTGCGGGGTGAGTGGTCGGGCTGGAGAGGCTGGGCTCCTTCCTCCAGCGCAGTCATGCGCTGAGGGATGGGCCGTGTCTCAGCTTTCATTTCCATAAATTTTTCAATATTTAGGGGGTAGGTGGCAGTGCTCCACTGTGGGGTGCGTTAATCATTTATTATAATTTTCCATTCATGGTTTGGCGGCCACGTTTGTTTTGGGGAGAGGTGGCCCATAGTCACTTCCTATCTGTGGCACTGGAATGCATGTAACTGTTCATGTTTTTCCAGCTGGCCTATGTACAGTTTTGGTTCGCTCGCTACAAAAGGATATTGCTGCTCTAGAAAGAGTGAAAAGAAGAGCGACCAGAATTATTCCTGGTTTAAAAGGCATGTCATGTGCAGACAGGCTGAAATAACTGAATCTATTCAGTCTTGAACAAAGAATACTTGGCGATCTGATTCAAGCATTCAAAATCCTAGTCTGGAACCAACTCCCCAGTAATGTTGTTGAAGCTGACACCCTGGGATCCTTCAAAAAGCTGCTTGATGAGATTCTGGGATCAATAAGCTACTAACAACCAACGAGGAAGATGAGCCGAATGGCCTCCTCTTGTCTGTAAACTTTCTTATGTTCTTATTTTGGATTTCAAAATGTCACATTTTTTAATTGTTGTCAGTTTTTTGTTAAGTATGGAAAAATACAAAGCGGTATGTAATTCAATATGTTAACATAGCATTATTCCAAGTGGTACAGTCTCTACCAGATCCTTATTAACATATTGTAGTTAAGGTATTCAAGTGAAAAGACTTCATGCTGGGGCGATACTTGTCACTTCTATGTAAAGTACATTAGAGGTTGTTTTATTTCTCACTAACACATTTGTCTAACAAAATATAAAGAAGAATGCATAAATTACCTGTTGGGAATCCAGAAAGCAAACATTGATCTTACATATAGAATCCCGAACTGATTTATTTCTGTTTAAAAACACGTAGAAAATGTTTCTCAACACAGCGATGAAAAAGGCAGCTCATATCAATATACTTAGACAAGTGAAATGTTTTTGTATAAATGTTTGGTGACTAGAATCAAACAAATATTACATTTTGATATGTTTTTTTAAAACACTAGCCTCACCAAGGGCTCAGCAAGAGTTTATAGAGCATTATGATTTAATTCTACAACAAACATACTTTAGTACAAAAATCTATTACATTTTCTCAACCAACCTGCGCCAAGTCACATGAGGATATATTAGAATACCTTGAAATGTGTTAACTGATAATGGTACAAATAGCCATAATGCAAGGTTAATGTTCGTGGACATACATTACAATTACGTCAGTGCCAGTGCAACAATTGCTACTGAATATAGGCATATATGGGAACCACAGATGATTTGATAGTAGAAGTAGAGCATCATGGAGCCACCTACTGGCAGCAGAAAAGACTGCAGCTTTACAAAACTTGACTGGGGAAGAGAATGTTTCTCTGGGATTGTGAATCGAGCGTTTACTGATAGCAAAGAAGTCTGAGAATTGCTTGAAAACAAAATCGGAAACACTGTTGTATCATTGTTAGTAGAAATGCAATTTACAGACAGTTTAGGAATCAAGCTCTGTATGTCTATTACCTCTATCTGTTAGTCAGCTTACAAACTGGGTGTGTCATGTGTCTTACTCTTTTATGTCTCAGACTGTCTGTTAAAGAATAAGCTCCAAGTTTAATTGGAAGGGTTTATGTTTATATTATCCTTACATTTTACAATGTCTGCATTATTTTTGGGGGCCAGCAGAGTTGTAAAATCTCATTGTCCCATGATTTCAATTGAACAAGGAAGTCTGTTCATTATTGGGGCAACAGTGCCCTTAATAACCGAACGCATACATCAAATATATTTTATAACATTCTCATGACATGTTATAGCAAAACATAAGTATTTCTAACCAGTTAATAGCATAGTTAGTAAGTTGTCGATACAGTATTTTGTGTATGACAACTTATAACGTACACCTTAACTAAAGTGTAAGCTGTTTACCTTTCTGCAGCTCTGATGCCGATCAGTGAAAATGACAAAAAATTCCCTGAACCACTTACGAGCTTACAGCAGTTACTTGGGAGTGACAGGCAGCTCAGAGGACACCAATAGTGTGTTTACACTTACAACTTTGATCTGCATTGTCTTACGGTCAATTGGATTTAAAGATTCTTATCTGCTGAGCCTCCCGTTTACACTTGTATACATTAAGGTGTGTGAGACTTCGTATCTCCATGGCAACACACCAGGACAAAAACTTAATCGATGAGTTTACAAATGATTGAAACACCCTCGTTCATGCTACGGGTTGGTTCTTATGAGGTTCTATTCTCTTATGGGAACTAGCCATCACCTTGATTTCTTTGCTGGATACCATACACTGATAAACATAGTGATCACATTACAATGCTCGCTATTAAATAGAGAGCCATGCTGACTGCAAAGATTTCTGACCATGAATACAGATGAAATAATAAAGAAGCAGGCTAGTAAAAACAGATAAACATACAATGATAGTCATTTGATTGAATTGCTGACAGATAGACAGTATCCATTTACCCCAGGTTAATACCAATAATTAGTACTAAAGAAGGTCCTTAGCACATTTAACCATTGGCAAGCAGTTCTCCAGATATAGACCAAACTCTAAAATCACATACAGAAATACAATCAGTCCTTAGCAAGTTTTATAACAATCTTGATTTATACACATCACCTCCACTATGTCTCCTGGTGGGATGTGCATCTTCCTACCTTACTGTAGGTATTCTGAGGGAGGTAAAGAAAGTGGTGGCTGATCTTTCCATGAAGATGATTTTTAATAAAATGAGTGGAGCTGATTTCTGGGAGGCTTTTCACGTTAAAAAAAAAAAAAAATGTACACAAGTTTAATCCAGAATTTTGTTTTTGGATCACATAAAATAATAATAAAAAAGACAATTCAAGGGTTTTAAATAAGAAATCTTTTGTAGGCAAATTCTGCAGTCATTCATCCATGCAGTGTCAGAGTGCTATGTTCTCTACCTCCTATTATTAAGAATGCCAATATGGATTTCAACATTCCACCTCTGTGTGATGTACTCCTAACATCCTTATCAAACAAATACAGCTGCAACATTCTACCACCAGGGGGTGTTATGTGAAAAGTAGAAATCACCATAGCATTTAAAAAGGTAATAAAACAAAACAAAACACAAGGATATCCACACATTACTACTAAATATTGTGTTTCACTCCCCAGCCAACACCAATATACAATAGTATTACCCCAAGCATTTTCTGATAATAATGCTAATTGCAGAATGCTATGACAAGCTTTGACAACAGATGACTGTAACACAGAAAGGCTGATCAGTGAATTCAATACTAAGGGAACAATGTATGAATTAAAATCCAACATAATGCCCTAACAAATAAAACCACACAAATGGTGGCAATGTAATTATTTACTTAAGGGGAAACTAAATCCCTGATTATGCAGCCATTGGCGATGCCTCAAATTGTTAATTAATTTGATTGGTAGTTTTGTCTTTCAATCAAACAGTGTGCACGCCCAATTAAACTCTTTGAATACACAGGCCTTACAATGAGTATCAAGCCACCCTTCCTGTTGTGTTTTTGCAATTTGAGAGTAAACAGGCATCTGGGATTACATTTTTCCAAGCAGACCATTTTGAATGTCTTGCTAAAATCTATGTGGTTATATTAACAAATATCTCATAAGAATATATTACAATTCATTAGTCTGATTTAATCCAGAATGATTCCCAAATTCTGTAAAATGCTTCAATAAAATCCTGCTATGCATTAACACTATGGGGTAATGGTTGATACAATCAACCCTCAAACAAGTGCTACAGTGTTCATCTAACAGCTGGGGTGGGGGTGTAGGGGGAGTTAGAACCATTTTGACCTCTATAACAGGAGGGTTTTTTTTTTTTAAACAGAGTGCAGGAACAAAATTAATTGTAATCTCAAATAGCACTAAATCCATCTCTTCAGAACTGAAAATGTACAGAATTTCTTATGAGCTATGGGTTATATATTCTAGGTTTTCCTGTAGAATTATATATATATATATATGTACCACAGATGGCCTAAGGGAGCACTGTGCTGTTGGAGAGCCTGTTCTACAGAAGAGACATTAAGTCCTGTCAAACATTAAAGATACCATGACATTCATTTGAACTAGTGCAACTAGTGCCCTGGCTAAATCCAACTCTAGAGAAAACACCTACATAAGAATCTTTTGTCTTACCATGTACACATACTATACTACAGTTTTCGTATTTTTTAAATATATTTTATGATTTTTTAAAATACAGATTAAGGAACAAAATGAGGTGATATTATACTGGCATTAAAAGCATATACACATCTTAGTATCCTTAAACTGGCCTTAGGCAACCTGTATCCACAATTGGAAATATAGTGATGTTTTCTCTTTGCAATTGTATAAATACATTGTATTGTGGAAGTTGATTTAACTCATTGATGCTAATACATTATTATTAGACTTATTTGGGGCAGGTTAACACCATTTTTTTGAAATAAATGCTTGCTTCTTTGTTTCCACTTTAATGTGCTTATCGGTAAAAATAAACAAACAAACAAAAAAAACAAACATAAAAACCCCCAGAACTACATTAGATGCTCCTCTCCAGTTTAGTTTTAAAAGCGAATGCATTGTTGACTAATACACAGCTAGGCATTGCGATATGATTCTTACCTGAAAGGCTTGACTATGGCCCGTTAACACGGGGATTCCCAAACCACATACAGTCATACTAGCTTTGATAGTTGCAAGCCATGTTTCTGTGCATGCGCCACAATAAGGGACTGTGTTCAGAATGCAATTCAAGCCCACTAAATCAAGGAGCATCTCTATAATTAAAGGTAAAGTAGTAGATAAAAGGTTGAGGCAATACCAACAGTGTCCAAGAAGCCAGTGAAAAGTCTAGGGAGATGGGGATCTTTGTGTGGGAGAAGTTAGACAACAAGCAGTGGAAGGGTTGAAGAGCATAGACAGCAGCGCTTTACCAGGCAAACTGAAACTCTGGTGCTTTCAGTCTGGTCTACTGCCAAGACTGCTGTGGCCACTGACAGTGTACAAGGTTTCCTTGACAACAGTTGAGAAGCTGGAAGCTTTAATCAGTTCATATGTCAGGAAATGTTTGGGAGTTCCACACTGCCTCACCAGAGAGGGACTTTATGGTAAAGGAATACTGCAGCTACTAATCTCTGCTCTAACCGAGGAGTTTAAGTGCGCCAAAGTCCAACTGGAAATTACAATAGTAGATTCATGCGACAAATGCGTAAGGGAGGCAGCACCTGTGTTGAAAACTGGAAGAAAATGGACAGCAAAGAAAGCTGTGGAAGATGCTAAGGCTGCCCTTTGAATCTGAGATATTATGGGGCAAGTTCAGCATGGAAAAGGGGTTTTAGTCTCAGTTCAGCTCCTCCTACATGGCACAAGGCAACCCCAGCTCAACGGAGGAAGCTGGTAGTTAATGAGGTGCAAAAGCAGGAGGATAGGATCAGGTGTGTAAAGGCCATTTCCCAGGCCAAGCAGGGAGAATGGATGAGATGGGAGAGTGTGGAACAACGCAAGATCGGCTGACAAGACCTATGGAACACAGCAGGATCAGTTTCCTCATCAGATCAGCATATGATGTTCTCCCATCACCACAGAACCTAAACCTCTGGGTGGGTGAGGATCCCTCATGTCCTTTGTGCTCATCACCTGCAACACTAAGGATGTAAGGTGGGTCTTAGCCAAGGACGGTTTACTTGGTGCCATGAAAAGGTGCAGTGATGTTTGGCCTTAGCTTTGGAAGACAAGCATAACCTGACCAATAAGTTGCCACCAGTTCCATCAAAGTATTACACACAAAAGACCATATTTCTCCGTCCAGGAGAGCAACCACCAAGAAAAGGTATTAAAACTAAGCCTCGCCCAGGACAACTGGAAGCTGCTAGAGACTGAAAGATCTTAGTCAAGATGTTTGTCAACAGCTTATTTTTCCAGCTGAGATTGCCACCACTAACCTTCGACCAGACATTGTCTTATGGTTTGGATCAGCACGCCTTGTTCATCTGGTAGAGTTAACAGTGCCATGGAAAGATGCTGTGGATGAGGCATATGAGAGGAAGAAACTTCGGTATGCTCAACTAGCTGCTGAAGCGGAACAGCAAGGATGGAGAGTCCGAGTTTATCCAGTGGAGGTGGGTTGTCGAGGATTTGTGGCACACTCCACAACCCGCTTTCTCAGAGATGTCGGGTTCAGTGGCCAAGAGTTGCGTTGCACAGTGAAGAACTTATCTGAAGCAGCAGAAAGGAGCAGCAACTGGCTGTGGTTGAGACGGAAAGATTCTGGATGGGGATCTCAAGTACAATAGAAAGAAAGCAACGCTGATGTACAGGTAAGTAAGCTGGGCTGAGCTGAGTCGGGGGTGGAGGGTGGTGGTGCTGGGACGCCAGAATCACTGTTGAGACCTCTTGAGGTGTCGTGGGCTAGTCAATGAAACACCGAGGATGGAAGGTGCCCACTTGAAGACCCCAGAGATGTACCCTACTTAGCTCAATCCAGACCGTTGTCATGCTGATGCGCTGGGGAGGCCGCATTGGGTTGATACCCTGAGCCAGCATTGCAGCTGTTGTGTGTGCTGATGCGCTGGGGAGGAAAAATCAGCTGATCCCTGGAGCCAACATTACACTTCAGCAATCAACACCAGACAGAAGGATATCTACATCATCAGATGGAAAACAACGCAAATGGATGGAGATGCAGATGGATCACATCAGTTTACTGCAATGCTACGTCTTAGTTGGTGCTTATCTTGGCGAGAGCCGAGTTCAAATCAGCATGAAGTTCAACATCTACTCTCATGTAATGGAAATCAGAAAATAGCAATTTTCATGACAACTACGCACTGTCATAATGCCGTCGTTTTGTTCAAGAGACCTTGAGCAAAAGTGAAATTTACTTCAAAAGATTGTTGCATTTTTTTTGTAACATAGCACAAATCTACAATATTTGACATCACTCCATATCCTCTCAATAAAACAGGGTTTCTGGGTTTCGGTGTTCTACACCAGCTTTTCTACTCCCATTTAAAAATGTAATTGCTATCTTTTAAACGCTATATGCTGTTTAAGATCATTTTAATGGCATGTGTACAGTGACACCACAAATTCAGACAGTTATCTTATATACCAGTATCCATATTGTGCATGTTTAATTGTGTAAACAACAAAAAGGGTTCTAATAAAGCGCAAGGTTAATTTCAGGTTGATTTTATAACCACTTACAAAATGTGAATATCTCTCTACTTTCTTGTAGTTTCCAATAAACCCATTTAAATCAAGCAAAATATAAATGTAAGTAAAAATGCATTTTTTAAAATTTATTTCATGTATTTAATGTTAATAGTTCAAAACATTAAATCAAGCAAGATATATAAAAAAAAGTTCAAGTTTGTTTCCAATGGCTATTAAAAAATCAATCATATTAACTTCAACTGTGAATATCTTATAAACCATGAGATGACAAGTTAATACTTAAACTAATTGTAGCTAAAATAGTTCCATACATTTTTACCACAAGGCAGGCACATAAGTATCAAATGTGCTGTTTTGAAAGAAACACGTGATTTTGCAAACTTGTATTTTCATTTTAAAACTTAATATCCGGTACTACTCTGGGTTAAATCAATCTCCAGTTGAAAGTTATATTTTTAGCCTGTCTTGCACTCCTTTGTCCCCACCCCTTCACTGGATCCTCTCCTGTCAATCATGTGCTTCCTTTTTTGACTGACTCGCTTTCAGTTAGTTACATGCTTTGACCTGGCAAACGACCACGGAGGTGAGGTCCCTGGACGGAAAGCGGTAGTCAAAATACAAGTCGTCCTTTTAAAAACGAAAATACGTTTGCTATAACGTGTTCCTTCAAGAACTGCACATTTGAGACCCGCGTAACGAATGGAAGTGCAAACTGGGTATGATTTATTAATTTATTTTTACCTACAATTAAAGTGAAACAGAAATCCGAAAAATATGGAGTTTTGCGTCCCCGCGTGTTGCTACAAATGTTTACATACCTGTAATTTTTATTTTTATTGATAAGATCATGGCAAGTTTTAAGTCTCTTTCATAGGTGCGTGCCTCTGATCACCGCTGGAAGAGCGATGTGATTCATTTTAAAGTTTCTTTATTTGTTTACTGTACACATTGCAAACAAGCAAAATCAGATGTGTATATTGTATATGTGTTGTGCAGTGTAATTTATCCGTTACACAGATTTATAAAACGTTGCTTCAGTGCTGTGTATTTTGCGGTACGCGTATTATTATTATTTTTCACAATTCAGCAAATGTATGTGACTTAATTGATTTTGTGGTTTGTCTTGTTCGTAATTTGTGCAGTAGTCAATCACATTACTTTCGAATCAATCAGCCCGCTTAATTAGGGCCTCGAGTGGCTGGAGATCTCATTTTAAAGGTGTCAATATAACTTTTTAAATTAAAGGTATATTTTATGTGCAATGGGTTGTACTAAGATTACAACGATAACTTGTTTTTTGCGATCGCTTACAGCCATGTTAGCTAGTTGCTTTTCAAAGTGTTTCTAGACTATTCTTAATCGATCATGCATGTGTTGGGTGGTAACAAAAAAGCTATTCATTTTATTGTTTATTTATTGTACTCATTCTACTAAAAAACAACTGCATTTTACTAATGCAGTGTGTTCTGGATTGAGCCTAACGAAAACAAAAGTAAAATCCAGGTCGAAAAAAACAAACTAAAGATCTGCCGAAAACATTACTATTTGTATTTTATTTATTATTTATTTTTAATTTTAAATGATGGTAAATACCTGTTATCAAATCGTGGCATGTTGTTTTTATTCTATTGAGATGACTCCCTAAACCTATTTCTTACAAGCGGCACGCTTTGCGTAGTTCTCATTATCTCCAAGTCCACACGGGTTGGTTGGTTGGTTTGTTTGGTTTTTATTTATTTATTTTTGTCATAGGGATGCAGTGCAGTATACAATACTTGTGCAAACATTTTAATATTCTGTATATTTTGTACATCAATATTGTCGCTATACTCTTGAACAATTACAATAATTGCAACGGATACTGTCTTTGGCTTTTTCAATCTCATGTGAGGAGTCAGGAAATATACCCACTAGACTTCCCTGAAGAGAAACGAATGGCACTTTGTCCCACTAAGTTACACTTTTATACCGTTAGAGACAGGATCAGCTGTACATATTAAGGTTGCTTCATTTACATTCCTGTATAGAGTGAATAGGTAGACTAGAAACACAATTTTGTCTCCAAACTTTATTCTCTAAGTGCAGCCAACATAACATATGTTGAGTCCTTGGTATATGCACACAAAGACAGCATGCATCTACACCTCATTTAATACAATTATTACATATTCTGTTAATCTCTTTAAATGAGGGAACACAATCAAATGTGAAAATAATGTAGATTCCACAAGCTTAAATCTGCATATTGTTTTAACACAATGTTAAGGTCTGTAGTAACTTGTGAACACAACTAATGGTACTGAAATGTATGTACATGTATTTAAAGCAAGCACACAACAGTATCCTCTTCAGTACTTTCTTGCTTCACATTGTACTGTAGGCTAAACCGCTATCAGTGTATATATTGGGGGGGGGGGGGGGGGGGGGGGGGGACTGGTGTATAAACTTGCACATCGTGAAATGCAAACATACAGCCTTTTGACCTTGTGGCAGAGCAAAGCTCTGCCGTTTAGAAATTGGCAGGGATGGGGTTAATTTCCCCTACCTGCCTGGGTTTATTATGTTCGGGTGGCTGGGGTTGATTAGTTGATTAAATGATTAACTTAATTAATGATCAATCAGCGCACCGCCACCTGACATAAAAGGAGGCATCTGCTTCTAATTTGGGAGTTTGGTGTTGGTGAATTTTCTAAATCCAGTGAAGGCATTGCCCAGCCTGGAAATCTTTATTTTTGTAAGTTTTGTGTTTTGTTATTTGTGTTTTTAAATCTTTATTTTGCCCTTGTGCACTTTCATTTTTGTGTTTATTTATAATATAGTCATTTTTTTGGACTGCAGTCTGTCTCTGGGCCTCTATCCACTTGCCAGCCTGCCACAGACCTCTTTAAAAACAACTGTCATAAACTGGTACATGCATTAAGCGCGCAAAATACTGACGTACCACTTTTTGACAGCATGCAATTTTCTGACCTTACACAGGTTACGTTCTGGTATGCATATCACATTCTGACAATGTACCACTTTCTGGCCCTACACCGGTTACTTAAAACACTCAAGAAAAGTGTTTGAAAAAAAAAAAAAAGCGTCATAAAACAACAAACCATTTGACTTTAGTCTGATGCTAAAGACATGGAAACGTTTGCATATTTTACAAAGTTTTTACTAGTTAAAACACTTCACTTGAGTGTTTTAAGTTACTGGTACTGAAGCAACGTTTTGAAAATAGGCATATCTGATACGTTATACTGTATTGAGTGTATAATGTTGAGGTAAACCGAACACATTTATACGTTTTGCACATATTTTTACCAGAAAGCTGGTTTTGCTTGTTTGCAGAAACTGTAATGTGTACAGGAAACAAATGTTATTTATTTATTATTATTATAGTGGATGGTGTAAGAATTATTGCCACATTGCCAGACACCACAAGAATGGCCCATGATGTCACACGGAACACAAAGACAGTGCATGGGCATTCCTATTTCTGATTGCACTAGGCTGACATCTTGTCTATACCCTTGAAACAGATTTTACATTAAGTATAAACCACTGTCAGGGTGTTAACAATGAAAAATAGAATTTGCAGGTATATCATTTAAACAGTTGTAGCAACACATGGGGACGCAAAACGCTGTATTTTTCAGAACCCTGCTAATTATGTAAATGTCTGTCGTTATGACTGTGACTTTTTAGTTTCTGGATTAGAAGTACCCTTTTGCTTTACACAGCTGTGTTCTATTCTCAAATAATATGTTAGTTAGTTTATTTATTTTTCAGAACTTGCAGATGAAAAAACCCAATTTTCTGGTAGCACTCAACAAACTTAATTTTCTCTAAGATGTGGTGGCAAAAAGCTGTTCAAGAGCTGTGATAAGTGAGAGCAACGGCTCCAACGAAAAAGGATTTGCTAATGGATTTCAAAGTTACACCCACATTGTTGTCTGAGGACCACTTAACACTCCACACCACCTCAAGTGGTTCAGACCGGAATCCAGCAGTGGTACTGAAAGGACTGCTCTATGAAAATCAGAGCTGCAAACCTTCCAGTGGTTTCAGCATCAACTCTCTTAAAAGGAAGCAAGAAACTGATGACCATTTAGCTATTAAGTGACAAAGGTTCTCAGAGCAAGATAAGCTACAGATTTCCTGAGTCAAAACTGAATTTATAAATAGTCTCCATGGATTTGTTAGATTTTCACAGTTCATCTTTTGTTGAAGAATTAACTTTTTATAAACCGCACCCTGTACCATCATGGACCTACACGATTAGGGATCATTTGGATACAGACTTCGAGGGAAATGCTGGTGATATTGAACAGAGAAAGTAGGGACACAAATGCTGATCAGCCTGAGTTGTGCAGTGTTAATTCTGACATGATCTTAAATATACATCTTGCTGCAGTGTTGGTATCAGCTGAACAGAAACCTACTCTCCAAGGTCAGATCAAATGGGAATATGTCTGAGGAAGTTAGTAAGAGTACAGTTGCAGATTTCACAAATGTTAACGAAAACCTATCTGGTAAAGTTTGTTCTGTCATAGATTCATCAGACAATAGTGTTTCTGTTAATACTCTACAAAAGAAACTGATTTATGGAGATAAGCTCAATTTAACCGAACAGAACACAGCCTCTGTTGTAATCTCTGTTTTGCAGCATCCTTGTTGGGGTTAATGAATTTGAAAAATGCTAGATTTCCACAATTAATGCAAGAAGCCCAGGAACTTCACAAGAGACTTAGTTTGTCCCCACAGCACATGGTGAGCTTCTCAGACATTGCTAAATTAAAAAAAAAATACTGTTAGAGTGTACTACAGAGGAGCAAATCTCCAATAGTTTGAAACTGGTGCAGCTTACCATCCCAGCACTTTATATATTTACAGGATAACCACTATTATGGTATAATAAACCTGAAAACGTCCCTTGGTGTTGGTTTCTTATGTGATCGCTGTCACAAATCAACTGGCACTAGAAAGACTCACAAATATGATGCCGTTTGCAAAGTTTGCCTCATTGCAGAGTGTCAGATTGTGAGAAGTGAAAAGGTTGTGTGTGTAAGGACTGTTACAAGACCTGTAGATCGGGATTTTGCTATACTAATCGCAAATGGATCCTAAGCTTCAAAAACTAAACCCCTCACAATGTGATTCTGTTAAACACTGCAGGGATTGCCACAGCAATGTGTTCACCAGCACTGCTAAAGCTCACCAGTGTCAAATGACCTGATGTCCAGGGTGTAGGGACAAGTAGAGATGAAAGGCATTGATGCTTTCTTTCTAAAATGGAATTGAAACCTCCAACAAATGAATACAGGCTTTACGACATTGAATGTTTGACCGATTGTGTTCCTAACTACATTTATTCTCTTAGCCTTGATGGTCAGCTGGAGAAAGAATTTTATGGTGAGATTTGTGTGGCAGAGTTCTGCCTGTTCTTTATCTGAGAGCGATTTCACGGTTATACCTTCCTTGCGCACAATTGCAGAAACTATGATGGCGACCTCATTATGAGGTATCTGATGCACAAGTTTGTGATTGCTGAGCCCGTAAATCATGGGAGCAAAATGATAGGTTTTAAAATGAAGGAATTGAACATTTGGTTTGTCAATTCTTACACCTTTTATCATACCTATTAAGCTGAGAGTTATCCCACAAGCAGTGGGTTTGGAAATGGCCAAAGGATATTTTCCACATTTCTTTAACACTCCCAAAAATCAGCCCTGCATACTTCTGATGCCTCCTATCCACTACTTTGGAGAGCAACATGTGACAGCAGTGGACAGCAATCCATTTTTAGAGTGGTATGAAGCACATAGACAGAGAATGTTGTGTTAAGTGATGAACTTGAAATCTACTGTAAAAACAATGTTCACATTCTGCAAGAAGTGTTTTTGTTTTTCAGAGATGAATTCTTTAATGAAGGAGGCATTGATCCTTTCAAATACACAACTCCTGGGCAGGCTTGTATGGCTGCGTTTAGGACTCGTTTTATTCCTAAAAATAAAATTGTGTTTGTGCCAAGAGACAACTACCGTAGCGAGTAAACACGACCAGACAGCCAGCTTCCAGTGGTTAGAATATTTATCGGTCTCAGAGGGGGTGAGTATTCAACATGCACTTAATTCTGGAGAAAAGCTAATAGGGTGCTATTTTGTGGATGGGTTTGCTACCAAAACTGATGGATATATATGGTATGTGTTTTGTTGGTGTTCTTCTCATGACTGTCCACAGTGTTTCCGGACTAATGATGTTAAACGCAACAGTAAGGTACCATATAGCAGCAGATGAAGATGAAGATGTGCAGAAGAAACTTTTCATATTTAAAAGACTGTAACCTTCAGGTCCAAGTAATTTGGGAGCACAAGTGGACAGTCATGAAAAAAGATCTGAAGGTGCGAGCCATCCTAAAAAATCAATACCCTGAGCCCTTTGATCCTTGTATGGGGCTCGAACCAAAGCAGTTTGCTAGGACTGCAAAACACTGCCTGAAGAGAGAATTAAATGTAATGCCTTCAATGGTCTGTATCCCTACCTGTATCTTCCCTTTGTGAAGTGGTGCTATGACTCGGACCATTGCAAATCTCCAGAAAATGTGTTTTATAGCCTCGTTCACCTCTGCTTTTGCCCGCTTAGAGCAATATTGTCTTTTGAGGAGGCTGCAGGAAAGATGCCTTTATATCGACGCAGACTTGGTTGTTTTTGTCGACCAGGCAATTGGGAACCTCCACTACGTGATCAATTAGGGGAGTTCACGAGCCGACTATCGGCAGGTGATCATATAGTTGAGTTTGTTTGTTTCTGCTGCCCATAAACATATGGTTAAGACCTTTTATGGAGAAATCATGCATGAAAGTGAAAGGAATTGCCTTTAATGAAGCCAGTGCTGACGAAGTGGACATTGATTCCTTAAAGTACCTAGTTTGCAAAAAAGATGCAATTGATGCAACCCTGATCAACCAAGAGCCGGTTATCACTGATTCATCAACTGTTAAAGAGAATGGGCACAAAAGATTACAAGACAAAACCTCAAATTTCTCTCATCGCATCACTTGCAACAGTCGAGTTTTAAATTCTGATCACGCCACTCTTCTATATTGATTTTGAGTTTTAAATTGCATGAAATGTGTGTGTGTAATATACTGTAAACCAAACCAGTATGATTGAGGATATTCTGTTTTAGTCTTTTATTTGATTATAATATGACCTTGGCCATGCATATTGTTTCCTGTAGCTCATGCCATGTCCTTGCAAAGTGTACAGAGTTAAGCAAGTCTACTTCTGACAAGTCTGTGTATGTAAAGGTGTTTTGTATGTTTAATTTGTTTTATGTTTGTTGAATATTTATTTTGTGTTGGTATCTGCATTTTGTCTACACTTTTAAACCAAAATAACATGTTATGTACATTATACCGCATATTGTATTCCATATATTGTAAATTCCATTAATGTTTTATCTTTCTTATATTGTGTGAAATAATAAACTCACTAACTTTTAAAACTTTGTTTTTATTTTGAGACGTGTAGCACACCCAGCCTACAAAATAATAGTAAGCGGGACTGTTTGTGCTGAAACTAGCGAAGGATGTTGTTAGCATAATTAAAAAGAAACAGAATCTGGTCTTTTAATGTATAATGTCTGTCTATATGTCTCTTCCATTTTTACAGGTTAGATGTGATTTTTTTCATGATAACTGATGTCTCCAACTTGATATTTTACAGCAGGTTTATTTGTTAAAACTGCAAATTATTTTTACACATTGGTTTAGAATTTAGAGCTTAACATTGGCTATTGCATAATGGCTAAAAGAAAACCCCTAAAATTCACTTTCAACTGGAAGTGCCATACATTGGTGGTGACTGTCACTGAAGACTCCTGTTCACTGAGTTGTATAGCTGTGAACTGTGAAGCCAAAAACAAAACATTCCTGCACCAATTCGTTGATTTTTGGGGAAGCAAATTACTTTTTCACTGGCTTCAGCGCACAAATATGCGCCAATATGCTTCCTTACTTCATACCCCCTTAATCAGCCGTGTGGTCTTTTCAAAAGCAAGTTTTTGTATTGGAATGGTACGAATTGTGGCAAATATTTATGTAAGAGCAGAACAAACCATACAGAATCATGAACATGCATAATAAGATATTAAATAGGTAAGAAATCAAAATTAGTCAAATATAAAGTCTTTAATATGTGTCTTACTGCTCTTAAGTAAATCGGTAACAGATAAATGACATCAGCCAAAGTAGTCTAGATTTGCCTTGTGTGTTTCAGCCAAGGGGACATATGGAGAGTGTTTACATTTAAAGAGTACTTTCCAAACCCTTGGATAGTGAGTGCAAGGATTCAAGCGCCATATAAAGCCAGCGCAAATTACTTGTAATTTAGGTTGATAACCTGTTTCTATTTGGAATCGGAGGCTGTTCATTAAGCAGGCATCTTTTATGGATTTATCCCAGGCGATATGTTTTCCTTTTTCCCCTGAGGACCATAACGTTGAAGTTCATATTATGTATATGCAAATACTATAATTATAAAACAGACCAGTTGTTAGCTTGAATTGAACGTAGTTTTTGTTCTTCACTGTTGAATACAGTAATTACAGATTAACTGTCGCGCAATCGTCTATATCCCTAACAATATGAAACCAAAGCACAGCATAGCTAGGAGGGTAGGTGGCTATTTTTTTTTTTTAAAACATTGGTGACATGAAGCAATACTTTAGTCTTGAGAAAGCTTTTGTCTCTGGTGTTGCCAGTGTACATGGGTGGCAAATTCATATTGCAATAGACATAAACCAAGGCTCAGAAAGCTTTGCTAAAGATTATGTAAGTTGAAAGTATCAATTATAATATGTAAACATTTGATAAAAGTTTAGAAAACTATGCAGTGTGTTTTTTTGTTTGTTTGTTTGTATTGGTTAATTGTATTTGTTCTGCCTGAAACTAAAGGTTTAACTCTGCTCCATACTTTAACACCTAAATGACAACATGAGCTGAATTTGACATTTAAAATGTTTTCTTTTTTATAAGTGATCAATCTTGAGTGTCCAGTATAGAACGAACACACGTTAATATTTAAAAAATACTAAGAGATGATGAGCGATAATAATTTATAATTATATAATCAATAACCACAGATATCAGTTTTGACATTTTTGTTAACTTTGAAATACTAAATATATCATGGTCATGAATTGCCCACTCTGGAATTTTGATACATTCAGAATGTTTTTGTTTACTGTACAACTTTACAGTAACATAGGCTATTCCATCTCTGCACTGGAATGTTTTACAAGCACTCACTGCTGTAACATGCTTTATTAAGCCAATAATAATTTGGAAGTATGTTAATTGTTTGAAAGAATGATCTTATTCCTACTGATTGTGTAAATAAAAAATGGGTGACCCAGTAATACAATCGATTTATAGCTGAGTATAATGTTTTGCTTAGTGTCTTCTAGGTTGCGCCTTTGAAATTTAGCAAACTGATAGGAACGTTTCACAGAATGTGTAGATTTGCTTTTAATATTTATTTATTTATTTTTTTGTGGCCAAAGGAAGCAGGCTGCATGCAGTGCTTCAACACAAACTTAAACAGTTTAAGAAAGCTGCGATCTCAATAGTTCCGCAAGGACAAATTGGAGCTCAAGTTGAAAATATTTAAATATACCCTCCTGTATTTTTATATTAAGTTTTTGCATTTGGAAGGGGAATTTCTCTGACTGAAAGAAAGCTAACTGCATGGAAACGCACACTACCCGAAAAGTACTACCAAAATGGATGGTATGACAATTAATTCCAGGGAAAGTTGGAAGTTGTCCATCTAGAAAGGGGGTGGAGCTACGGTACACCAAGTCATCACCCCGGAAGGGAAGCGATGTGGCAACTGCGCATTGGAGGAGAAACGGCTGCACTCGCTAACCAAGGAGGCGTGGTTAGGCGATCTGTTCCTTTGTTATGGTTGCAAGCAAACCAGTAAAAGGAGAACTAAAATTGTACCTTGAGTGTTTAGTGTTTGTTTGTTTGGTCGTGTCTAATTATACTTGTTTGTTTATTAGATGGCTAACATGTACCGGGAGCTGTCGTTAAAGGCCAGCACCAACCCGGGCAATACTTCACAACTGCACACTAATAAATTGTATTTCACCACTTGCATGTTAGCACTCACTCTGGACTAGTGAACATGTGTTTCTCTTTATATGTGTTTATACTGTGTTTAAAAGCAAAATTGAACCCATTTTGTTTCTATTTAACAGTCTCCAATTAAAATGCACAAATATATCAAATATTTACACACATTCTATGGAGTCAGAGAACCGGAAGCATCTCCATAAAAATATATATGCAAACATTATTTTTATGAGAGCAAATATATTGGAGATTGGAATATTTGCACCAGGTTTTATTTCGTTCGGTGAATATAACTGCATGTGGTGGTGTGTGTTTTTTTTTAAATAACTTGTTACTTTTACAACTAAACATACAAATAGTCGGATAAATTCAATGATTGAGTTAACATGCTACAGTGTCAGTAAGTTAAAATATCATGTGTTCTTAAATTAAAAGTCACTTATAAAGAGTGTATAGTGGTGTATCAGTGCTAACATGTAGAGCTGTTTAAAAACGGCCAGCTCAACCCGGCATATCCCAACTGCACTAAATTGTATTTCAACCATCAAATCTAGTGAACCCTCTGTGAACAATAGTTTAGGTAAACATGGAGCTCTTGTTCGCGATGTGCCACATGACAAATATGGAGCCTGAAATATCCAAGGAATAGCAAACACTGGGTTCGTAAAACAGATGTTTTTTCAAACCAGTAGAAACACTTTGTCAAAATCAAACGTACCCCGACCCCCCGGGGACCCCGACCCCGACCCCGACCGACCCAGTTGGTGGAGGGGGGTGGGGGTGGGGGTGGGGGTGGGGCTTTTGACCTCTACAACAGGAGGGATTTGGTAACTTTTTTTTACAAGAGTGTAAAGTTCATTTTCTTCTTAAAAACAGGTCAATCTTCTTTAGGTAATTGACAATCAAAGCCCCACCTTGTCCTTAAGATGCTTTCTGAGCTGCCTTGGCACAGAGATTGTATGTCTGAGCTGTTGTCAATGATGATGTAGTTTTTTGAGCTGCCATGTCACAGAGATGGCGTCAGTGTCGATGTAGTTATCTGAACTGCCATGTCACAGAGGTTGCATGTTTTAGCTGGCATCAGGGTCGATGCAGTTATCTGAACTGCCATGTCACAGAAATTGTATGTCTGAGCTGGCATCAGGGTCGATGCAGTTATCTGAACTGCCATGTCACAGAGGTTGCATGTTTAAGCTGGCGTCAGTGTCGATGTAGTTTTCCTGTGCCCCGAAACACTAGTTACAGACATTAATATACTGGGCAGGTTATATCCCAGTGGAGAGCAGCATGAACTTGAATGTTGGTTGAGAGTGAGTCCAGCATGCAGATACATGCAGGTATATATATATTTTTGGTGCAAGTGGTGTGGCTGTCTTGTTAAACAAAAGAATGAAAAAGAGGGCACTCAGACCCTTTACAATAGTGGTGGCACCATTGTGTGGTGGGCACCAGGGCAATGACAGAGGAGACATGTCTGCTTATTTCCTGATTTTAAAAACTCAGTCAAAGGTGGGTACATACTATTGAAGATACGCTAATCACTTCAGGACAAGCAATCACACTTCAAGATAATGACTGTGAGATCACCCTTGCACCTCCCAGGATCCACATTATGCCAGGTCATACAACCTCCAAAATACAGTCTGGTTACATGACTGCAAAGAATAAATAGTCCATAATAATTCAAACCGTATAACTTGACAAACATATCCTTACAACAGAGTACAGGAACTAAAGGAATTGTAGAGCCTCAGCTAGCACTAAATCAATCTCTGCAATCTGAACATTTACAGGATTTAAAGCATTTTTTAGAACTTTGGTATAGATCTAGTTTTTCCCATAGAATTTTTCTTTTTTTTTTTTACACAGAATTTCTTCTTCTGCAGCCATTCTTTTGTAGATCTGCTTGTATGTTTCGGATCATTGTCTTGCTGCATGACCCATTTTCAGTTCAGCTTCAACCCATGGACGGAGGACCTGACATTCTCCTGTAGAATCTTCTGATACAATGCAGAATTCATGGTTGTGTCAGTGATGGCAAGCCGTCACACTCCCACCACCATGCTTGACTGTTGGGATGAGGTTCTTCTGTTTGAACACAGTGTTTACTCTTAAGTATCTGTATTCACGCGTTTTGTAATTGCTCTTATTTGAAATCCTTCTCATCCATTTATTGTTCTACTGCGTGCTCTTACTATATACTATATTTTTAAGTTAACAGTTTTTAGTCTAACCAGCGCTCACATGTAATTATTTACTGTAATCTCTATTTTGCTCTTATTTGAGTTTGACATTTTTTGCTACTGATTTTATTGTACTTCACAAATGCTCTTATCTGTAATCTGATATTCTGTAATGTGATACTTTGTACTGTGATATTTTGAAACAGTTGTAAGTTGACCTGGATAATTGCATCTGCTAATAAATAAATAACTAAATAATATTGTAATGTGAACTTGAGCATGATTGGGAGATGGTGCAACTTTAAGAGTTTAGCACCCTCTTTTTTTTTACAGTTCTTTCTAGTGCTCTTGTATTCCACAATATGGAGAGCTTGGGCCCGGAAGCTGTGGAAGTCATCTGGTTTCCTTTCCCAAGGGGATCGGTTGCATAATTTAAAGCTCATGAGTGTAAATCAGGAGTTACACCACTTAAAGGTAATCTGTTTTAACATTCAATTATAGCTATACCTTCCAGTAGAAGCAGATTTAAAAACAGATTTTTATCATTTTTGATTCGTAACATTTCAGCATCATAATTGTATCTGGTTGTATTTAAGCAGCGTAGTTTAAAGAGCTAATACTGTATGTTAATTTAAATCCACTCAACTGATTTACACAACCTACTCAACAATTTCAATGTGTGAAAAATTGGGGGGGAACAAATCAATTAAAAATAAAAACCTGAAAAGTCTTCATTAGATAAATATTCAACCTCTTTGCTATGACACTCCTAAATAAACTCAGGTGCAGCCGATTGCCTTCAGAATTTATACAGTAAGTTAAATGGAGTTAATCTGTGTGCAATAAAAGTGGTTCACATGATTTCAGATTAAACACTGTCTCGGTAAGGTCCCACAGTTGGGTAGTGCATTTAAAGCAAAGATACTACCATGAAAACCAAGGAGCTTTCAAAACAACTAAAAGTTGAATAAGTTGTGGAAAGGATCAGGAGAGGGGTATAAAAAGATTTCAAAGGCATTGAATTTCCCTTGGAGCACAGTCAAGTCGATCATTAAGAAGTGGAAGGTATACGGTACCACCCAGAATCTGCTTAGAGCAGGCCCTCCTCCTAAACTGAGCAACTGGGTAGAAGGGCATTGGTCAAAGATGCCACCAAGAGGCCAATAACAATTCTGAACGACCTACAGCGTTCCATGGCTGAGATGGAAGAAACTGTCCATGTGTCAACAGTAGCTGAGGTACTCCACAAATCTGGCCTGCCAAAGGTGGTTCTACCAAGTATTGACTCGGGGTGAATACTTATCTAACCAAGACATTTCAGTTTTTTTTTTCATTAACCGTTGTTTCACAAAAAAAATCTCTTCAAAGTGTTGAGTAAATTGTGTAAATCAAAGGAAAAAAAAATCCCATTTAAATGCATCAAGATTGCAGGTTGTAACATAACAAACGTTGAAAACGTTCTATAGGCACCGAAGGGTCATACCAAGTGAAATCCTCCAATGGCGGTTACACATGGAAACTGGTTGCAATGATATATTCCCCTCCTTTGTTGGACAGTGACTTGTCCAGGATGATGGCAGTGAGTTTTGGATGAAAATCATTCTCAATGTGCATACTTTTAATTGGACAGGGAAATCTAATTTTATGAAAGATGAAGGAAATATGTATGTCTTTTCTGAGAGCTGGTCCTAGTGAGGGAGATTTTTTTCTTGGGGGGGGAGGGGGGGTGGTGGTATTCATGTGAAGATGCACTTAACACTTAACATGAGTAGTGTCTACTACTGAAGGATACTTTTGTTCTGACAGAAGGGACATTTATACATACTTGCTGCAAGGAAGGATGGCCTTTAGAAAAATGTGACCACAGAATCTTTCCTGATATTAAACAAGTAACATAAATAAGAACAAGAACACAAGAAAGCAGGGCTGATCTTACGTTTAGGACCCTACATTCCAACAAGAAAAACCTAGAACCTGTCTTCAAGCAACGCATCGGATAGTGTTACCCTAATTTATTACAAAATCGAACTAATACAGTAGCTGCAGTATTTATAAACTACAAAAAAAAAAAAAAAGTATTTTAATTTACGAATCAGATTTAAAGAAAGTGTTAACTGAGCTGCAACAGTCTACAAGCTCACAATCGTACATAATCAGCCTCAAGAATTCTGGATTGCAATCAACTGATCAAACTGATCATATTGTTTGCCTCCTCATCTAACACAGCAGTATGTCTTTGCCAGCATTGAAAGCTCTTTTGCTTGCTCAGGCCAGTACATCAGATACTTTAGGAATTACAAGATATGCATTGAAAATTACTTTGTAAAAACAGTATATCTAACAGAAATACAGTGATGTCTTTTGAAGATATAGACTGATACAATAGCACCATCTTCTGGAGTAACTCGAAAGGACACATGATGCCACCAGACTAATAATGGTAGCTCTGGTGTTCCGGTATCTGATATGCCAAAAGTTGGCTCTTTGGCTTTCGATTGGATGGGAAAACACTTGTATTGGGAAGACCTGACATAACAAAAGTGCTATGTAGAAGAAGCTCCCAGATTAAATAATGTTGTAGGTTTTCAAATATGTGACTTTTGAGATTCCTTTTATTTAAATTGTTTAGATTTTTTTGATCTAACAATGTGCAATGATGAAGGGTGAAAAGCATAATATCTTCCAAGAACAGCATCCGTTTTCCAGAATATCTTTTGGTTCTTCAACTTTTTTTACATTAATTCACAGTATGTAAATATTTAAAATACACTGTTGCATTGCCATGCCTTTGTTGTAAGTCACATGGTCGATAGGAGCTATACCAGTGGAGGTACTGAGCTATGCAGTCAATATCAGTTTGCACTAATTATAAATGTAATCACACAATTTGCTTATAAATTACATTTGCGATCTAATCACGGATGATAAACACATATGTTTAAAAAAATTAAACAAACGTTTCCACTAAAATAGCTATAGTGAATTACCTGGCTTATAACAGCAATACAGCACTCTAGTAACTATGGTTACATTGAGATAACCACCCACCTGGGAGTTGGGAGATCCCATTGTCTTTTTTCCACAACATTCCTTTTATTTTATCCCACCGTTGATACATACTTTATAAAAAAAAAAAAAAAAAAAAAAAAGAAAATCCATCACGTGAGTGGGTACACATTTTACTTGGTAGCCGCAGCCAAAGCCCTGAAAGAGATTGCTTCATAGACATTTCTTACAATAATTAATACATTTTTATCTGGAGAATCTATTTTCACAATGAATCCAGTTTTATTACAAACTAGCCAGGGTGGCTGAAACAATAATTTGTTTGGGACACTGCACATTGTGCATCCATTTTGCTTTTTAAACAGGAGTTCCAACAAAATATTGCCCATCTCCAGGCCCTGTGTGATGCAAACAGCTGTGAAGAATTACTATGGTGGCTTTCTAGAATTCCTTGGAGAAGCACACTATATGGGAGGAAAATGCATGTTTTTAACTTATCTTAGGTAGGTAAGAATTTGCATTATTCATATTTTTCAGCACCTGAGCAGTTACTGTCTTTGTGTTCTCGAACACTGTTGTCAATATATCATAGCCTGAACCTTCTCAACCCAATGGTCCTGTTGATAAGATAAGGTATCAAACCATTATTAATATATTGGAGCATTATCCTCCAACACCATTGACGAAAAGTGAATTTCCACATCAGAGGCTTGCCTGGTCAATCAGTCATCTCAAAGGCTGAACATCTAATCATTTAGTGGTAAGGAACTATATTGCAAAATATGTTACAGGTGACTTGATAAATGTAAACTTGGTGTAAAGTGTGTGTCATATTCAATTTTAATATGACAAAACAGGTAAATAAAACTGGAATCCTAATTAAAGATTACAATTTATAAACTGTCATATCATTTGACTTCTGTGGGCTGCATTAGGGTTGACTGTATCTGTGAGACACTATTGTTTAAAGTTTGGGATGGGTTCTAAAATAATAACAATGGAATGTAGAAGTAACTTTTCCCAGTCGCTGTCTTTGAAAAAATAACTAATTGTCAAACATTATCTTAATAAGTGCTGAAAGATTCCCAACTTGAAATATACCTGCAGCAAAATATTTGTCTTTTGTCTAAAAATGTCCACAATATAACTTTAAAATGTAATGATAAAAAGAGTCAGTTTGGGGAACAAACATCCTGTTGAACACTTGTACTGCTGAGGGTAATGGAAGTAGCCAGATATTTTACCTAACGGATCGATTCGCTGAATGTTTATTTTATTTTTACCCTCCAGTCTATCTCTAGTGAGTAGCACAAAGACATGTCTGTGTTTTTGAAAGCAATGCATTAAGTTTTAATGTTCTCAAGGGAGTGTTAATGGGACGAGAAATGTTTGCCTCAGGCTGCTTTTAGGATATGGTGGCTCTGAAACTGGATAAAGCTCCTGTCTGTCAGTATAAAGCACTTCATTAGACAAACACAACTGATAGCAAATCAAGAAACTTATCTCTAAGTAAATGAATCCTGCATGTCACATAAAAAATAACTTTACTGTGTGTGAAGTGGAATGCAACCCCTTGAAGCAAATAGCTATATTAATAAATCTAGTTTAATGTCCTGATTCACTAGGCAATCAAGGGCTGATACTGTATTGCCCTCAATGATCTTATGAGTAGCCCAACAGCTGACTACAACTATTAAAATTGCTTTTAACAAATCACACAAAAGCTGCTTGAATTCCTAGTATTTTACACACTTTTTTCTTTTGCACATATTTCATATACTAATATATTTAAAATCCTATCCAAATTATTTGCATGTTAACACACAATCAGACTCACACGCACACGCACACATTTGTATTTACTACTTCTAACTCCAGTTAGACAAAACTCCACACAGGATGAAAGTCGACAACAAACTATTTTGGCACTTTTTTTTAAAAGGCATATTTAGTTCTTAAAAAGGTGTTTTACAAAGTGGGGGCATCCCCACAATGTCATTTTTTTCAGGAGTTACTATCTTTGTGGGGACATTTTCTCAAATTTTGTCCGTACGTTGATAGAAATACCTGAATCCTGCATCATGGTCCTTCACTATCAATTGTTTTGTCAAATAAAGGCTCTGTCTTTTCACCCAGATGGGTTTACCGCTAGTGGTTTACAGCCAGTGGTTTCAGCCAAAAACAACTGACTGTAATAATTGATCCTGTAACATCTGTGAACGGTTTGAACTTCATCCAAACACGAATTGCTATGCATGTGTTAAAGTGACTTATAATTCTAATGCAGTTGGATTTTCACCACCAAAAGATTTCACAGCAGCTGGTAAGAAATAATATTCTTGAACTGCAACCTTTTAAAATATACCTGTGTGTATGTCTTTATAGTGGCTCTTGGTCCATTGATCTGTCATCAACACTTCATAATATTTTCTGACATATAAGAAAAAAAACTGTAAGAAATTGAAGTAGACAAACATTTAGGCTAATTGTTTTACCAATTGTTTTAACACTAAAGTAAATAATCCACATCATTAATTATCCGTGACAGCTGGCGTTCCTGGGAAGCCTGGAGCTCCCAGTCCCTGGATAGGATGGTATAAGGCTGCAGAGAATGGATGGGTCATCCCCTATTACATACTGGAGAGCAGGTACATTACATTCTTAAGTACTGGTACTGCCCCTTGGCTGTCGAAGCTAAATTAAACATCAAAAAACTTACTGTCTTTGAACTCTATTAAACTACCTGGGGGGGGGGCTGATAATACATCTTTTTTTTGCCTTGTGTTGCAGGAAGACAATGACTCGTGCAGCTCCAGTTGTTGCACCTGGAAGGTCAAAAACCTCCATTTCAGTTCCGAGCAACAGCAGCAAATTTGGGAAGTACAGGGATGTCTGCGGGAGTATAATGTTGAGCACTAAGGCAAGACAGGAGTAATAGTGCAGCGCAATTCAGTGCTCATGGTTAACATTTCACAGTAGGAGAACAAAGCCTAACAGCATGAACTAAGCAAAGGCTGTCTTGTACAACCAAAGGACTTGCAGGAAAAGCATGAAAATGGGGTGACCGTGTTCTGGTTTTTTTTATTTACTTTCAGCTTTTTTACTTCATTTAAAAAAAAAATCTGGGTCATAATTATTCCAGCCCCCAGCTGATACAAGTCAACACAAAACCACCAAACAGACTCAGGACTGAATGGCAGTATTTAGGTCTGGATGCTCCACTGTATGTGAAAGAACTTGCGTGCAACCTTTTGACCTTGTGCCTGACTGAATCCTGCATTATGGTCCTTCACATTTTACGAGAAAGCTTTATGATTTATACTGTTGTTAATATTTTCATATTGTATGCCACGCCCTTCCAGCTGTGAGAGAAACAGTCTGCCAGGATTTCCATGAGGGTGGCTGAGGCTATGCTACCTCTGTGGAGTGGGGTGGTGGGCAAGACCTGCGAGGGGATTGCTGTTGACATCTTGGAGAAAGGAAGTAACAAAACCAAAGTAGTTCTGAAGGTAAACAAATGTAAACTAAACTACTAATTAGTCTTCAATCTTGTAGAAAGAATGTTGTATTTACTTAGCTTTACTGCTAGCTTTACTGTTTGTTTGTCCTTCTATTTATCTACCACTAGATGGAGTTGTTACTCAAAAGACACGTTCAAACCAAATAAAGATTTTTGTTTGTTTTGCACAGCAACACAGAACCATTACAGTAATTTGTGTTAATTAAACAAGACAAATGTAATACTGAACATTTTACACATTCTTTACTGGAAAACAGGTAGTCAAGAATGAAAAACTCTGAATTGTAGAACATTCTGCTATGTACATTATATATATATATATATATATATATATATATATATATATATATAATATATATATATATATATATATATATATATATATATAAATAAAAAAAATTATCAACAATTTTGGTAAGTAATGTAACATTACACTCAAATAGCATCTTCATATACTGAAGCTCCTGGGGATAGGCGACAACATACAACAGAGCCCATGTCAAAACAACAGGCTTTGAAAGCTAGTTGCATGCTTGTGCCCTGCAGGTCATCCCCTGGCAGACTCTTGTTCACTGAACCGACATGCTCTGGCTTCAGGTGCATGTGTGTCTAAAAGGCACTGTCCCTGTTAGATTGGTGTACCCGTATCATGCCTGCAGAGGAAGTGCCGACAGTGATGAATCTGCGCTAAATGGTTATTTTGTCTTTGTTTTGAGCAGACCCTAAAAAAAGTTGCTACAGACCATGAAAAAGCTGAATTCCGAAGGAGGTACAATTGATGAGGTAAGAGCAGTTCCATTACCAGCAGCTCTGTGTTCTTGACACATGAATGAGGGCTGTCCCAGGGAAGCAAGTTTCTCCCATCTGGGCTCTCAGGAACTTTTGGCAGCTTTTCTTTTCTTTTTTTTTTTCAAATAGCTTTTTTTTTAAAAACACAGCTGTTCCATATTTGTAACCTAGAGAAATGTTTTAGAGAAAGAAGAAAAGAAGAAAAGTATAGTTTTATTGGGCATTTACTCTGGATTCTAGCATAATCACTTCACAATCATTTAAAATAACCTAAAACTGATCGGCTGAGTTCAAATTATTACATTGCATTATTTCAGTTAAAGATTGACATCACTGGTTTGGCAGTAATGTGCATGATTAAAAAAAAAAAATAAATACTGGATGAATGAGTATAAAAAACAGTAAGATACAGTTTTTGTGTACTAAATATTATTCAAGTTAACTGGGTATGCCTCAATTACCTTACTGCTAACAATTTCCCCTTGCCCTACCTTTCCTCAACTATATTCCAATGCCTGAAATGTAAATACCAGCAGTTGCATAGTTAAATATTTAATCATTAATAGTAGAATGAAGAGACAATTCCAACATGCCCATTAGAAAAGAATAGCTGAGAAATTACTGATTCAGACCTAACGACGGTTCCAATACTCCACATGTGTGTACCTTTTTCACGTCACAATCAGGGTTAAGGGACGTTTATTTAACAAAGTGGAAATATTTTCATTTCCACTCAAGTGTTCTTAAATGTTTATAATTTGTTGACACATATGAGTTTCAGTGAAGACCAGATTAAATAAAATGCTGGATGATGTTTTGATACGTAATTCAAGTTAATGAAAACGTTAGGTTACTTACCGTAACCCTGGTTCCCTGAAAGAGAAGATGACCAGCAACATACTTATGGGACAAGTATACCAGAACAGTCATGAGGGAGAAGGAACAGCAGCAGATGAGGGACGCATCAGAACCACATAACCCAAGGTTAGCGATGCGAGCTCAAGGACCCTCGTGCCTAATGAAGGCAGGGAAGGATCTACCACATTAAGGCTATAGAACCTGGAGAAAGTATGTGGCATAGCCCAGCTAGCCACAGTACAAATATCAGACATTGTGGCCCCTCTGAAGAGGGCCCAAGATGTAGACAACCCTCTGGTAGAGTGCGCAGCTACCTGCTCAGGTGGGGGCAAGCCGCCATTGTCATACGCAGTCAAGGCTGTCCACAATCCAATGCGACAGTCGCTGCTTCGAGAGGGCCTGTCCTAGGGTCCGCATACCATGACAGACCTAGAATCCTATCCACGTAACACCTCAACACCCACACCGGGCAGAGGAAGTTCAATCTATCCTCTTCTGAAGAAACGAAGGTGGATGGAAAGGCTCCAGCTCCACAGACTGGTTCATGTGGAAGGCTGTGAACACCTTAGGGAGGAAAGCAGGGTTTGTACGTATTGCCACCCTGCTGCCATCTCCCAAATACGCAACAGGAGTTTTGTGGAGGTGAAAGCCAAGAGGAAGGCTGTCTTCATAGACAGATACTTCATCTGTATGGAGTGTATGGGCTCAAATGGGGCCTTTGTGAGAGCGTCCAGTACAATATCAAGGCTCCATTCAGGGAGAACGTGAAGGGCATAATTGGCAAGCACCCTTGAGAAAACAGGTTGCCAAGTAATGCACACACAGAAATACAGAATCAACAAGGGCCACCACTTATGTGTTGTCTGTCCGGACCAACATATGTGTCCCTTGTAGCACCGGGAGAAAGTGCTGGAGAGCAAGGTAAACTGCCTGCAACTCCGCTATGTTCATGTGCATGTCCAACGGTCTGACCAGGTGCCATGGACTCCTCTTCCTTCCCAGACTGCCCCCCAACCCAAGTTGGAGGAGTCTGTTGTCACCACCTACGCGTCTTCATGCATGTGAAAGGCACACCTCCTCCAGCACATGGCTGCCAAACATGAGCGAGACTGTATCTTGTATCTAATGTAGCTTTGGATGCAAGTGGAACGCACTGAGCCACGCTTGCAGCAGGCGCATGTGAAGTAAACCCAGCTCGATGGCTGATACTGCTGCGGCCATCAGACCCAATAATTTTTTACACAACATCAAGGTCATCTTTGACCCCTGCCGGTACAGGGAGAGGCAGTCTTGAACAGCTGCTACCCTGTCGTCCAACAGGTACGCGCGAATTGTACTGCAGTCCAGCCAGATCCCCAAGTACGTCGTACACTGAACCGGTGTAAGCCGACTCTTTGCATTGTTGAGGGCAAGGCCTTGCCAGATGCTCTGTCACAATCGTTGTGTGGGCCACTGCTCCCTCTCGTGACCGGGAACAAATCAACCAATCATCGAGATAGTTCAATACTCTGATCCTATTGGCAGCTCTGACATAAAATGCTCAGTGCTGTGACTCTAAAGTAGTGCTGCTCCTTTAGATAACAAGTTTTAATTAACATATAAAACACATCTTATGAGTGTTTATCATAGTTTTAAAATCCATGTTCTTACCTAGCACTACAGTAAGAATATTATCACTGCTTCCCATTGTTTTCAAGATCTTTGGTTGTATTGTATATGTTATTTCAATGACAACACTATACTGCACATCATGTGTTGTAGTTCATACTTACGGCAGTGGTCTAGTTGCAAACAGGCCATATCACAAAGGTTCAAGGATGCAGCAGTTAGAGTGTTGTATTTGAAAGATTTGTATACCTTAAATCAAGGTAAACAAAACAAACAAGACATAACAAGAACAAAAAGATTCTCAGAACAATAAGAGGCCATACATTACAACAAACATATCTGAGTAATATTAATGTGTTTTGAAATAGCTACATGTAAACATTAATTTATAATGCATAATGTGTATTTAATAAAAAAAGAATAAGGGTTGTTTCTGACTACATTTGTCCCATATGGGCAAACTATTATACTCTGGGTTCTTTTTTTACATTTTTGTTGGTTTTATTTATTTTTTCTTAATCAAACAACCACTTGTTTGTTTCTGACTATCTTCATTGTCAGGCTGATCATCCTCACATCTGTGGTTGCATGGTGTCTGTCTGATGAATGAACTCCAGCTCATCATACTGGAGCTGATGGAGGGAGGGTATCTGCGCACCTACCTAAAAGAGGCACGAGCAGAAGCATCACATTGAGCTAACCCACAGAAGACTCCTGGTAGAGTAGCTGGTGTTTGTGTATGCACTGTATTGTATCCATACACTTATTTTTTAAATAGGTTCTCCTTTTCTTTATTTTTTCAGCAGTGAGGGGCTTTGCTCAGTGTTCCAGACTTCCTTGATGTATGTGTGGATGTCTCTAAGGGCTGTGCCTACTTGGAGAAAATGTACTCTGTTCACAGGTATGAGAAACTGTTTCACTTGGATGCAGATACTGTAGATGAATATATGTCAGGTCACTCAGTTTGCTATATGGTATTTTTTTTGATTTTTGTAACTGTGTAGGATTATGGATTGCTACTTAGATATACACAGAGACAATGTAGCAAATTATTCCTCCATTACAAATAAATAAATAAATAAATAACTTTTTAAAGAAGAACGTAGTGTATTCAAACTGTTAATATTCAACAGTACACCACAACTGGTAAAGATAATCAGCAATTCTAATGGTATAAAACTAACAAGGTACAACTCAGTTGCAGGAAGGAGCGGGCTAGTTTCATATTGTTAAAAATGTTTAATTCCTGTCTGATGTCTAAATGTGTTATTCTGCCTATCTACCTGCTTCACAATGAGGCCGTGCAAAATGAAATCATTTTAAACGAGTACTTCTTTGCGAGAAACTGCCTGGTGTCTGTAAACAAATCCGACGCTCCTGGAAGGTCAGTGAAGCTTGGCGTCTTTGGATTGGCCAGAGATGCCTAAAAAAACTTGATTACTACAGGAAGAGAGGGGAATGGCCCCTTCCTGTCTGTCTATATAATAGAGGGGCTTCAGTGAGTTACAGGAAAATAATTTCATCCAGGGTTTCTGTGATGTCATAAATTATGAGACCGAAAGTTGATTAATTTATAAACTGCAACACAAACCCGAGATGGAATTTTTTTCCTGTAACTCACCGAAGAGGCCCAGCTATTATTTTTTATTATACATGGATACCCTTGTGGTGCTAATAGTAAAGAAGATGAGGTTCAGCGGTATAGTTCTTCTTTTTTTTTTTTTAATAGTGTTTTTCAGTACTGTACAGACGTTTTATATGTGTGTGTGTGTGTGTGTGTGTGTGTGTGTGTGTGTGTGTGTGTGTGTGTAACCAGAAAGTCACTGGTTCAAATCCCACCTCTACCATATAATCACTGTGTGACTCTGAGCAAGTCACTTCTTGTGCTATTGTAAGTGACTCTGCATATAATGTCCTATTGTAAGTGACTCTGCATATAATGCACAGTTCACAGCCTACCTCTGTAAAGCACTTTGTGATGGTGGCCCACTATGAAATGTGTTATATATAAAAAAAATGATACTGAACTGTGTTGCTCCACATAATCATGCACTGAATTATTTTGTTACCTTTGAATCCAGCAAGGCCTCTAAACAGCCTGTCCGTTTCAGAACACAATGCTCGCAGCTATAATTTTTCTTACACACATCTCTGCGTATTGTACATTACATATGAAAGTCATCACACATTGACATAGTAAGCACCTTAGATGTTTGCTTTGAACAAAATTCTTGCCATTCTCCTGAATTTCTGTTAATTATCTGTAAGAATTCTTTGTTTTGTGTTGATCACATTTTTTCTTGTTACCATGGCAAAAAAACAGACACTGTTTACCAATTAGGCTTCTAAATTGCTTTGATGCAGAAGATGAAATGATTTATAATTAATTGACTGACATATTATTAGCATTACCTGAATCTTCAATAAAATCAGACTGGGATTATTCTACGTGGGATCTAAATAGAAACACTGTGGGAATACAGAGTTAATTCCACTTAACTATTAGGACTGATATAAACTGTTGTGCTTTTTACACAAGCATTTTAAAATGTACACTAGTCATTATTTTTTAAGGAAAATCACTATTGTTTTCATGAAATCTAAGGGCTGTCAATCTCACTTAGATTGTGTTGACATTTAAATGTTTCATTTACATAGATTTTATGTGCATGGTACATACTGTAGTGGCAGTAAAATCATCATTAGTCATCAACAAAAGTAAAGGTACATTTAATAATTCAGAGCGATCTGTCTACTAATTGTAATAAAATAAAAACATTTACTAAAAGCATATAGTATTCTACTTATCGTAACTCGTAGTTACATATTTTTACAGTATATTTCACAAATGTATAGCGCTTTGTAACCTCCACGATTATATGCTTGAATATAGTATAAAATGTACATGTTACTTTAACTCCTACAATAAGTAGCTTTTGTGTAAATTAACTTTGTGTAAGACTTTTTGGCAAACAGCATCCCAACATGTATTCTGTAATATATAAAAGCTGCATTCCCCTCTTGAAAGTCAACTTCATTCATCAGACTGACTTGAGGCTCCACAAATTATTGATGTTTCACATGGAACAGTTCCAAAATTAATGCAGTTTTTACCCCAAAATTTCTTGAAGAAATTACATTGTAGGATCTTGGCAATAAAAATAAATAGTTGAATATTCTAGCTGATATAGAAAAAAAGTAATTGAAAACAGGGTTCTGCTGTGGGGAATTGTAACTTTAGGAAAGCAGCCATACCCAGCATATTCAAACCGTGAAAGTTTTGCACTTAGTATGGTCTGGAGGGAGATTGCCGTCACCTCCCGACTGCCCAGATGATAGGCACGCTTTTGTGCATTAAAATGCTTTTGGCCATTGTACTCTACCTTTTATTGGGTTTTCTTTTATTGCATTGAAAACTTGAATTGGATAATCAAGACCAAAGCTTTGATACAGGCTTCACATTGCTTAAACATCTGTATATTGTGATTTCCTACTTTATGAATGACTTATGTTGAAAGCAGTGGTACGCACATTGATTTAACTGAACATAAGTGAATTTTAGTGCTCTTAAGGTAAGGCACTGCCACTCGCCACAGTTGCCAAGAGGTTCCATGTGGCCTTCTCTTCATTTGCAAATGCAACTCAGTCCTGGCCTGAACAAATATGCCAATTAAAATGTTTTTGTTGAATTATGAAAGTGAGAATACTTAAAATTGAATTAATTGTGGCATTCTTATTATAGAGATGCTACTGCCTTTCTGTAATTACTCCTTATGGTGGCTTATAAGTGCTTATCATGTATTTACATATTGTGCACAATAAGTGGATACTGTTCTTTTTATGTATATAATCTACACCAACAGAAGAACAATAGACATTCCTTGGCTGTGACAGTAAATGTTTCCTTCTAGAATCTTTCCTTGCTTTGTCTTATCTCATTATGGCAAAACTCAGCACCTTCATGCTCGCTCTTTCAGTAAAGAAAATTATTCTTTATTGCTTTACTTGGTTAGAAAAGGAATGCTTGGATTCTTGGCATTCCAGATTCTGAGCCTGTATGGTACAGACAATTATTAATAGTCTGCGATGAGCTTCAGTTTTTTATTGTTGTTAAGCTAAATTACATCGCATTGATGGGAAGGAAGAAGTCAAAGGGTGAAATAGCTGGACTGATTAGTTCTGTGAAAGCATGATACTGCTTTCTTGTTAAGGGCAAAAAAAGGTAATAACGACATGACATTTTTAAATTCATAAGCCTAAGGGATTCAGGCAAAGAGATTTCTGCATTTGGACAGACACATATGTATATTCTATTCTATGCATATAGAATCTTAAATGTTATTATATTTACTTTTTTGCATTATGTGTTCTATTTCAAAGTGACCAAAAACTTTTTTTTCTTGTTAAACTACCTTAGGAGCCAAGGAAATTATTTTGCAGTCATGTGCCTTTAAAAGTTATCATGTACAAAAATCCACTTCCATATTACCACAAGCCAACCACAATGAACATTGCATCTTAAAGAAGTGCTAAACATAGGTAGCTATGTCTTCTATCCTGTTATTTGCACCACCAGCATTATTACTGGTCCCCCATTTTCTTTAGTTTTTTTGCTTGTATTTAAGCATCCCTGTAAGTGGAGTGTGTGTGAATTTGTCAACCAATCCTACTACTGTTAATATCTTTTAAATTACATAAGCAGCCAACTGGATATTGTCAGTGTTGTGGAAAATTGTTGGCAAAATCAAATGGCACCCTCCTCTTTGACCTGTGACCTAAGATGGCTGCCATATTGTACATATCATTTTCTAAGGATACTAGAATAACTGATGTTGGCTGAGGCTTTTCCAAACAGCTTTGTTTCATGCAGTGACCTCAGCTGTAAGAACTCTGAGATCCTTCTCAGAAAATGTTTCTATTCTTTTCCATATGCGAAATGGACTTTGCTGCCATGCATCCTTTTTTCGGTTTGTATTTTCATGCTCCACAAATGTCATACAGTGACTACTTAAGCTTACATAGGGCTCACTGCAAAATAATTGCCTGGCCGCAATACAATTTGAATTTTGCATCACCCTCTGTGTGTAAGGTGACTCATATTGTATAAGAGATATTCACCTTGTGCAGTTTGGGGTAAGAGGTCCGCTAGGTGAAGCTCTTGTATAATAAAGTACAGGAAAGAACAGGAAACAAAACAACAACCCAAACATAGTGTTACACAAGGACAAAATTATATATATATAAACATTCCATATCAAAGCGCTTTGGATTATCCATGTATTATTTGCTAAACATTTTTTGACTGCATATATATTTATTATAAACCTATTATAAACATACATCTATAATATATACATGTTTTCCTACAGAACCAAACTAAAATTCGCTAGTTAAGTTGATATAAAAATTAACCAGTCAACATTGTTAGTACAGTGTAATTTAATCCATTTTGGGGTACAAACTTTATTTTTTTGTCCTTGGTAGGTACCCATGATAGATGCTACTTAAGGCCAGTGTTCAGTGAATTGTATGTTATTGCTAAAGGCCAGAAATGTCTAGGCTTAAGCAATCAGCTGTCTGATGACTAAACACAAAGATAAAAAAAGTGTAAAAATCTTTCATGCTTTGCAAAGGGCTTTGTTTATTTATGGATGGCAAAGGTCTACATTTTTATTTCTAATAGCTTCAGTATTTTTTATAACCTTGATCATAAAACAACTAAATTATAAACAATATAATTTTATGAATCAAATGGAAATAATTTGAAATGCTGAATAAATGGGGTCACATAATTATTATTTTTTTTAAACTGAATGAAGGGGTCTCTAAACCCCTCATACTGTATGCTTAATTTTTCCTATTTAATTAAAGAATCTTACCAGGGCTACTTCCAGCAGATCTCAGTAGTTGCTTGGCATCGCCTACAGTTATAGCAAAAAGTTGCACAAGATTACAAACTGGATCTTTACTCCTGAAGTCTTGTGAACATAAGGTGATTCTTTTGGATTTGTTTGCATGTAAAAAAAAAAAAAAACTTAGTTTTTGGTCAATTTGTGTGAATTTTTAGCATGAGAAGGTGATTTGCTCTTCCTTTTTAGCCGTAGTATGTTTTAGCTGCACTTCTCACTTTGCTTTCCTTTTACAAACCTTTAGGTGGTTACAAGACTCGAGTTATTTTAGACCTATAAGGATTTTAAATTAGACAAATATTGCATTTGTGAAATCTCTGTGTTTCCGCTTTCTTTGTAAAGGTGATCGCTTGATAAAACATCAGACCTTCATGCTTGTGTCTGGTGAAGACTTACTATGTCATGAGGAATGTGTGTGATATGTGTGTGCTAAGTCACATTCTAAAGACAATGGAGAGAGAATTTGGAGTTTCTAAACTGCGTGGAAACCCCACCCATGTTTCTGAATGTTTTTTTTTTTTTTTTTTTTAATGAAGTGTGATACATTTGATGCATTTAGCTATCAGCTCTGTACAAGCCCTTTGACTGCTGAAGATGGGAAAGATTAAGAAACTCCTGTGTCAAATGAATCACTGCCAGCTTTGCCTCTCATGAGACTTATCTGAAGGATTTCCTAGAGATTTCCTAATTACAGATGTTTGTGATGTAAGAGAATAAAGAGCTGTACTATTATTTACATTGACCTTATCTGAAATAACAGCAGCACATGGTTCCATTTTTCATTTAAGTTCTTTAAAAAAAATCAATAATGGTTTATTTTTATTTAATTTACCTGTGCCAATTTTTCTTTTTAAAAATACAGATTTAAAACTATTACAAAAAAAAAAAAAAAAAAAAAAAGAAAAACGTTTAGTCTTGCACTGTGGTACCATTAACAAATCTAATATTTTACACAATTACTGTTAATTTATGTACTTAAAAAAAAAAAAAAACACTTACCCAAAATGTTTTTTAAAGTAAACATGTTTGTTTTCTATCGCAAATATGAACTATAGTCACTACTGGTACCTTTGTTTAAACTTGTCTTTAAGCTTTTTGGATTGTTTGAATACTGTACTTCTGTTCTGGTTACTAGGGGGCACTGTTAATCTAGTTTGACCATATAAAACGCTGAACAAATGACACAAAAAATGGTATGATTCATTTTTAAAAATTTTTTTTACTGTGGATACATAACCACATTGTATGTGCCTCATATAGTTTAAATCTGGAGCACATGGACAAAGAAATAATGCGCTATAGATGCAATTTACTTGGCTTACCTGAAATCTAATGACTATCTACTGTATATAATTTGAGAACTGTTGTATGGTTTGTGATTTAACTTAGTTATAATAGCAGCAAGTAATGCAATTTCATTATTTAATGCTTTGAAAAATCTACTGCGTGCGGTAACAATTAATGTTGCGTACTATGATGAGGGGAAAATATACTTTGCCTTACTCCCAGTGAAATAACAATAGCTAAAGTCACCTCACTAAAACATATAGAACCACTTGTCTGAATTCGCTTCTAAATTGAACACTTAGTTGTTATTACAGGTATTCAAAATATGTTAATTATGCAACAAGATACAGAGAGCTGGTTCTTTTCTGATAATTTTAAGAATTATTATTGTAGGTACATATTAAGACTAATATTACAAAAAATAAAACCCCCCACATTAATTTATGTATTTACTGTCTTTTGTTGTAACCATTTTAGTTTATAGTTACTGATATAATATGGAACATTTTTGACTTGGAGACGTCACCTTCTGGAGGCCGTACATGTTAGTTGTTATCTAAGCATTTTTCAATTCAGCCTAAAGTTTAGCTCACAACAGGAAATCTGTCAGAGGTTGACCCCCTGCATTGTTGACAGACACTGCAGCTTAAAGTTATTTTTCGAGTCGTTTGGAAAGTGTACTGATAGTTATCAGTGGTGCATTAATTGGAAGGTATGTTACCCAAGTATTTGAGAATTTCTCCAAATATATAATCCTATAAAATTATGACTTTGATTAAATAAGTAGTCTACAGAAAAGACAGTATAATCTTTCAAGATCAGTGTAGCTTCTTCTGACTGTATTAGGTGACTAACTGTGTCAGCCTGCTTTAAGCCCCAACAGAAACCCAAGCTGACCCTCTGTGTATCTGTCATACAGGAGAAGAAAGGTGAGACGTGTTTTACATCTCTTACTGCCTGAGATTTTCAGAGCTGTGCAACAGCCTGGCTTAGAGCTAATTAAATGCTTTGAACGTATGTACTGTAAAATTTGAACCTTTATTGAATGTTTTCAGGCTATGATGCATGATTTCTGGATTGTGATCGATGAGCTGAAACAGTGCTACTGTATCTTTGAATAAGACAACACACAATTTACTTTACAGTATGAAGTGACTCCATTGTGCTGCAGGTGCAAGACACCTAGCTACCTTTCACTAAAACTCTTGTTTTGACACTTTTCATCAAGGGAATGACTGTTTTGACTATTTGGCAATTGTGATTATTCCCAGAGCTTTTGAAAATGTACAAGAACAGTTATTTTACAGCATTAAACCTCTTGGGAAGGTACCTGCCTTGGTAAAGTTTCTACAGAAAATGATTGTTTAATGTTACACAGTGTTATTCAGTATTGGAAGTCTAGTCAAGTGTGATGCTGTAAAGAGTGGCTTTTAATTTTAATGACCCATTATTTAAAACTTTAAAAATTACTAATAATAAAAATAAATTCTAGTCAAATGAAACTAGATCTACATTAAAGAATTTAAGAATTGGAAACGTGTCTTTCCAAAGGGAGACTCCACCCATCAATCTCATACGTTACCAGTTTGACCAGTTAAATAGGTCTCTCTGCCCACAAACCCCTGTTGTTTCTTTGTTTGGTCCCCCTCCTCCCTGCCTCCACCCTGCAGCCTACCTTGTCTAGGGGGAAGGTGACCCCAAGTGTCACTTGTTCTGCTTGCTGGCCGAGGCATGCTTAATCACTGTATTCCATTCATCTGAGTTCGGCCAGCATAGGGGCAGCTATCGAGCTCCAATGGATAAGGCCATGGGCCAATGTAATGTGACTGTATTATGTATTTGTCGGGTATCATGTTCATGTCGGGCATCACTGTTTGCCAGTTGTTCATGTAGCCATCAGGCATATCTTTCACAACCAATAAACTGCTATTTTTACTACTAAGTGGATGTCTTCTTTCTGAATACACTGTACAAAAACAGGTGGATGGGAGTTTATTTTTTTTAAGGCATCCGCATATTTAAAGAAAATTATGTTTTTGGAGCACAAATCTTTCAAACTCCATAAAAATCCTTATTAACAGAACACATAATTACTATGCTACACATGCAAGCTATTAATTATTATTATTATTATTATTATTATTATTATTATTATTATTATTATTATTATTATTATTATTGCTTATCAAATTCCCTTATTCAGGGCAACATATAATTGTTATAAAATATCACATTACAGATAAGAGCAGTTATAAAGTAGAGTAAAATCAATATAAAATAAGATCAAATTCAAATAAGAGCAAAATAAAGAATACTGCAAATTATCTTTAAGAGTGAGTTCTACTAAGAGCAGTTAACTTATTTTAAAAATATTTGCTTATATTTAAACACTCTGGGTTATGTTAACAAATGTACAGGTTTTTTTCATGTGTTGTTTAAAATACATACCAACACATTTGTTTCTGTGCATCAAACCAACCAACGCAGGTGTCTAAGCAACTCAAGTAAGAGCAGGGGATTTTGTTTTTTTTTTGTCAGTGAAATTGCATCTCTCACTTTCCACCATTTACTTAAGCAGAAACGGCAGATCCTTGGCGAAGGCACTCAGCACACCTTAACTTCACACCTCACCAATCAGGCACCTATCATCTCTGTGCTTTCTTCCTTTGGGCTGTTTCCTCTTTTTCGCACTGAGTGTGCTTTCTCAGGTAGTTAATACTGTTCCGCTTCATTAAGCATCTTCTGAGGGGCCTCCACAGAGCTGTGCACTCCTTAAGCCTGAGGCCAGTCCTTAATGGCAGGGGCGGGTGAGTCTTAGCTCTTAGGTGTCCTAGCAGCAGGAAGTGTCAGCATATCAGCTTACTGGCCAGGTAAGATGCTGTTTATTTACTAGTTTTAGTACTGATCCTGGGTCTTAATGGTAAAAAAAAAAAAAAAAAAAAAAAACAGACTGAGTGAGAAGAAAGATGGACATTTTTTAAATAGCAAACACTTAATCCTGCTATGGTTTGCATTTGAGTACTTAAAATTGGCATTTTCTATCTTGTCAACTTAGACACTGAGATTTGGCACTAGTTTTACTAAAAGTAAAAACAGTCTTCTAATGTTAAGACAAGACAAAGGTGCCCATAACTTAAATTAACATTGTGAGTTGTGTGTTTATTTATTTATTTGTTTTTTTCTTTAAAGTGGAAATAGGTCTTATCCATTTTATTGTGTTAAAAAAAGTAGTGTAGACTTGGCACTGAAACACATGTTTAATAAATGTGACAACTTGAATGGTTCAGTTTTTAAGTACAGTGGTAAATTGATTCAAATCCTACTTTAAATACACTTTCTGCTTTTTTCACCTAGAATTGTAGGATTGCGACATAATGTGAACATAATTTAGATATTTTATTTAACAGCATGTAATCAAACAAGCTCTAAAATGATATCAGTGGAAGCCATAACAGTAGTATCATGTTAGATTTCGAAATGTCACATTTTTCAATTTTGTCCATTTTTAGTTAAGTGTAAGTTAAACTACAAAGTGGTATGTAATTTAATATGTTAATGTTATTAAACAGGTTTAATTTTACTCTATGAAACAAAATGAGTTAATTCTATAGGGGGATGCAAAACCTTTGGCCATAGCTGTACAATACCTTTATGGTCTTTGTGAATACACTCCTAAACGGTTCTCCAAACAATGTGTGAACTGTATAAATCAAAAAAAATATATATTTTTTTATCATCTTCATTATTGCCCATAATTGTATGTTTTGTTTTTTTCTTACTTGGTTCTTGGCTTTACTGGGTTTTTACACAGTAGAACTAACTGTTATATACAGAACTACAAAATGTTTTGCTTCCACTGTGTGAGCATTCTGTTTGTGGATGTATTTTGTATGTATGCAGTACACTCCCTTAAACACATATATCATGTAAACCACTCTGTGAAAGTTGGTTGGCTACAGCCATGGCTAGTTCTTGTTTGTATTTGGGATTGACAATGCATTTGTGGGTTTGACAATGAAACATGCACAAAACAGTGTTAAACAGGAAAAAGGATAACAGCATAGGAAATATTGGTTTATTTGGAGACCTTTTTAACAACTATTACATCTCTATCACTGCCTCTTACATATGTTTTATTGAAAGGTGTTGATGTTGAGGTGTGATCCATGGTGTCATGAGCTTCATCACTGGACTGCTCAGTTCAATTATTAAAAACATGATGGAATTGATTGAAAGAGCCACAGGTTGGTTCCACTGGTCTAGATTAATGAAAAACAATTCTGTATAGCTTTGCTATGTTCATGCAGTGCACCACTGTAGAAAGCAAAGGCTTAGAATATCAAAGAATCTACTGACCCTCAAGTTGCACTGACTTACCTTGTTTGAAAAATGTTCATTGTTTATGTGTTTCTCTGGAATCATTTTGTATTACGTGCAGCTCAATGAAAGACATGACGTTTGTTGCATGCTTAACTGACATGCAAGTGAAGGAAATGATTGCATACTCATGCAGTGATAAAATAATTTTGCAAATTCACCCGTTTCAGATTTGCTGCTGGTTACCTGATCAGTTTTCTAGGTACACATATCTAAAGCAATGAACTTGCCATCTGTGAAGCACACTTCAGTACAAATATAAATATTGGACACAGATCTTTTTTCAACATTTATGTGTTTTACTAGGCAGGCCCTTATACACACCCTAATGTCTATCACATAGTTTCTGTCAACAGTTTGTCTTGGTTGGTTTTCATAGTACATTACTTTGAGAATCTTCTTTTTCCTCTTGTGCTTTTTTGTCAGTCATCCACAACCACAGGCTTTGTACCTTTCACAATAAGAACTGTAGCAAAGAGGCTCAGTTATGCAGAGTATTCT
This sequence comes from Polyodon spathula, assembly GCF_017654505.1. Classification (NCBI taxonomy): domain Eukaryota; kingdom Metazoa; phylum Chordata; class Actinopteri; order Acipenseriformes; family Polyodontidae; genus Polyodon; species Polyodon spathula. The sequence continues at coordinate 52,131,548 of NC_054539.1, forward strand.
GAAAACAAAGCGATACACACCCCTTCACTGACAGATTTTTCGCAACAGTAACAAAGTGTTTTTCACCAGGGAGCAAAGACAAACTGTGTTGAATTGAGCTGTATTTGTATGCTTTAAGGGCATTTTCATTTTCTTAACAAGTAGAATCTTAAGTCCTCTTATTGTCTTAACTTGTCTTTTTAAAGCCTGCATCATAACATCAAGACAAGCAGTCTCCCTTGGCACACCTAATTCAAATTCATTGTTAAATTATTTTTGCAGTTCTGTAGTTTAATAATACTAATTCCTAAGGTTATTTTTAGACATACTGTATTTGTTATGTATTTTATGGTAACTAGTTTTACATCTGTATCATCTTACACTTGTTACCCCTAGAATGAGTTCAGTATCTGCCTTACAACCAAAAACGAATCAGTGTTTTTTTTTTTTTTTCAATGCTCAGAGTGATTGCAATTTTAAAGGAAGGAGTTGATGAACACATTACTAATGACTGTAGTGCAGAGAGATGCATGATAGGCATTGTTTGATTGTGTGGAGCTGCTGTTGTAAAGTATACCATCTGAAAGTGATATGCCTGACACAGATGTTCTAACAGATTCATCTCTCCTTAAATCTAGAAGAAAAAAAAAAAATTGTTGAAAAAACATTTTCCTGCCTAGACGCATGTGTTAAATAGTGTCGACTTGTTTTTTTAAAGATAATTTATCATTCCATTCCAAAGAGAATTGATCATGTATTGCATGTTGTAACACATTTTTACTTGGTTGGAGAGCGCGGGACATGTGAGCATTTGAAAAAGAAAAATGAAGCTGTTCTCAGTCTTAGGTAGGATAAGAAAGCTCAAATTAAGCACTTCGACTTTCATCCAGTGTTTTTTAACCCTGGACCTCAAGGACCCCCAACAGTCCAATTCTTCCAACATTAAGCATAAATGTATAAAACATACATTGTAAATCATCTTACTTACAAGGTATTTTGTTTTTTTACATATCTAAACAATCATGATTTGACATCGCTTTTTCTGAAACTGATTAAACAGAAATAAGTTGCCTCTGATTTCTTATTTCCCTTACAAATATATATGTTATTACTACACAAGAGTGTTTTCTCTTAGATTAAAACAACAATTTGATATTGTGTGCTTTTAAAATATTTTAACAAAGATTTTAATTGAACAAAGTAAAAATGCCATTTTGACCTTGGCATAGAGGTGCAAGCGTTCTATTTTCGTGGTAGTCAGAAGGTTACATTCTCAGAGGCTGTCTAAGTCCTGTTTTATGTGCATGGGAAAGCAATGCATGTTTAAAGGACTGCTGGGGATACATAAGGACTATGTTTAACTATTTTTTTTCAGTTTACATTTCTTAATTGTATGGTCTCATAACTGATATGCATGTCAGGAGGTACCAGGGAAAAACGTTTTAACCAATCATGTTGCACCCAAGTAAATTCAAGCCAAGCAAAACATGAACATATATTGTGTAAATATATTATCAACAGCCTTTCATTTTTGTAGACACAGAAGAAGACTGTATCGCAGCATACAGAGATGGTGTTCCAATAACAGGATTAACTCCAGCCCAGAACAATGAATGAGTAAACTACCTGATGTTTCAACTAGGTAACCCAGCTTTTGGATCTGAAGAGAGGAACTAGCAGAAGTCTGTGGGTATTGTTTCAACACAGGATTCCCAATTGAAAGCTTGAATGGAGATGTTTAACTGCTGTGATGAATTTGCAACCTCGGAGAACAGAGTTCTAAACTATGTTTCCATTGCTGTGCCAAGTGAGTGAGAGTCATATCATGCTGACTTAGTATTAAACAGGTCCATCTCCTTTAGCAGTCTTTTACACAGCAGAACTAGTCTAAACTGACTGACATTTGATCTTTTTCTATATATATTTTTTTCCTTTTCTATTCATCTACCCATTTAACTGAAATAAACAAAGTACAGTAAATTCTGATGCTGATTGTCTGCAATGCAATGCCTCAACCAGGTCTGGTTTGATATTTGACTAGCTATTCCACAGTGTGAAAGAAAGCAAAGCTTAGCACTGCAGTTTCGTGCCCCCTTTTCCTGTGCCACAAAAAGCAACATGACAGGTTAGCCTAGCGTGATACAGTGGCTCTTACAAGTATTCAGCCCCCTTGGACTTTTCCACATTGTATTGTGTTACAATATGGAATCAAAATGGATTTAATTAGAAGTTTTTGCCACTGATCAACACAAAAAAAGTCCATAATGTCAAAGTGAAAAATAAAATCTACAAATTGTTCTAAATTGATTACAAATATAAAACAGAAAATAATTGATTGCATAAGTATTCACCCCCTTTGCTATGACACACCTAAATAAGCTCTGGTGCAACCAACAGTCTTTAAAAGTCACATATTTAGTTGAATGGAGTCCACCTGTGTGCAATTAAGGTGTTTCACATGATTTCAGGTTAAATACACCTGTCTCTGGGAGGTCCCACAGTTGGTTAATACATTTCCTAACAAAAACTACATCATGAAGATGAAGGAACATTCAAAGCAAATCCAGAATAAGGTTCTTCAAAAGCACCAATCAGGGGTAGGATATAAAAACATTTCCGATGCATTGAATATCCCCTGGAGCACACTAAAGTCAATTTTTAAGAAATGGAGAGAATATGGCACAACTGTGAATCTGTCTAGAAGAGTCCGTCCTCAAAAACTGAGCATCCGGGCGAGAAGGGCACTAGTCAGGGAGGCCACCAAGAGGCTTATGGCAACTCTAAAGGAGTTACAGTCTTCCACGGCTGAGCTGGGAGACACTGTGCATACGGCAACAATAGCCTGGGTGCTTCACAAAACTGGCCTTTATGGGAGAGTGGCAAAAAGAAAGCCATTGTTGAAAAAAACTCACATCAAATCTTGGCTAGGCATGTGGGAGACTCTGAGACCCAGTGGAAGAAGATTCAATGGTCTGATGAGACCAAAATTGAGCTTTTTGGCCTCAACACTAAGCGCTATGTTTGGCGCAAGCCTAACACCGCACATCATCCTGAGAACACCATCCCCACCATGAAGCATGGTGGTGGCAGAATCATGCTATGAAGATGTTTCTTGGCATCAGGGCCTGGAAAGCTTGTGAGGATAGAGGGCAAAATGGATGCAGCAAAGTACAGAGAAATCCTGGAGGTAAACCTGCTGAAGTCTGCAAGAGACCTGGGACTTGGGAGAAGATTCACCTTACAGCAGGAAATTGACTCCAAACATACAGCCAAAGCCACACAGGAGTGGCTTAAAAACAAAAAGTTCAATGTCCTGGAGTGGCCCAGTCAAAGCCCGGACCTCAATCCAATTGAGAATATGTGGAAAGAGTTGAAAATTGTTGATCACCAATGGTCCCCATCCAACTTGATGGAGCTTGAGCAACTTTGCAGAAAAGAATGGGCAAAAATTGCAGTGTTCAGATGTGCAAAGCTGGTAAAGACTTATCCAAATAGACTCATGGCTGTAATTGCTGCCAAAGGTGCCTCTACCAAATATTGACTCAAGGGGGTGAATACTTATGCAATCAATTATTTTCTGTTTTGTATTTGTAATTAATTTAAAACAATTTGTAGATGATATTTTTCACTTTGACATTATGGACTTTTTTGTGTTGATCAGTGGCAAAAACTCCTAATTAAATCCATTTTGATTCCATGTTGTAACACTATAAAATGTGGAAAAGTCCAAGGGGGGGGTGAATACTTGTAAGAGCCACTGGTGATGGATGGGTTAACCTCCAGCCATGCTCATGACAGTCACTGCCTGTGAAGGCTATTGGATGTAAAATGTTTGGGAAAGTTATTTAGAATATCATTTAAAAAAAAAAAAAAAAAAAAAAAAAGTCTGCAAAGATGTCACAGACCATATAATATAGAATGTATACTCTAATATTAAATATTAAACTCCTGCAGTCATAAAATAGAAATGAAATGTAACTAACCCACAACTTTAACTATATGTTATTAATTGATTGAAACCATGCCTGCATACTTATTAATGACTAGGAATCATGTAGTGGAGGTAATGTGTTTAGTGTAAAGTAGTATATTTGAGTATATTGGCCTAAATACAATTTATATAGACTTTTTCAGGTACATTATTTTTACAATGCGGTCAACCAAGTGAACAGTCTTAAATGGCCCTTGCTGCCAGATGAGTTTGACACCCCTGACCTAGAAATCAATTATCATTTCTGGACCTTTTCCATTCAAAATACATTTTCATAACCAAGTAATTCAGCCAGATGTATATATTTTGCGTTAGTGAATCAGTGAATCAAAGAAACACATCTGTTGAATTGATTCACTAAACTGAATGAATCAAACAAATCAAGTCAGTAAAAAGAAACTAGCTGCACAGCACTAGTTTTTAACCCAGAAAAAGAGGTTTAAATAGCTCACCTATCAGCGAATAAAGCCTGGCTCCCATACACACTAATAAATGATCACCTTAATGCGTGCAATAAAATTAATGCCCTTTAGTATATACCATGTGAATACAGCTCTTCTCATTATTCTGAGCTGGATGCTCATTTAAATTATCATGCATTGCAATACAAATCACAGATTCATTCTGATTACCATAGCGTGAAGCACTTAATTTAGTGTCCACCGTAAATATGCCAAGTATCACATGCGATAATTAATAAAATTGCAATAGTAAATATGGAAATCATGAACATGTACACTAAGTGCAATTATGGTGCACCATAATGTTTAGTGCCCTTTTGTAAATGAGGCCCAGAGTGTCTATGTTGACTAATGTGAAAAATGCCAGGGCTGGTGGTGTGAAAATTGCCAGCCATGTGGGACATGCAGATTGTCTGAATATCATATAGAGATGCTTTACAACTACTGAATTAGCATTATTAGCGTTCCTTTTCAGCTAGAGTATAATGTTATGAGAGAAACTTGAATTGTCTCTCTTAACAGACTAATGTACTGGAAACCTAATCTAATTCATTCACTTTGTTATATTCTACTGATTGCAAATTGGCTATTGTACTGCAATACCAATCCATGTTTTAAATGGCTAAGTTACAGAAAATGACACATTTTGTTGTTTTTCCCTCTCATCAGTTTTTCTAGTTATTGGATATCCAGCTGTTATGTCAATCCTTTTAAGGAGGGTAATTTTGTAATTTTTTCCAGTCGTCTTCTTCATCAAAGATATGTTTTGGCACATGATAACGAATGAATGATCTGATGGTGTCACAAAGCTATTTAAGGTCTGTAGTCCTGGTTAGATGTGGAAAATATACTAAATAGGAACAGGTGTTCAGGCAGGGTCTTTGTTTAATTTAGTGGTGGAAATACCAACTGGCCGTAAAAATTCTAAAGTGTGGCAGTCAAGAGACATGGAAGTGAGCCAATAAGGGAGGCCCGTATTTGCTCCAAATAGAATTTTCTTAGAATTACCACCACTTTTTGTGAACTGAACAGGTGATTTGTTGCTTAAAAATGACAACATAATAAACCTGTTAACTAAAACCATGGTGTTTCTTGGACTTACGACATAAGAACCTTACTGTTGTGATCTAGTGATGGGAATTGCACATAACATACATTTTGCTAACTTGCAATGATCAAGTTATGATGTTTAACTAACATAGATTTAAAAAGTAATTAGAAACATTTATAAGTGTCAGCTTGCTAAAATTATTATTCTTGTGAAGGCGATGAAATGCATTATATGCATTTCTACTTAACATATATGTATTTTGTAGCATGATTTCAGTAATACATTGTAGGTATATCAGCTTTCAATACATTGTAACCACATAGCATGAGAGGATACAGTGACGTCAATTAAGATGAGTTGGCAGCTGTCAGACAGAAATAAATACCAGTGTCAAACCCCGATAAATTGTTCTCAGTCTCCGATCTCAACCTGAGTCTGAATCCCGAACAGAGACTGTGGTTGAAAACTCCCTTACCTACATGACATCATCTGACTGCTCTGAATCAATTTCCCCTCAGGATGAGGAAAAGCACTATTCTCTGCCTGAAAAGTAGATGGTCTTATATATGTAGAATATGCTAACATTGTTTTAAATAGGTGGATACGATTTTTTGTATGCCTTAACAACATAGTACTAAGCTTTTAGAATAGGATTGTGCTCCTAAAGGATAGGATTGTGTTTTAAACTGATTGATTGTTTTTAAATTAAGAGTTTGTATTCTTAATAAACATAGTGTCTCCAAAGGATGCTGTTATCCGCTTATAATTACTGTCATGACTGTTTTTTTGTATTCTTCTTAAAAGGTCTATCAGGTTGCTTAAACTCATTTCACTCGAGCCCAGAGCATGAATATATAATCCAGCAGGAGCTGTAGCCCTCCTGTGCCCTCCCTTATAAAGCACAAATGTGACAATGGAATGTAATACCCTTTATACAGATATGGCCAAAAGTAGCATCACCTAGAATATTAGGATTGGGACATATATATATATATATATATATATATATGTATATATATATATATATATATATATACACACACACACACACACACACACACACACATATATATATATATATATATATATATATATATATATATATATATATATATATACACATACATACACTGAACAAAAATATAAACGCAACATGTAAAGTGTTGGTCCCATGTTTCATGAGCTGAAATAAAAATTTTATTTTATGCTTCTCTCAAATTTTGTGCACAAATGTGTTTACATCCCTGATAGTGAGCATTTCCCCTCTGCCAAGATAATCCATCCACCTGACAGGTGTGGCATATCAAGAAGCTGATTAAACATTACATGGGAGCACCTTGTGCTGGGGACAATAAAAGGCCACTCTAAAATGTGCACTTTTGTTACACATCACAATGCCACAGATGTCTCAAGTTTTGAAGGAGTATGCAATTGGCATGCTGACTGCACGAATGTCCACCAGAGCTGTTGCCAGAGAATTGAATGTTCATTTCTCTACCATAAGCCGCCTCCAACATCGTTTTAGAGAATTTGGCAGTACGTCCAAAAACAGACCACATGTAACCACGCCAGGCCAGGACCTCCACATCCGGCTTCTTCACCTGCGGGATCGTCTGAGACCAGCCACTTGGACAGCTGATGAAACTGTGGGTTTGCACAACCGAAGAATTTCTTCACAAACTGTCGGAAACTGTCTCAGGGAAGCTCATCTGCGTGCTTGTCGTCCTCACCAAGGTCTTGACCTGACTGCAGTTTGGTGTTGTAACCGACTTCAGTGGTCAAATGCTCACCTTAGATGGCCACTGGCATGCTGGAGAAGTGTGCTCTTCACGGATGAATCCTAGTTTCAACTGTACTGGGCAGATGGCAGACAGCGTGTGTGGTATCGTGTGGGCAAGCGGTTTGCTGATGTCAACGTTGTGAACAGAGTGCCCCATGGTGGCGGTGGGGTTATGGTATGGGCAAGCATAAGCTATGGACAATGAACACAATTGCATTTTGTCGATGGCAGTTTGAATGCACAAAGATACCGTGACGAGATCCTGATGCCCACTGTCGTGCCATTCATCCTCCACCATCACCTCATGTTTCAGCATGATAATGCTCGGCCCCATGTCGCAATGATCTCTACACAATTCCTGGAAGCTGAAAATGTCCCAGTTCTTCCATGGCCTGCATATTCACCGGACATGTCACCCATTGAGCATGTTTGGGATGCTCTGGATCGACGTGTACAACAGTGTGTTCCAGTACCTGCCAATATCCTGCAACTTCGCACAGCCATTGAAGAGGAGTGGCACAACATTCCACAGGCACAATCAACAGCCTGATCAACTCTATGCAAATGAGATGTGTCGCGCTGCATGAGGCAAAGGGTGGTCACACCAGTTAATGACTGGTTTTCTGCCCTGCGCTCCCTTCACAGTCATAAATCATCTGCAATTGCAATTGCTATCATCATAATTCATTCACTGCCATTCATTTAAGCAGATTCTCCGTGCTGAATTGTAAACTTGGTTGCTTTTCTGGAGGGAGAATCTGCCCATAACCAATAAGTTAATAAGCACATAAAAGCTCTGTGTACTATTCATTTTTGTTGGTTCTTTTTGTTTTGACCTCCATCCTCCCCGGGCACCACCTCGCAGCATGCCTCGTCCTGGGGTTAGGTGGCTCATAGCCACATCCTATCTGCGGCACTGGGATGCATCTATCTGTTCGTGTATTTTCAGCCGGCTTCGCACAGGTAGCCATTGGGCACCTGCGGACAAGACCTCCAGTCAAATATATATTTCACTCAGGCCCTGAGCTCAATTCACAGTCATAAATCATCTGCAATTGTGGATTCTCCATGCTGAAAACACCAAATTGCTTGGCGACTTGTGTCTGATTCAGGTTTTTTTTCAAGAACTTCAAGAATAATTTTTGTAGCAAGAGAAAGACCGTCATGTTTCGACGTTTGTTTGCTTGCCATTTTGCAGTGATGAGGTGCATTCATGGAAATTAGAACACAAAACAAGGCAAAAGACAGCAGTTCAATTGAATCTAAGTTTGATGATGATGAGTTAAAAGCTGTTCTTTTAAGTAAAGTTCCTGTTACTTTAGGCAGGGTATTTACAATAGGTAAAAATCTGTTTCACCACAAGGGTGTTATCCTAGCCAAAGTGTTCTCTTAGGAGGTGTTCCTATACAAAGAGACTACTGTACTAGCAATACAAATACTATGATATTATTGCTGTCAATGTGTTATTTGTCCGAAATGGATTTCACTAACAAAGGTCCTTGGTTTAATTAGGTCTAAGACAGTAAAAACTGGTATTCTTCAAATTGACACATAGCAAAGTATAAAGAAAAAAATAATATTGCAGCAACTGTTTTGTTTTTGTTTTTTTTTAGAATCTTGTTAAGAAATTTCTTTGGAAAGTAAGTTGTGTTTCTGAAAGGAGAATCAACCCACTAATCACATGCCTACTGAAACTGGTCTTTAAATAGCCCATGTCATAAACACATCCTTGTCGTTTCTTGGTTTGGTTTCGTATCCAACAAGTCGTGTCGGTGGCATCTCTTACCTTTACATTAGGACTTGACTCTCCAATCTTCATTGTTCTCTCACCTGCAGAGAACTAATTCAATTAAAAATAAGACATGGGCTTTGGCTGGGGTTATATTGCCCAAATAAGTCGTTGGCAATGTATTTACAAATTGCAATTTTCAGTCAGGTCGCACACTGAAAAATTCTACTGTACTGGTACTTCTGCTTGCCCAATGTATTTCTTTTCTCTTACAATGTTATCATGTTACAATATCACTTTGGTAATTAGAGTTCAATAATGCTTGGTCATGTCACCCCAGAAGGGTCAGGTGTTTCCAGGAATTTAATCTATGATTATCTCTCCTACAAAGTGGATTTCCTCACCATAATTACTCCAGAAATTCCTTCAGAATTGGTGCCACCACTTCATCTGCTTCCAGTAACATGTCTTCACACTTGATCAAGATATTGGGCTGATGGACTTCTGGGGCAAAGGAACTTTACATCCGTAAAAACGACTCAGACTTTTTAGCAGAGCAAAAAACTTTACGTCACTAAAGAAAAAAAAAGTATTTTTCTGTTCCAACCCTGGAGGAAGGGTAGCCCTTGGCCATGGATTCCCTAAGGTTTCCTCCTGTCACCTTTTTGGTGAGTGTTTTTTTTTTTCCCTTACTTGTGCACAGGGCTGTTAAATTCTGCAAGGTGAAGGCGGCTGAGGTGGGCCTGTCCTGGGGGGGGTGCAAGATATATCTTTTTTTCTTTATTAGGTAGTACTTCCAGCATTATATGCGGTCTTGTCTTTTTAGGGGAAGGTGGTCCAGAGTGCCACTTGTCCTGCCCGCTGGCATTAGTTTTCACTCAATCAATATCCATTACAGTTCAGCCAGTGTATTGAGCACCAACAGACAAGCTCATGGGCCAAATTATATTATAATTAATTATGGACATGGTTGTTTGTCAAATGCAATAAGGATTGATAATTTCAAGTCGTGGATGTATCCTTTCTGAATTGGAAACTGTGTTGTGTTTCTGAAAGGAGAATCCACCCGTTAATCACATAAGTAATCAAACTGTTCTTTAAATAGCCCTCTTATAGGGGCTCCCAAGTGGTGCACCCAGTAAAGGCACTCCACGTCGAATAGCCTGGAGATCCCAGGTTCAAATACAGACTGTGTAACTGCCGACCGTGAATGGGGGTTACTAGGGGGCACAATTGGCTGAGTGTCGCCTAGGTAGGGGGGGCTTAAGTTGGCAGTGGAATCCACTGTTCACTGCTCACCATTGACCCCTGTGGCCGATAGGACACCTGCGGTTCTGCAGTGGAGTCATCAGATCCGTGTTGTCCTCCAGCACTGTAGATCTGGCAGCCTCGCTGTGGATCCACAGTGCGAAAAATGATGTCTTGGCAGGCGCATGTTTTGGAGGACGCGTGTTCCAGCCTTCCAGGGGGTTGCAGCAGTTAAACAGGATCCAAATAACAACTGGGCATTCCAAATTGGGGAGAAAACCAGGGTAGAAAAAAACCATTGGCAAATTAATATATATATATATATATATATATATATATAATATATATATATATATATATATATATATATATATATATATGTAAGGTACCAGGGAGGGGGGTAAAATCCTTCCCTGCTAAAAACCTTGTGAGAATGCACATTTGGGTGTTATGGGGTTTAATTGTAATTGTTTTAATGATTTAGTTAATCCTCGGCACCTGATCGTAATTATAAATTAGAGACAGGTGCAGGGTATTTAAAAGAGGCAGCCAGACTGATCGGGGCTGCTGAGTGAAGAGCCCGACTGCGTGTGTGTCCAGTCGTATTGAAGAGAGTGCTGAGAGAAGCCCGTTTTGGTGTTTGTCAGGTAAACGGCTTAGCCGTCCTGTGGTTTAGTGAGGAACCAGTCTATGTTTAGTCAGAGCTCCAAGAGGGAGCTAGGCATTTGTTTTGGTTTTCATTTCTGTGTTTATTAAAAAGTGCGCGTCAGCGCCGTAAAAGATCAATTGTTTGTGTCCTGGGTCTATCTTAAAGGGGCAACGAACTCCGTGAGTGCGAGGATCGTTTACAATATATATATATATATATATATATATATATATATATATATATATATATATATATATATATATATATATTATATATATAATATATATATATAAAAGCCCTCTGGTCTACGTCTACGCCTCGTTGTCGTTTCTTTGTTTGGTCCTCCTCCCCTTGCGGTGCACCTTGTCCAGGGGGAAGGTGGCCCAGAATGCTACTTGTCCTGCCTGCTGGCATTAGTTGTCATCAATCAATATACATCACATCATAGTTCAACCAGCATATCAGGGTGACTATCGAGCTCCAATGGACAAAGCCATGGGACAAATTATATTATGTTTCATTATGGGCATGGTCATTTGACAAATAAGGATATTTTATTTTAAATCTTCTGTGGATGTTTCCTTTTTGAACAATATTTTAGAGACAACTGGAGATGAACACCATGCAATTATAATTATACACTATTTGGATACTGCGCTGTTGTTTTTTAAACTCACAAATATAATTGTAAATACATTGTCAAGGACATATTTGGGCAATGTAACCCCAGCCAAAGCACATGTCTTATTTTTAATTGATAGAAGTGCTCTGCAGGTGAGAGAACAATGAAGGTTTCTAAGAAGATACACAGCAGCAGATGCACCCTCTGAAAGAAGATGATCAAAAATTGATTTACTGGATAACCGTAATTAATTGTATGGACATATAATATTAGATATTATAATGTACATATTACGATAATATATATATATATATATATATATATATATATATATATATATATATATATATATATATATATACACATACATACAGTGGCTTGCAAAAGTATTCAGACCCCTGACCAATTCTCTCATATTACTGAATTACAAATAGTACATTGAAATGTCGTTCTGTTCGATATTTTATTTTAAAACACTTAAACTCAAAATCAATTATTGTAAGGTGACATTGGTTTTATGTTGGGAAATATTTTTTAGAAAAATAAAAAACTGAAATATCTTGCTTGCATAAGTATTCAACCCAAACACATTAATATTTGGTAGAGCCACCTTTCACTGCAATAACAGCTTTAAGTCTTTTGGGGTAAGTATGTACTAGCTTTGCACACAGTGTCGGAGTGATTTTGGCCCATTCTTCTTAGCAGATTTGCTCCAGGTTGTTCAGGTTGGTTGGACGACACTTGTGAACCACAATTTTCAAATAGTGCCACAGATTCTCAATGGGATTGAAATCAGGACTTTGACTGGGCCATTGTAGGACATTCACCTTTTTGTTCTTGAGCCACTCCAATGTTGCTCTGGCCTTGTGCTTGGGATCATTGTCCTGCTGAAAGGTAAGTTTCCTCCCAAGCTTCAGTTTTTTAGCGGACTGAAGCAGATTCTCTTGCAGTATTTTCCTGTATTTTGCTCCATCCATTCTTCCTTCAATTGTAACAAGATGCCCAGTCCCTGCTGATGAGAAGCATCCCCGCAGCATGATGCTGCCACCACCATACTTCACTGTAGGGATGGTGTGTCTTGAGGCATGGGCAGTGTTAGGTTTGCGCCACACATAGCGCTTTGAGTTTTGGCCAAAAAGTTCTATCTTGGTCTCATCTCACCACAAATCTTTTCCCACATCGCAGCTGGGTCACTCTCATGCTTTCTGGCAAACTCCAGACGTGCTTTCAGATGGTACTTTTTGAGTAACGGCTTCTTTCTTGCCACCCCCCCATACAGGCCAGTGTTATGCAGAGCTCTTTATATGGTTGACTGGTGCACCATTACTCCACTCCCAGCCATTGAACTCTGTAGCTTCTTCAAAGAGATTGTTGGCCTCTCTGTGGCTTCTGTCACAAGTCTGCTTCTTGTCTGTGCTGAGTTTTGAGGGACGGCCTTTTCTTGGCAGTGCCTGGGTGGTGTGATGCAGCTTCCACTTCCTGATTATTGATCCAACTGTGCTCACTGGGATATCCAAACACTTGGATATTATTTTGTACCCTTTCCCTAATCTATGCATTTGTATTACTTTCTCTCTAACTTCTGTAGAATGCTCTTTGGTCTTCATTTTCCTTCAGATTCACAGCCTTATCAATGATCCTTCAACAGTGTGGTTTTTATCCAGAAAATATGACAGCAACTTTAATGGTTCACAGGTGGAGGCCAATGGTAAGGTAATTGTGTCCTCTTTTGGGCAATTTCTTTCTTTTCAACGGTGCAAACTGGGAGCTTCCAAACAGCACAGGGGTTGAATACTTATGCAAGCAAGATATTTCAGTTTTTTATTTTTCTTAAAAATATTTCCCAACATAAAACCAATGTCACCTTACAATAATTGATTCTGAGTTTCGGTGTTTAAAAATAAAATATCAAACAGAACGAAATTTCAATGTACCATTTGTAATTCAGTAATATGAAAGAATTGGTCAGGGGTCTGAATACTTTTGCAAGCCACTGTATATAGTTTTCCTTTAAACAGGCAAACTATTCATTTAACATAAAAATACCAATAAGTACTGTTACATAGAAAAGAAATTAACCCCCCCCCCCCCCCCCCCCCCAAAAAAAAAATTGGAAAAGTTACTGCAGCAGTTTTTAGTAAGGGATAGGTTAAACTAGTAACCAAACAGTAGATAAATTAAAATAGATAACTACTAGAATCCCCTGTTCAGATCAATCACTATAACTTTTGGAAATGTATTACAGTAAAAGAATATTTCATGGTCAGAACTCCCTTATCACACTTTATATAAAAATGTAATTTCTAAAAAAGCCTACAAAACTGCAGTCTCATTGCTGTAACTGCAGTGAAGGGCACACATTGTGACAACTGCTTGCTGCTCTCTGACTCTCTTTCCTTTTTAGGTTATAATGGTATCTGTGTGTTTAGAATAATGTGATTGACAGCTCCACTCCAGCTCCAATTAGCACCCTATAATTTATTAGCTTCTGCTTTCAGATTATGCGTTAACTTCACAAATATTCCAGCCACGGAAACAGCAGCTATCAAGTGTCAGTGTCATCTCACTGATCCAGTCCACTGAAGCTGCAGTTGAAGGGGAGCTCTCTGCTGCATCTCTGGAGCTTCACCTTATAAAACATTTTATGCGATATGAAAACAAACGTAAATCATGCTGTTGGGACAGACGCCCAGAATATATACTTTTTAGTTAACGTATTTCCTATGATCCTGCAGATAGTTTTAGGACCTTGAACACTTTTTACACACACACATACACACACACATACATATATATATATATATATATATATATATATATATATATATATATATATATATATATATATATATATATATATATATATATATATATATATATATATATATGAGACATCTAGTGTTTTAAAGGGACGAAAACCAAACAAATATTCTTTTTTTTTCCCCCCGATTCCTAAATTCAGAAAAACAAGACTCTCTTTCCAGTTGTTTTCACTTGCCCTTAATCTAGTTTATAGTATTTTTAATCAACACGAATCAGCTGCGGTATATTCCGGCATGAAATTAAAAACATACAATGACAGAAAACACATGTTCAATACCTGGGCTGCATGTTCTGTCTTTAGGTGGTGTTGTGGCTGCTGGGTTAATACACAGGGCTTACAGTCAAAACAGAACCTCCCTAAATGTTCCACAATGTTACACAAAATAGTGCACAGTTATATCATTTTACATATATTTTTTATTAATATAAAATGTACTGAACTAATACTTATCATCACATTACATCACACCACTGAAATGTTTTAAACCTAACATTCAAATCTAGTTACGGTGGGTGCAATGCCATTTCTATAAAATAAATGTTTTCTTACATTTCTGGAGGCAAAAAGTTTTAGTTAATTGTAAATAGAATTGCAGGTAGCATTTTATCTTTTCATGGCGGGATGAAATAAAATTGGCAGATGGAAACCGCTGTAGACAATTAGATATAATCCATAGTATGGCTGAGACTACGGTAAAGGAACCATCTGTCAGATTACAAATACAACAGCATTGTTCTTCACACCATCTGAAATAATTAGCCACTGGTTCATGCCCACAAATTGGTAAGGTCTGCTCAAGGAGTCTCTTTGGGTTTAAAACCCATTGTGATCAATCTGGCAACAAATGTACAATTTGAAAGCTGCAAACACTGCACAAAGGAATAAAAAGCAAATGTGTAGGTACATTTTCTCCTTTGAAAAGTAAACCATAACCTACTTCTTTATTATAAAATGGAACCAGGCATAGCTTCAGCCAGCATTGTTAAACTGTCAGGGTTATTCCAATTGTTCACTGAATACTGCATTTTTTGCATGTAAAACTCACATTTACAGCTGCCTAAAGTAGGCACAATACAGTACTATCTTATTGTTATACCCAGAATACCCCACCAACAGGCAGCTTTAAACAGCTGAACTGTATGACATTCGTTTGTTTTGCTGTGCCACGCACAACTTGCTGTAAAGGAACAGAAATGTAACATTTACAACATATTTGTATTATGAAAATAAATACTTTAATGGTAATATATTAATGTATTCTTATGTAACGGCCTAGCTTATGTTTGACTTTTGACATCTTGCACCAACAATAACTCAAACACTGAAGACCTTTGTAATAAAGATCTTTAATGCAACTCTTTTACAGTTACAAACGTCTCTTCTTTCAAAATTTAAAAATACTGGTGACTAAAGTGGCGGAAAGACAGCAACACACACACACACACACACACACACACAAAGTACGTTCTAAGCCACTGAGATCATGTGTCGACAATGTGCTCTTTGCTGATATTCTTTCCTGCTGCTTTGTCCAGTTGTTCCCTATGAAGGCTGTTTTGGGGGAGGGTCCAGATTTCACAAAATGCTCCTTGTAAGAAGTCCAAAGCACTTGTTTGGTCAAACTCTTTGTTGAGTTTGAACAGTTGCTCCTGACAGCTGCAGTGGAGCGATACTGAGTCCGGTTGGCTTCAAATACCCACTAACCAGTTCAAATCCAAATTATATGTCTGTCTTTCTGATGTCATATATTTGTTCTAATCTGCAGAATGGTTCCATGAATCTTGAAGCTAGTGTTAAAGCAAAATCCTTGCCATAATTTCTACTTGTTTATGAAACAAAAGAAATAATTCAAAAACAAAATGTTTTTTGTTGTTTACAGGAAATCTGTGTTTTCACACACTTCCTTTTGAAAGTCCAAATAAAAACAAAAAAGTCACTGTACATTCAAACCCTCTTCTAGAGTTATCTAGAAATGTAACTTGAGTCCCATTGTCTCCACTTTGTCTTTTCTCAGCTCAAGAAAATCAGGTGGGTTGATCAGTTTGATCTTCTTTCTTTTTCTAAAGTGTTTAGCTTATCAGCTCAGGAGAGGTCCACCGCAAAGGGAATAACGTCGAGCTGAAACCAAGATTAGAAAGAAATTGTCTTTAAATTTCACAATTTCTACAAGGTACAGATTTACAGGGCAGCCAAGGGAGGTAGATGTGGGAGTGCTTTAAAACCAGTAGAGATCCTTGCTTTTATCCTGAGGCTGCAGACCTAAGAAGGGAAAAGAAGAAAAAAAAGGGCAAGAAAAGAAGATTAGGGACAGAGAGAAAAATAGCTGAATTCTAGAAGTTAGAATCCCAGAAGCTCTGGAGTATGAAAGTAGAAAGAAACCACTCAAAGCAAAATGAAGCACGTGGAAGAATAAATGAGAAGAATAAGGTAGGCATTTGACACACACTACTGGAAAACCTTATTTCGAACTGCGTGGAATTTGAAAAAGGTGTCAATCATAATATACAAGTTGTATTAACTCATCAACAGACCCAAATTCTTGAAAAACAGATTTAAAAAAAAGACATATATGTGTGTGTGTGTGTGTGTGTGTATATATATATATATATATATATATATATATATATATATATATATATATATATATATATATATATATATATATATATATATATATATATATATACACATATACACACACACACGTATTTTTTTTTTAAATATATATATATATATATATATTACCTCTTGCAACAGAATTTTAGGTTTTTAAACAATGTACACTTGCCACATTCTTTTCTAAAAGTGCATGGGCTTTTACACCACATATTTAAAAAAGGAATACCAACCTGTTAATTAAGTTCTAGAAATTAATAGTTCAGAATGGTTATTTAGTTGTTCAGTTCTTACTATTTATGTAACATGAAGGAAAGAAATAGTGCAAACGTTAGAGTGGTGAAACAGCTTATCATATCACTCCCTACACTGTAAAACCAAGAATCAAGAATTAAACATGACTCTTATGCCACAGATATATTTGTGTTTATTTTAAGAATTCTAGAATATACAAATAAACACCAAAATAAACATATAAACTAAAAAGTATTTCAAATCTGTTGATATCATGTACGTTTTAAACACATGGTTTACAGTGTAAAAGGCCTCTGAACCCTGCATCAGCATAACCTTACAATAATCGTCAAATTTGAAATGAGATTCTAATTAATTATTGTGTAGCTGTTATGGAACTGGTGAGTGACTGCATGACTTGTGCTCTTTCTTAATTTACCTGCATCCACATTTAAACTCAGGCTCTGACCCATGTCTGCCCCTTGTCCGGTGAAGGCCCCTGGGGTTGTCCACGCAGAGGTGGCTGGTTCACTTTTCCCAAGGTCACACTGTGAGGTACCAGGCGTGGAGACAGTGGCATTGGTCAACCGATGTGGCCGTACTGAGGGCACTAACAAAGAGCTGTAGCGGGGGTCAAAGTGCGTTCCATAGACGTCGTGCATGCTGGGACGTGGGTAGGCGGAGCTCTGTGTGCTGATTGCTCCACTGAGGGAGTACGGGTGATGGTGGTGGTGTGCGTGATGCCATGGCTCAGGGGGGGCTTGATGCAGGTGGCTGTGTAAAGAGGCAGTGGAATAAGGGTCTGTGGGGAATGGGATTTCTGTGTGGGGGCCACTCAGGGAACTGTTAAGGCTGCTGCTTAAGGTGGCTGTCACTGAAGGCTGGTAGGTGCTGTTCCAGAATGATGGAGGAAAACTTCTCTGACTCATTGGAAATGATCCATCTGAAACAAATACATAAAAGAAGTCTATAAGCAACCCCAGCTTTAGTTTTCTTTAGCAAAACTGTTCATGCAAAATGCTGGATCCAAATTCAATTTAGCTTGGAAAATGCAGATGTAGAGAAATATTTATTTTGATGAAGAATATAATTTTGTCAAACTATATAGTGCTAGACATTCAGTAGGTTTGCTGAAAAACAATAATTATGTTTCTAAAATGCATTTTCAATGCCAAAAGAAATAACTAAATTGGTCTTTATTTCACATTGCTTAGCTTTCTCATGTTGAGAATTTTCCATGCTATTGCAACAAAAAAAATATCCTGTAATACAGTGCCCTGTTTTCCACTGTGCTTCAGTGATAGGAAATAAAAATGCTAGTATATAACATTGTATGGTCTTTTTAATTTTCTTTTCACTCTTAAAATGTACTTTTATGTTTTAATCTAATCCAAAAAATACTTTAATTCTTAAAATGTGTGACAAAAAAATTAATGAAGTCTATTATTTGGTTGAAACTTAGCACTTTAAATCCACTTAAAAAAAAAATGAACAAAAACATAGATGGCTGATTTAATATTATCTTTTGTGAAATGCACACATTACATGTTTGAAATACGAATGCAATCCTGTTTCATTATATTACTGTACTTTTAATAGCCTATACTGAACTCCAATTTCCCTTGTTATAAAAAAATAAATAAAAAAAAAACATCAATTCTTCAATGGAACATTTACTTATGTATGTATTTAAATCACTATCATCATATGGCATTGAGCTAAGGTCAACACAGACAATACCATTTTTAAATACTGTTATAAACACTGTTCCAATAAGCTTAACAGCTCTAGTTTCTCTTGAATGTTCAGCTTATTTTTTGATCATGATTTGCATGCCATACGAAATACACACACTTGTTTAAGCAGATAGTATTTGTGAGGACAATTGTCCATAATGTCTTAAATTCAAGAATGGTTCTTAAATCAGTTCATTCCTCTTGCTTTTTGTACTTAAGAGAAGACATCAGGGAACTTTCCCACATAACTAGAAACGATAACTGACATAGTTGTTAAATTGGTCACACCAATGTAATCAAATCCTGGCACACATCATTCACATTACAACGTGGTCTGCACAGATTTCCATTTATTTATACTGGATAAACATGAAGCCATCAAAACGTCATACTCTTATAATATGTTTGACATTTCTCCTATTCCAAATCAACGGTAGAATGAAATTCAATGTTTTTTTATTATTTTTTATATACAAATTAGAAGCAAATTTATGGGCAACAGCCAGACAGTCTCAAACTAAGAAATAAGAGAGCAATGTGATTGCTTTGACAATGGTGTGTAATTAACACACACACACACACATACTGAAGAATTCATGAATTGGAAACCGTAAAAGGATTTCACTATGATCTCTTGTTGAATGTGAATAATAATAATAATAATAATAATAATAATAATAATAATAATAATAATAATAATAATAATAATAATTACAACTTCAGTATAAACATGTTTATTTGAGGATTTTAGCTAAGCATATTTAAAGTGATTAGGGTATTAGGTGAGGGCTGCATACATCAATATTTCACAATGGTGTTTCCTGTTATTGTCCTAAAGTAGACAATGAAAGAAAAACTTTGATTTGATGCCAAATATTTAAGAATTTACACTAAATTGAGAAACAGATTATAAATTAATTGTAGTGTTCACTTTAATTGTTCTATATTGACTATGCTTGATGGGCACAAAAAACACAAGTGTTACCAAAATAAACAGTACAATTTATAATAAACATTAATACTAGAATATGTTCATAGCCAGTTGCATACTATTTATGTTTAATTATTAAACACTTGATTTATGGTGCACATATTTTAAAATTACTTTAACTATTACAATGTGCAGACTCTCATCATTAATAAAACAAACAAATCCTTATAAAATGTGGGCACATACCGTTTTGGAAAACATACATGCGCTACTAAGCATCTCGGTTTCAAAATGTTCTCAGTCATGTATTTACTTAACACTTTTTAAAAATTTTCAAAAATATTCTTAGCCATGCTCACCTCTCCAGGAGGATGTGCTTCTTGCTGACTTGGTACCGGCGGTACTGGTCGCGTAACTGCCGGGCTGGCTTAAAGCCCTGCTAAAATGTTCATCTACAACAGAGCTGGTGTCCCCTTGAAAATAGGTGAAAAGAACGCATCTTGAGTTGATGTACTCGGCTTCTGGAGGAGACTCTTTCTCGCGGCCGCAATCCTCTTCTTTTATAGTGGGAGCAGAATGGCTGGAAAACGAACTAGTGGCGCTGCTACTTTCTGGAGCGTCTTGCATTTTTGAATAGAAGGCTAACTTCTGTAACAAAGATGACAATCAAGAAATATAAAGCAACTAGAGAATCGAGGGCAGTTAAGCCTATTTTTAACGGTGTTAATTTTCTTCATAAACTGTTACAAAAGCCAAGTTTTTATTTTGAATAAGAGAGTAATTAAATTTACATGATGTACATTTACTAACGGCACAACGACGAGACCTTTAATTCCATGCGTTTATCTTAATCTCAGTTTAGTTATCATTCCAGGGTGAGTTAACTAATTACACGATGGAACTTCATAAGTGCATACCTTTGCTTCAAACAGATTCATGTTACAATTAGCACAATTATAACACTCATCTTCATAAACTGCATGTAAAACAATAGAGTTACATGACACTGCTAAACTCCAGGGTTTATGATAGAGCTTAGAAACATCAACTCAGAGAAAATCATTCTGTCCGATTAAAACAAAACAAAAAAAAAAAAAAAAAAAAAAAAAACGTACGTTCATAATCATCATCAACACTAGAAAATTAAGCCCAGCCTATATACTTAAAGTCTACATGACATAGTAAAAAAATAAAATAAAAGGTAATATGTTATATAAACTAAGGAATTTGTTGTGATTTCTTTATTATTTAAATTAGCCTCTCATACTCCAAATAAAAATAAAATAAAAATCACGTGTAAGGAAAACACACATTGTGATAATTATAGCCTGCTTTTTATATACGGTAGGAATTCCAATCTCAAACCATTCCTCACTTTATGAAGTCACACTATTGAAAAATACGAAAACCTTCTAGCTGTTCAAACTAAGATCCAATTTTGAATATTGACTGCGAGGTTCAAAGAAAGTGGCAGTTCGCTGAGAGAAGGAAAGGGAAACAAAATGAAATTCCTTTAAAGTATCGAACAGGCTACTAAACGCCGAATCTTTACATAATTCAATGCTTTAGAACTGTAGGTGTACAAAATGCAAACCACATTGTTCTGGAGAAATGCTTCCAACTACATGTGTATTGTATCGGTTTGACATTGTATCTAAATGTTTAATAATTAAACAAATATCTTATGCAACAGATTGCAACATCTTAGCATGTATATGTTTTATACTGTAATGTTTACTTTGGAAACACTTGTGTTATGCCTGCATTTAAACTACATTCAAATGTTTAAAACTAATTGCATAAGATTAATTAATTCTTAAACTTTTTTTTAATTGTACGCCTAAAATTGTAGCAATGTGGTCAAGCCGAAACTAAGTAAAAGTTACAAACGTTCCTGTAACAATAACAAATATAAAGACTATTTAATTAAAAAAAAAAACCGAACACAAATAAAACGTGTACATGTATAGGTATTGGTTTGTGGATGTATTTTTTGTAAGTTAACATCGGTACACAGACGTGTAGCCTATTAAAACAAACTAATCTGCTTACACTGTATACCACATCTTCGAACAAAGACTCACGCCTTTTAAAATGTAGTATTTGTTTATATAGATTCAATTACTGAGTTAATAAATAAGACTCAAATACCGGGCTCACTCATTTAAAAATTAAACGATTTCAACTACACGTGAATATGCCAACAAGCGTTTTGGACCAAATTGTCAACAACAATATTCATTGTGAAAGTGTAAAGATAATTAACAAAAGCCCAGTCTGTTTTAACCCAGATTATTAACAAGACACAGTTTAGCTGTCATATTCTTAAAGACCAAAGCCATAAAGTTTCTGCGAAACGTACCTGGTGGTGATACGGGCTGTATGCTGCTGCAAAATACGGCTGCGGAGGACCATAAACCTGATACATAACATCCAAGCAACTCATGACTGAATTTTATGGACTATCGTTCAACAGAGTAAAGAGGTGCTTCATTGGAGATGGTAGACCCGTAGTTCTCTGAAAATAGTATGAAAAAAAAAATGGAAAAAATGTAGTTGCTTCTTTCCCAAAGCGTTCTCTATGGCGAGCTCGGCTTTCTGTCTCGGGTCTGTGTCAGTGCAACAGGAGGTATATAGCAAGCTAAACTGAAGACATTTACCTCTCACGCAAAGCGTATTGACGTCTCTGAGTTGGGTTTAACACCAGCCAATCAGAGGGCATGCTTCTTTAACACTAGGCGATAGCACACGCTGCTTCGTTGACAGCGCTGTATGTACAAAGGCACTGATGGATAGGTCATTGTTAATGTTTGTTTACTTAGGTATATGAATGATTTAACCTGTTAACAACAGGTATATATTATCATATTGAATAGTCAGATGCTTTATTGAAGAACTGGAAACATGATTAAGTCAATTTTGTCAGCTATTTAGCAAATGTGTTGCCAAGTTTATATCAGGCTACGTTATTTTGATTTTCGTTTATGTTTAAAGTTGTTGTTGTTGGATTTAACGTAAAAGTTGTTGGTGCATAGGCCTATATCAGCATGCCACCAACAAACACCGTGACCACATCTAAAAATAATGAAGTACCATGCCCTTGTTATATGCTGTTTAAAAACAATAAGCTTATAGGCTTCTTAAATACGTATTCTTACAGCATGAGTTTGGAATGAATATTTAGATAGAAAGCACTTACATGTTAGGTGTGTGTGTGTATGTGTGCGTGTGTGTGTGTGTGTGTGTGTGTGTGTGTGTGTGTGTGTGTGTGTGTGTGTGTGTGTTTTCTGTGTACAGTGTTTACAAAGAACAGATACCAGCTCGCTTTCGTTGTCAGAATTTACCAACTGAAACATTTGCGCCTTAGGCCTACATCTTTCGTATTTTTTTTAACAACATTACATTATCAAATAACTTTGACAACATGATGGACAACATAATGGTCCTTAGAGTGTATTTCTGCACTGGAACTAGCTATACAGTAACCAACAAAATATACATATTTAACGTCTCAAGGAAACCATGAGCGATGTTGTCTGCCACATCCAAGTACCTATATACCTATGTATGTCACGTTTACTTTGGTAATTGGTGTGCCAGTGTTGTATGTTCCCAAACGTTCAATTCAATTAAAGACCGTATTTAAAATATGGAAGTACGTATGCTTAAAAAAAAAAAAAAACCTGCACAAATATTAATGTTTGTATCTCAATAAATCATTTCTTTTTTTGTGTGTGTTATCGTCTGTTTTCTAAAACTTCTATAAAATATACTTTATTTATTTATTTATTTATTTACAACTAAGGCCTTTTAGATAGAGGCCTATTAAAAATAAATGTTGATTCCCTTTTAATAGAGCCTATTATTGAAATTAATTCGTGTATATATTAGGAACTCCCATAAAACGTATTGGGCTTTTTTTTACATAAATTCGAAATCCATAAACATGATAACGTACCGGTCGTGCGCACGTATTTAGTGCAGCTCCTGTGACCTTAACACAATGTCATTGACATCACTAAGACACACCCCTCTCTCATTAATGTACTTTCATATATCCTAATAATAATAAAATAATAATAATAATAATAATAATAATATAATAATAATAATAATAATAATAATAATAATAATAATAATAAAAAACATGTTTTATAAAAAAAAAAAACAATAAAAACAAAAAACAAAACATCAGCAATACGGCTAAAGACTTTAAATGGTTAGAACTTAAGCCACTGCCACTATAAATGGGAATTTCTAAAAACTACTGCCTGTAAATCAATCCCGAACCTGCTCGTATAAGATGTATTTATCCTCTAAAGTTTAATCAGATGTGAAAAGTCTTGTGTCTTCAGTTTGTCTCTGGTTTAACATTTGTTGGCAACAAAAAAAAAAAAAAAAAACAAACAATCTCAGAATAAACCAAAGAAAAATAGACTTATCAAGAATAAACATTCTAACCAAATGAGGCGATATGGAGTTTTATAAAAGTGACAATACAATTATTCATTTAAAATGTAAACGCTCGTGGGAGAAATATTAAAAGTCTAAAGATTTTTTTAAATACATTTTATTGCTACTTTATACTACGCATTTACATTTAAATATGTATAGTGTGGTTTGCAATAAAATAAAATGTAGAACCAATAAATAAATCAGGTTTTCCAAACGTGTTATGTATTCTTTTTAACCCTTATAAAGCATTTACACTAAACACTAATAATGGTTGAAAATCTTAATGACTGTTTTTATTAACGTTTACAGAACTAAATATCTTTCAACGGCAGAACAACTATGTTTCCTTTATCACAATCAACAAACAACATAAAATAATGAAGGCAAATGAACAACTGAATTGTATCTGATTTTTGTTCCAGTGAATTTAGTACGTAAAAAGCACTGCCTACTAATCCGTGCCAAAATCAATTCCAAGTATTATCAAAATAAGGGTCCTTACGAGGTAGGACATTGCCGTGTATAAAAATGTTACCATCAAACTATTCAACAGCTAAAGTAACTGTGTTTTCTTTGTTTACATTCCATCGTACTCGAGTTTCTTTCCCAAGTACAAAATATTTTAAATTATTTAAGATTGTGTCATATAATGATGACATGTTTTCAAAGAATTATGGTAGCCTACATCCTATGGTAGCCTACATCCTTGACCCCTGCATCTGGCGGTTCAGCCATACGTTGATGCATAAGGCAAAATGTGCCTCTGAAGTTTGTTGTTATAACGCCCAGGTAAACACTTTCAAAGATTTGCTACAAATAAAGTAAAACACACTCGGAGTACATTGTAACTTTTAAGTAGGCTAGGTGTTGAAAAAATACGTTTAAAATTGCTTCTTTGTTCAAGCATGAAATAGATAAGGTGTTACTGTAATGTAACAATAATCACTGGAGAAACAGAAGTACCGGTATATTTATAAAACGAAGTGACACAAATATGTGGGCAAATATATCAGTAATAAGAGGCTATACAGGTTTGATTTTCCTATAGCCTAATAAAAACGTGTAGCTCGCAAACTAGCCTACTAGAACGTAAGCTCCAGTGTTCGCACAGACAAAATAATAATTGCCTAGAATCAAACACATTTAATCAGGGTGTGTTGCGATGTCTCAATGAGATGTTGGCAATTCACATAGGCTGCCAGTATCAGCAAACAAATAACACACAGACACACATACACATGATATATAATAAATAAATAAATAAATAAATGCAGGTATGTTCCATGTTTATAAAGGATAGATATTTTGATATCGACCTCGTACCTAACACTTTACGTTCCTGACATATCCACGACCATAGAATTCTAAGACCAAAGGTCAGACTATTTTGCTCCTAGCAGACCCTGGAGGGTCAAGCTAATCAACGTATGTTTGTACTCACTTTTCCAAAGTGCTACCAAAAAGCAACACTCTGCTTTAAAACAAACACCCGTGGCTACTAGAATCTGTGTGGCCGTTGCAGTTCAAAGGGCGGGGGTATGAATGAGAGCGGTAAAAGAACCAGCTACACAAAGAGCTCAGTTGACTGTTTGACAAAGAGACTCGCCCTGAATGCAATTCTTTTTTCTTCTTACCAGACCTCTAGAAATGATTAGCAGAGGTGTCAACACCAGCTTTTTAGGAGGAGTAATAATTGAACAAAAGCCTTTTTTTTTCTTCAATTGCAGTAGTTGGAAAATCTATTTTCAGTCAAAATTCAAGGTGATCTTCCATTTATACCTTTACGATGGACACTAAACTGGTTCTATATTATTTGACCTTTATATTATCTTGATTTTTTGTTGTTTAGCGTTCAACTTCAATACAATGTGCATTAAATATATCAAATTATCCACCAATTATAACATACAAATCTGTGCCATAATGCTGCCTGGTTGGGATACCATATCTGTAAATATGACTAACACAATGTTGCCATTTAAAATGGGAAATAATGAACACATCAAGAAATGTAGAGCCTGCTTTTATAGCTTTCTTCTTCTTCTTCTTCTTCTTCTTCTTCTTCTTCTTCTTCTTCTTCTTGTTCTTCTTCTTCTCCTTCTTCTTCATGACAAACAAGCTCATCCCTCCAACTGACAAAGTAATTACTAATTATTTTCATTTTCTTAACTTTTATCGGCAAAATGCTGTATTGTATTTATTTTTAAGTGTTAAGTGTCTTTCTCCTGAGGTGAGGAGCTGCTCTTTGGTTATATCAAATTTTGTTTTGCTGGCAATATACCGCTGTGCACTAGATTAAGCTGCAACTTAGTCAAATAAGACAGGCAACTAGAAATGAAGAGCAGCCCCTACACTGATACTCAAAGCACCTCACAGAAAACATCTGAGTACATTAATAATTATAGTAATAACCAAATCATGCAAAAAAGAATGAATATACTTACACTTAAATAGTTTTATTTTATGGTTGCTGTGTACATTATCTGAGTTTTCTGTAACTGCATATATGAATAGAGAATAACCGCATATACTGTCCATCTCAATTTGGTTCAATAGGGAATAGGAGTAATGAAATAAGATTTTTTGTTTGAAGCTGGAGTATACAGCACCATATTGAGAAACTCTACACTGAGAAGTGTGCGTGTCTCAATGTGAATAGAAAGCAGGGCTCTTCACTGTTGTTTACTTTAGTGGGCTACTGCAAACCAACACTGTGTCATTGTCTTTGTAACAGTTGGAAGCTAATTCATAGGTGAACATTATATAGTCAAACTAGTCAACTTGTCCTTTAACAGGTAATGTTACATGCCAATAAACTTCCAAATTTGGTGTGAACCTTGCCGGAAGATACCAGTAATGATAAATGCCAGTATATACAGTACCACAGAGTGGTTTGAGAATTAATAATGCACAAAGCATAGATAGTTTTTGTCGAGCATATATATATATATATATATATATATATATATATATATATATATATATATATATATATATATATAGACGGTTACAATACTATTGGCTAACTTACCATTTTTGGACTGTATTGAGTATAATATTGTTGGCAAAAACACTTTTTGATAAATTACTTAGTGTTGTTGTTTGAAGGTGGTTGTAAACAATGGTTTTACTGTACTCTTATACATTTAAAAGTCTCCTTGATGGTTTTCCACAGATGCCAATTAAGATGTAGAACAGGAAAGATACTCACTAATCAAAACAGTTTTAGTTAAAAGGTAAACAAAGGTTTAACTACTAGATCTCCCTTTCCCCCCAGTGTATTTATTAAAGTTTAGTTATTCCACACCTGCTGAAAGATAATATTACCAGTTGCAATAACTCTCCATTTCTGCTCTGACAGTTAAGAAACAATGAGGGTTTTTAGACATTGTAACTTGACATGGATTCCATTTCTACATAAACAGCTTTAAGTCAAGAAATCTCAGTGTTAAAATCCAACGAACAGCAGCCAACCCACTAAAAACAACAGCACTTTCAAAAGAGCTAATGGGAGAAGAAAAGAATCTTGAAAGAAGGGGGAAACTCCTAGATTTTTTTTTTGTCACATTATTTTGAACAGTTCCTACTTTTCCAGGTCCCATTTGAAATAAATGGGTCTGACAGCTTTTTGTCATCAACAGATCAAAAGAACCCTTGCCCTTAGCTTTCCATTTACAGTTAATCTACCTTCCCAGAGCTGTACTGTGAGTTGTACAAGGAAGATCAAAGGTGTGCTAAACAAAGGCATAGTCAAGGCAAGTTTAAAACAAGCCAAGAATGCAAACATGTACTTTGTTAAAGGGAAACTAAATATTTCCTACAAAAATCTATAAGGGTCGTTGTCACCTGTTTGCTTAAGTCACTTGCAGTATGCATGCTTTCCATATTCTATATACACAGGATTTCCCACTGTTGGAGTGCAGTGTATTTTGCAAATTATGAACAAATTTGATGTACAAATTAGATAAAATTATGTAAGGTAATTTAACAACATTATAGAAACATAATCATTTAATCAAGCCACTTCATATTTAGAAAAAAAAAGCCTTCACCAGATGCGGTGATATCTACAAAAGAGTATAGAATTACACAGACAAATATGTACTATTTTATTCTATTGTTTACAGCAAGCGACTGTTGAAATGTAAGACTTGTGTTTGCGTAGAAAAAATATATAAATAGAAAAACCATAAATCTTGCTAGAACATGTAAAATTAAATCTGATGTGATCTCCAAAATATTTAATTGGCTACTTTATTACACAAACTCTTTAAGTATAGATATGAACAGTATTATGCTATAATCTTCAGAAGGATATGCAGCAGCAAAAAGGTTAATTCGCTCCATTGAATTACTCACAACCCACATGTCTACAAAACAAAATAACTTAGGAGCTGTTAATAAATGGTTACAATGTTGATAAAGGGTTAAACAAAAGATGATCTTAAAGAAAATATATCTTGAAAACATAAAAAAAGCCTTCCTTCTTGCATACTGAAAGAAGTCTTAACCCGTTTATTGCAATATCTATTAAAATTCTCAAAATGAACAGGAGCTAAAAGCATGATCAGGTTACAATAAAGTTAATCACCATTTACACTGGAATGCAGAAAATGGAAAGGGATGCACCTGCACAGTGTACAATCGAATGTGGCATAAATAAGGGCATTGTTACCAGGGGTTCAGATGGTTCAACTATCCCTTAGTAACCCCCCAGGGACCCCTAGTAAAATAGGGACATTTTGACCCCTTAGCCTGGAGTTGGGTATATTTCGTTTTTACCCACTGTCATATCATTCTCTGGGAGGTTTTCATTTTGGTTCAGACAACCTGAAGCCAGTGTGTAAATCTCTCCCTCATGGTTGTCTGTAGATTGCAGAGAGCTATTAAGACAGAAAGTAAGCTATTTGAGTTTGCAAGTGTAGCTTTCTGTCTGGCTTGATATCTCTCTGGGATTGTTCCAGCTACAATTTTAAATAAAACAGGTTCCATGCCAGTGTGAAAATATGGAAACACTTTTTTCAGACACTGATCCAACATAAATGTTTGGCATCATGAGAGTGTCTCGAGGAACACTGATTTGTTTATTAAATCTTTCCAGATTATCATTGCCTTGTTTGGTATTCTGATTTCCACCGGTGCTCGTCATTGCTACAAAATGGCAGAAAACAACAGTGAAATCTGCCACTGTTTCTCTTTACAAAAAGATGGAAGTTGTTTATGCTCCTGAAAAAAACTTGAATCAGAGACAAGAGCCACCGAGCAATTTGGTATTTTCCATTGCTTCCCCATTCTGTTAAATACTTTTGTGCATGTCTTGAATCTTGCTCCTGTACAGGTTTTCATAATTAATGTAGAGCTGCTATTGCATTTTTTTAAGGTGTGTAGGGGTGCTTTGTTAATTTAGTTTGACAGTTAGTGTATTAACATTAGTTTGTGTGTTACTTTATTATTAAAGTTTATTAACTTACAATTGCATATTGCTTTTCTCTTATTTATTCTATTCATTTCATATGTTGATGCAGGTGCATCATGACAAGTAATACCTATTTACTTATTAAGAACATAAGAAAGGTTACAGACTAGAGGAGGCCATTTGGCCCATCTTGTTCGTTTGATTGTTTGTAGCTTATTGATCCCAGAATCTCATCAAGCAGCTTCTTGAAGGATCCCAGGGTGTCAGCTTCAACAACATTACAGGTGAGTTGGTTCCCGACCCTCACAATTATGTGCCTCTTATTTTCTGTTCTGAATGCATCTTTATTTAATTTCTATTTGTGACCCCTGGTCCTTGTTTTCTGTTCTGAATGCATCTTTATTTAATTTCCATTTGTGACCCCTAGTCCTTGTTTTTTTTTTCTGGTCGAAAAAGTCCCTTGGGTCGACATTGTCAATACCTTTTAGAATTCTGAATGCTTGAATCAGATCGCTGCATAGTCTTTTGCTCAAGACTGAATAGATTAAATTATTTAAGCCTGTCTGCATATGACATGCCTTTTAAACCCAGAATAATTTTGGTCGCTCTCCTTTGCACTCTTTCTAGATCAGCAGTATCATTTTTATTGAGTCTGGTGGTCAACTCCGTCACAGAGAACACTTTGTCTAACAATTACTTCACTTGCTTCCTGAGGGGTGTTCTCTTAGCTGGAGACTATTGTATATTGAGCATACCATTGCCAGCTGGCTGTCTTAAACCATAGTGTTTTATAAGGGACCCTGTAGTATTTCTGTAAGATTACCACAGGAAATTCAGTCCTTTATAGACCTACAGGATCAGCTGCACCCCTATAGCATTCCTAACATTGTTCTAGGATTATCACATATGATATTATAGGCTTATACTACTTCTGTGATTCCTGTAGGATCTATAGTCAAGGAATGTCATCTTAGAAACCATACAGGACCATTAAGTTTCCATGAACAATAGCACATGTCAAATCCCACCTCTGCCACTGACTGACTCACTGTGTGACCCTGAGCAAGTCACTTAATCTGTGGATGAGATATAATGCACAGTTCACAACTTACCTCTGTAAAGTGCTTTGTGATGGTGGTCCACTATGAAAGGCACTATATAAAAATAAAACTATTATTATTATATTATATTGTATTTAGAGCACTCAATCCCAGGGCCGGCCTTAGGGACACGTAAAACGCATGGCTGGATGGGGGCATCAGGTTGAAGGGGGCACTACATTGGACGGGTGACCAGACGCCATCCAACAGTGCAGGTTGCTGTGAGCTTGTTTGCTTTAAAAATAATAAAAAATCATCACTGTCTTGCACTTATCACTTAAGTTAAACATAATTTCCCCCCCAACTACAAGACCATCCCTACAGTATGACAGTAACCTCCTTCCACTTGATTACGAGAGTATATTTGCTTTCTATGAAATTCCCGTGAGCGTTTGAGCTCGACTGAAAGATGCACACTTGGTGGTGCAAAGTTTAACTTAAGGGTAAGTTAATGTTTATTTTTTTATTTAATTGTATTCTGTTAATGTTTATAATTGTTGTATGTTACTAGTATACAGAGACATTCACTAAGTGGACACCATACCATTAGCAATCGACGAGCTACAGCCAAATGCTATTCCAGTTTATTCAGTACTACTGACAGTAGCTACTGAGTTTAATACAAAACTGAATGCCCTATCAGGCTATAGGCTAGTCACTGTAGTTAATGACTTTCTTTGGATTTTAATTTATGATACCTTTAAGTTATGTTTGAGAATCATGACATAATTAAACATGCAACAGTGGTTTTATCTGTTTGCATTTTGTGTGTGCATTTATGAAACTTGCAATGGTTTTTTAATTTTAATTTTATTTATTATTTATTCAATTTTACATTCACCATGGCTGGATTCAAACCTCTGACCGTTGGCACTACAGGCAGACAGGTTACAGTTTCGCTAAAGAGGAATCCCCTATGGCAGGGTTTGTAGTCATGTCTTTTATGCACACATACAATGTGCCTATTAGGCCAGTAGGGGTAATTTATTACATATTTCCCCTGCTTAAAGAAACTTCGTCCTCGTGTGTAGAACAACTGAGCAGCATGTATCTGAACTTAGCAATGAGACTATGCATCCCGTGTGCGTTGTACCACTAGTTGGCCAGCATGTGTAATGTTTTTTTTTTTCACACAGCATGAGATAGGGATGTAAGAATAGGGTAGAAGAAGCAGAAAGGAGTGGTTAGTAGGACAGGGTGCTGGCTAGAAGGGATTGGACTTAGGATAGAGGAGTGGACTGAATTCCTGACTGGTGGGCCCGGACTTGGAAATTAGGATAGAAAGTGGTCGCTGACTGAGGGCGACGATGCCGACACATCCCAGGGGCAAGGGACCCAGCAACCGAAGACACATATGAGGGTTATGACTTGAGGAGCCGCCCCTCGGGTGAAAGTCAGTCCTGGTAGAAGAAAGTATGAGAGAGAGAAGGTACCCAGGATCTGAGATTTTTGTAAAGGGAAGCTTGTTAAATCCCTGATTGGCTGAGACTTCACGCTGCCTGGGACCTGAAATAAGGACAAAGCATGGAGGTTAGTATGGGACTCAAGCACTGAGAGCGGCTCGTCTCAAAATAGAGACATAATATAGAACAGAGCCTCGAGGTGAGAGTACGATAAGTACCCGAGCTGTGAAAGGACAAAGTGTGGCCGTGGGTCCACTCTGACTCACATGGTGAGAACCCCCCTGAAGGTGAGACGGATGCTTAGCCATGAGGTCGGGGAATTGGAATCGGGTTACAATATACTGTTCCATGAATAAGTATTTGCCCCCTGTCTGATTTTCTGCATTTTTGTACATTTTTCACATTGAATTTCGTCAGAACTTTTTGTGGTTTGTAGTAGTATATAGAGGGAGTCTGATAGAAAAAAATGACACCAAAGTTTGATGCTTCTTTCATTTGTTTGGTGTGCAAGGTAATCAAACATGTAATCTTCAAGTGTGAAAAAGTTATTTCCCCCCCCTAGTTAACTCAACCCAATTAAAGGGATAATTAGGGTCAGCTGTTTGAATACTTTGGTTAGCAATCAGGCGTGATTTGGGCCAGCCCTGCCCAATATAAATTTGACTAACTTTGGCCCTTACCATCAGAGTGAAATTGTCAGCACACAGGTTCTAGAGGCACATCATGCCACAATCAAAAGAAATTCCTGAAGACCTCTGGAAAAAAGTTATTGATGCCTATCAGTCTGGAAAGGGTTACAAAGCCATTTCTAAGGCTCTTCCAAACCACAGTCAGAGCCATATTGTCCAAATGGAGAAAGTTTGGGACAGTAGTGAATCTTCCTAGGAGTGGCCGACCTGGAAAACTCTCCAAGAGAAAGGTATAAAATTGTCCAGGAAGTCACAAAGAACCCTAGAACAACATCCAGGGATCTGCAGGCCTCTCTAGCCTTGGCTAAGGTCAGTGTTCATAACTCCACCATCAAAAAGACACCGGGCAAAAATGGGATTAATGGCAGAGTAGCAAGGCAAAAACCACTGCTCACTAAGAAGAACATGAATGCTCATCTCAAGATTGCCAAAAAGCACCTGGATGATCCTCAAGAGTTCTGGAACAATGTTCTATGGAGAGATGAGTCAAAAGTGGAACATTTTGGCCAAGATGGGCCCCATTATGTCTGGCAAAAACCAAACACTGCATTCCACAGTAAGAACCTCATACCAACGGTCAAGCATGGTGTTGGTAATGCCATAATTTGGGGATGCTTTGCTGCATCAGGACCTGGATGACTTGCCATCATTGAAGGAATCATGAATTCTGCTCTGTATCAGAAAATTCTACAGGAGAATGTCAGGCCATCTGTCCGTGAGCTGAAGCTGAAGAGCAGCTGGGTCATGCAGCAAGATAATGATCCAAAACACACAAGCAAGTCTACATCAGAATGGTTGAAGAACAAGAAATTTAAAGTTTTGGTGGCCTAGTCAAAGTCCAAATCTAAACCCCATTGAGATGTTGTGGCAGGACCTGAAATTAGCAGTTTATGCTCGAAAACCCACAAATGTCACCGAATTAAAGCAGTTCTGCATGAAGGAGTGGGCCAAAATTCTTCCATGGCGCTGTGAGAGACTGATCAATAACTACAGGAGGCGTTTGGTTGCAGTTATTGCTGCTAAAGGTGGAGTAACCAGTTATTGAGTCTAAGGGGGCGATTACTTTTTCACACAGGGGAATTGAGTGTTGCATAGCTTTCTTTAATAAATAAATGAAGTAAGTATCAAAATGTTGTGCTATTTGTTCACGCAGGATCCCTTTTATCTAACATTAGATTTTGGTTGTAGATCTGATAACATTCAGTGTCAAAAATATGCAAAAATGCAGACAATCAGACAGGGGGGAAAAACTTTTTCACGGTACTGTATTTAGTTATTGTGATTAAAATCCTTGTCTATGTATAGCGACATTTACATATTCTTTTTAGATTTGAATAATAAATATATTCAATACATGTTTTAGGACAAATAGTGCTAGTTGAACTCGCCCCCACCAGTTGTGAAAGCGCAGCAACAGGAAGCCAGAAGATTCCAGGGATGAAGCACAGAACTCTCAGTGCCTGAGAAAGCTACCTGGTCACCATGGCAACTTACCACTCCCACAGTCGCTTTGCCATGGTAACCATGGTCTGTGAGGCGGCAGTGGAAAAGTTGCAGTGCAGCAGTGTCCTTGAAGTATGTTGTGACAGTCACGAGCCGCCACTGGTTGAAATGGAGTTTGTAATGGGCTGGATAGGTCTTTTAAAACATTAAACGTAGCTGATAGAGATCCAGGGCAGGATCTTCTGATGGAGTTGTAAACTGTGCTGGCTCTGTGACAGTGTGTACTGAGCCAGGAACGGGGGAGGGGTGTCTGCTTGCAGGCGAGGAGTAGACAGATTCAGCAGACAAAGCTTTGTGATTTAAATAGCGCTAAGGCAAGGCAATCACTGACGACGGGAATGCCAATGTCTTGTCAAGTCACATCAGTTCAGCCCAAAAGTAAACATTAGCATTAATTATACACATATGCCCCCATAGACCATTTTGCGACGTTTTGTGGAGAATTAACGTTTCTTTGAAAAACTTGTTATTTGTGCAGAAGCAATGGTGCAACTAAAGCTAGAGAGTCCTCATGGCCAATGAACAACAGAAAGGCCCTATATACAACTGTTTTGAAACTTTTTCTGGGCAGGGCACCATTCGGATGACAAGGTTTGGTACTTTCCAACAAGGTTTTAAGTGGCAAAAACAACTCAAAGTGTTAAATCAGTAACAAAACGATTCACAGTTTCTCATACTTTATGGAACTCGAATATGGTGAACTATTTTTACCAATTCAACACTTTGAGTTGTTTATCCCTCATTTAAAGCCAGGTGATAATGAAATACAGTGGTGTGACATATTTCAAGTGACCACGGCAACTGTTTGGAACCAGGATGTTCCTGCTCAGAAGCTGAACACGGAGAATGCCTGTTTCTGGAGAGCTTTGCTGCTGTTACCTGTCTCAGCCACACGGGCCACAGCGTGTAAAAAAAACCAAAACAATTACACTGAAAGGAAACTTAACGATTTCATCAGAGAATGTACTAACACAAGTGAAACACTTCTATTAGAACCACAGCCTAATTCTTTGAAACCAAACTCCACAACTTTTAATTGAGGGGAATTGATTATAAATTGGTGAAACAAGAAAGCAAGTTTATCTCATTAGTGCAAAAAAAGACAACTCAAAAATACATAATCTTTAAATTATGGAGCTGAGGACCTTTTATAAATGAGTTCAATACGATCTGGCACAAGAATGTGGCTTGATGGTTGGATTATAAAGCAAACAGTCATACTTCTTTAGAAATGTACAAATGAGGAGGACTTCCAAGACCTCATCATTTCACTGTGGGAATAATTGAGAAAAGGTAGAAAATATGAATACGATCATTGTTTTGTTTGCTTGAACTGGCAGAAAATTAAGTCATCTACTTCATCGGCATACTCCTAGAGAAGGCTCTCATTCTTTGCTTATTGAGATTTAGCAACAAAATGTTTAAATATAACTGAACCAAAAACATAAGGTTATTAAAACTAGAAGAGTAAAAGGCAGGCAGTAATATCTTCAACAACTATCAAAAAGGATGTAATAATACCTTTTCTATAAATACAAAAAAAAGACACACCATGTGTAGATTCTGGGAATACGAGTCATATTTTATTTGTCAACATAATCCCCCACCCCCAGATCCCATCAAAGCACTTGTTACACCAAGTAGCTGGGCTCTCACCCATTCTCCACTGATGGTTTGTCGTCTATGGTTTGTCAAGTGTTGGACACCTGATATTCCTTACTTGAGAACCTGTCTTCCTTGAGATTTTCTTAAGCTTTAGAAATAGCTTAACAACTGATAAAGAGGGCTGTTAAACAGATGGAGTAACACTTGCCAACACAGTCATAGTATTGACCAGTATTAGCATTTCAAGAATCTTTGCTGTTGGAGGAGTTGGAAAACAACCTACCTTAAGTTTATGTATTGTTTCCATGGTGAAGTGCATGCGGGATTATGAACACTCCTACAGAACCAAAATTGGGCACAGAATAGAAAAAATCCTTAATATTATGACAGATTGGGGCACAAATGCAGCTATTTGAATTATTAAGTAGGCAGTATTTTGATTTTCAGATGTCTAAATTAAAGGTAAGGATGACAAATGGTTATTGAGACTCAGACAGAAACTGCGGTTTTCAGTGCGCATTTATTAAACACAATCAAATCAAAAGGACAGACAAAACACAGCTCACAGAGCAAAAATAAAAAGCTTAAACAAAACAAGTCTTGAACACAAAATCAAAAGAAAATCCTAATTCAAGTCAAACTATTCTGATGAGCGAGATCCCCATACAGATGTATGTCTTTATTCCCAACTGCTGCTCTTAATGGAGCTTTTGGCTTTCTTTTTATATTATGTGGCTGTTCCCAGTTAGTACCAATTATCTAATTTGGGAACAGCCACATTCTTAAATGTGTTTGGCAGGGATAGGAATTAAACCCAATCCTGCCAACCACCACCACCAACATACAAACAAAATCTCATTTACAAGCAGGGCTCTGCCCTGCCACAGTAACACAAATGAACTACTGGATCAAGAAATACAAAGTACTGTGCACACCAAACTAACACCCCTTTCATCTATGTGGTAGGACCCACCAAAACTAACAGTTATGCTGAGAGGGTCTTACAATGTGGACTTACAAGGATCCTTTGTTTAAAACAGCACATAAATGTCACATTGTTTTTGGCTTCTAGTGAAGTATTCAAATTCATTACAAATGTGGAATCTGGCTTGTGAGCATGGAAGTAACTAGCTATGAGGACACCTTGGTTGTTTTTTTTTTTTGCTTCATCAATGCTGATGGTCATGCACAAAATTCTGGTAAAGTACAAAAGACTCCTTAATTTTCTCTGTTGGTTTGCCATGTAACATAGATTTTTTATTATTTTTTTTAATATAGCGCATTTCATAGTGGACCACCATCACAAAACGCTTTACAAGATACGAGACTAGGGTGTCTGAACTATCCATCAGCCCCACGGTCATATAAATACTGCCAGCTAAAGCTTGAAACCTAAGTTTGACCTTGGTAGAATGTCAGCTCTGGTTACAATGCTGCTTGTGAGTTGTTCCATCCTGTAAAACTGGTAAATAAAAACATGTTTTAAAGATGTGTAGAGGGAATCAAAAGGGGTGGAGTTCAAATATGTAAATTACTTGATTTTTTGTTCTTGGTTAACATTGCTTTGTTTGCATTTTATTTTCTGCATGCTATTTTCATGTTCTACATCTAAAACATAGTCCTCACTACTATCTATATAAAAAAAGAAGAAACTGCATTATAAAACAATGCTTTGACCTTTACTTTAAGCATAGCTGTTGGGAATGCACAGCATTAGGGCAGATGCCACTTTAAATAAGCGCCAGAAAAAAAGGATCAAGAACTGAATAAATGAAACACTACATCTCTATGTCAAATACATTTTTCCCAGCATGACTATATGACACAGAACTAGTGTTCTAGGACTGATCACACCTGTTACTGGTATTAGCTTGTGATGATGTTATGCCTCCAATTCTAACCCTAACCAGGAAACCTAGAAATCTGAACACAGAAAGACTTTTCTTTACATAATACAGCAAGACCAGAGTGTCAGCTGTTCGCCAATCATGAACTTCATTGATATGCATTTGGTCTTATCCTGTTATTTTCCTTTCATTAACTTTTAGGTGCAAAAAAGCCAATATATATTCACTTTCATCCCTAATGAAATACAGGCAATCCTGGACTTACAACGCTTCAATTTACAATGCACGACACTTACGACGCTTTTGCATTATTACCCTGCTTCAACTTTACGACATCGATATGGCATTTACGACACGGCGAGACTCGAGCCATTCATCATGTGTGTAGGATCGGTGTCCGAATTGCAGTACATGTGGTGGCTGACTTAGGTCTAACTTTTTTTTTTTTATTTATTTGCTGTTAACAATATAATGGGTCATTTTTGTAAAACTGTATTATCTGGCTGAAGAGTCAAGAATGTAACCCCAATTTATAACATTGTTCCTATGGGAAAATGTGCTTCGATTTACGACACTTCGACTTACAACGCGACTTTCAGGAAACAACTGTGTCATAAGTGCGAGGACTGCCTGTATAATTAAATATTAGGTCACAAATTTCCTAACATGTTACAGTCTCCTAGATGATTACAATGGCAAGCATGTCCTTGTCATCAACACACAGTTTGTAAGAGAATTGAGTGTGATTGAGATTGATGAGTATTACGATCCACTGTCACAAAAAATAGGAAGACAACAGCAACAAAATTGTTTGCCCTGTGAGATATCATTCTAGGTCCATTTGGTGAAAACTTTACATAGGAACTCCACCGCATCACACAATGCATCAGAAGAGCTGCAAGGATCATAAAGCTTATGTCCACCCCCATTAACCACCATCACGACCCTTCCAGTGATGATTTCTGGATGGCAACACTCTTGTGCGCACTGCAAAAGATGCTGAGGACTGGTTACAGAGCATAAAACCTCATACACAGTAAGCATTTAGAGCAACCTTGGAAGAATACCAAACAAAGCACCAGACTTACTGTCAATCCTCTTCAGCCCTTGCACTGCCTGCTGTCTCACCTCTCCCATTCAAAATGCCCTTTAAATCCCCATCATACCAACTCCTAAGACTGTTTCCAGGCTTTTTTTTGGAATGGCTTTGCCATCAATACAGAACACCTTATCCACTACTTTGCATTTGATGATGGAGATGCTTCTCAACTTGGCTGGCTTGAGTCGCATACATGCTCATCTTAAGTTATCTGCTAGTTTGCAAGTGAATGACTGGTGTAGGCTACTGTTATAGCCATGGTGGTCATGTCATCCATGTATGCTGCAAGTGGAATCAGCAGCATGCCAGAAGCCAGCCGTTCTCCTCCCACTACCTGTTTCTAGACCCAAATAATGACTTCCATTGCTATGCTGATGGCCAGTGAAAAATTGGTGTAACCTGCCATAATTCAGACTTCAAGAAACCGCTAAGCCGAAATATACTTTGTGGTATTATGTTCACATACAGTAGCTGATTCTCTTAACTGCAAGGCATTTTGTATGTATCATTTTTAGGGAGGATATTTCAAGCATTATTTGCCAGGTGTTCATGCCAGAACCACAGACGACATATTTTGGGGAAATTACTGTTTAAAAGGTTAAAAGCCATTTGTTTTCTTTACGAAATGAGAAAGAACAATTTGTTTGTACTTGTGTTATTTCCCTATGATATTTGCAACATTGATCTATATACACATCAAAAGATCCCATTCTTACCCACTTTCAGTTGATGGCTACTTAAAAGATGCAACTTCAGAACTTATTTAGAACAAATTGAAAAAATTCTTTTGAACACTAACTTTATCGATTTTTAAGCATAATAATGTCACTAGTACTAAACAAAATAAAACAGTGTAAATAGAGTATTATTAAATATACTATGGAATGGAAGTGGAGGGTGTGAAGCAGATGGATAGCATGAGAGTAGCGAAGTTGGGAGAATACAAGACGAGCAGCAGAATTTTGAATAAGCTGAAGGAGGGCTGATAGCCAAAGAAGGAGGAATACCATCAATGAGAGAGTTACAGTAGTTTAATCTAAAGAGTACAATTGCTTGGACCAGGCGTTGGGTGGAATAAGCAGTGGGAGGAGGACAGATTCAGCGTGTCAGGAAAGAAATGTGTTGAGAGAAGGAGAGGAAGGGGTCAACAGTAATATCTAGGTTTTTAACAGAAGGAGATGGAGAGAGTGATACTAAGATGGAGGGGGAGGAAGCAGTAGGAAAGTAGAATAAGTTAGATTTAGAGAGGTTGAGTTTGAGGTGGTGTGAATAGATTCAAGTTGAGATAGCCAAGAGGCATTCTGAGATGCAGGAGGATATATGGGAGTCAAAGGAGGAAAAGAAGAGGAAGATCTGGGCTAAAGGTAGTAGGTGGTAGGAGATGAGTATTTAGCGAGTGGGTGTAGAGTGAGTAGAGGAGGGTCCCAGGACAAATCTTTGAGGTACACCTGTAGAGAGGGGGCAAAGAGAAAAGAGAGAGACACACCAGGAAACCTGGAAGGAACAGTTAGAGAGATAGGGGGGAAATCAAGCAAGACCAGTGCCTGAGATCCCCAGCTCAGAGAGAGAAAAGAGGAGAATAGCATGATCGACAGTGTCAAAGGAGAGATCAAGTAGAATTAGAATGGAGGACAGGGAGGCAGACCGAGCATAGAGAGCCAGTTACAGAGAGGAGGATGGTTTCTGTTGAATGTGCAGGACGGAAGTAGAGTGCTCGGTGAGGAAGGATGCCAGCTGGCAGTGGACAGCTTCCTCGAGAGTTTTATAGAGGAAAGGGAAGAGAGAGACAGGGCGATATTTCTGGGTGGAGGAAAGGTCAAGAGAAGATTTCATATGAATGGAGGAATATTGAAGGTTGCAGGAAAGGAGCCAGAGAGCAGAGAAGTGTTAATGAGGGAGGAGATAAAAGGAGGAAGTGCAGCGTCAATGGATTAGAAGAAGCTAGTAGGGGGATCCAGGGCGCAAGTAGTTGGCCTGGAATCCAGGAGTAAAGAGCAAAGGTCCTAGCCAGATAGAGGTGTGAAAGTTGAGAATGGGGGGGAGTAGGGAGGGGCAAGGAGAAGTTAATATGCTTTTGGATGTCCTCTAATTTGTAGAAGGAGGCAAAGTCATCAGGTGTATAAGAGGATGGTTGTGGAGGGGTTGAGGTTTGAGGAGGGAGGTAAGGTGGATAAAAGTCAGCACGGGTTGTTGGTGGAGGACAGGATGATAGATTGATAGTAGTGTTTGGCAGAGTTGAGGGCTGTTAGAATGCGGATAGTAGTCTGAATCAGAGGATAGCTTGGATCTCTTCAATCTCCACTCAGCAGTGAGCAGCTCATTATGAGATGAGCGGAGTATAGATCATAGCCAGGGCTGGGAAGGGGAGGAGGGAGCAGGGTGGGAGACGATAGGATAGAAGGATTCAAAAGTTGTGGTAAGTGTTGAAGAAAGTGTCATAGTCACCGTCTCATATATATATATATATATATATATATATATAGATATATAATATATATATATATATATATATATATATATATCATTCCTTCACCAACCGGTTTTCCTTTGGTATACCAATTTGCCAACTGCGGCACATAGATTTGTGTATACGTGGTTTTGCATGGGAACATAAGAACATAAGAAAGTTTACAAACGAGAGGAGGCCATTCGGCCCATCTTGCTCGTTTGGTTGTTAGTAGCTTATTGATCCCAGAATCTTATCAAGCAGCTTCTTGAAGGATCCCAGGGTGTCAGCTTCAACAACATTACTGGGGAGTTGATTCCAGACCCTCACAATTCTCTGTGTAAAAAAGTGCCTCCTATTTTCTGTTCTGAATGCCCCTTTATCTAATCTCCATTTGTGACCCCTGGTCCTTGTTTCTTTTTTCAGGCTGAAAAAGTCCCTTTGGTCGACACTGTCAATACCTTTTAGAATTCTGAATGCTTGAATTAGGTCGCCACGTAGTCTTCTTTGTTCAAGACTGAACAGATTCAATTCTTTTAGCCTGTCTGCATATGACATGCCTTTTAAGCCCGGAATAATTTTGGTCGCTCTTCTTTGCACTCTTTCTAGAGCAGCAATATCTTTTTTATAGCGAGGTGACCAGAACTGCACACAATATTCAAGATGAGGTCTTACTAGTGCATTGTACAGTTTTAACATTACTTCCCTTGATTTAAATTCAACACTTTTCACAATGTATCCGAGCATCTTGTTAGCCTTTTTTATAGCTTCCCCACATTGTCTAGATGAAGACATTTCTGAGTCAACAAAAACTCCTAAGTCTTTTTCATAGATTCCTTCTCCAATTTCAGTATCTCCCATATGATATTTATAATGTACATTTTTATTTCCTGCGTGCAGTACCTTACACTTTTCTCTATTAAATGTCATTTGCCATGTGTCTGCCCAGTTCTGAATCTTGTCTAGATCATTTTGAATGACCTTTGCTGCTGCAACAGTGTTTGCCACTCCTCCTACTTTTGTGTCGTCTGCAAATTTAACAAGTTTGCTTACTATACCAGAATCTAAATCATTAATGTAGATTAAGAATAGCAGAGTACCTAATACTGATCCCTGTGGTACACCACTGGTTACCACACTCCATTCTGAGGTTTTTCCTCTAATCAGTACTTTCTGTTTTCTACATGTTAACCACTCCCTAATCCATGTACATGTGTTTCCTTGAATCCCAACTGCGTTCAGTTTGAGAATTAATCTTTTGTGCGGGACTTTGTCAAAAGCTTTCTGGAAATCTAAATAAACCATGTCATATGCTTTGCAATTATCCATTATCGATGTTGCATCCTCAAAAAAATCAAGCAAGCTAGTTAGACACGATCTCCCTTTCCTAAAACCATGTTGACTGTCTCCCAGGACCCTGTTACCATATAGGTAATTTTCCATTTTGGATCTTATTATAGTTTCCATAAGTTTGCATATAATAGAAGTCAGGCTTGCTGGTCTGTAGTTACCTGGTTCAGTTTTGTTTCCCTTTTTGTGGATCGGTATTACGTTTGCAATTTTCCAGTCTGTCGGTACCACCCCTGTGTCAAGAGACTGCTGCATGATCTTGGTTAGCGGTTTGTAAATTACTTCTTTCATTTCTTTGAGTACTACTGGGAGGATCTCATCCGGCCCAGGGGATTTGTTTATTTTAAGAGCTCCTAGTCCCTTTAACACTTCTGCCTCAGTTATTCTAAAGTTATTTAAAACTGGATAGGAACTGGATGACATGTGGGGCATGTTGTCAGTATCTTCCTTTGTAAAAACTTGTGAAAAGTAATCATTTAATATATTTGCTATTTTTTTTCTTCATCTATGATTTTGCCATTTGTATCTCTTAAACATTTAATCTCCTCTTTGAATGTTCGCCTGCTGTTGTAATATTGGAAATACATTTTGGAATTGGTTTTAGCTCCCTTAGCAATGTTCATTTCTATTTCTCTCTTGGCCTTTCTAACTTCCTTTTTGACTTGCGTTTGCAGTTCTGTGTACTCTTTCTGCGTAACATGACGCATCCGCATTTGCTTCCGAGCCATCTTTTATATTCTTCCGCCCTCCCATCTCGCCAGCATCTCCCGCTACCAGTACCAGCATCATCTCTCACTTTGTCTCTTGTACTAGTCATAGTAGTATGCACATGCGGTCTCGTTGCTCCGTGTTAACTTAGCATAATTGTCACCAGGCTTTCAACTGTAAGGATTCAAGGTAAATAAAACATTACTTTTTATTATGTTATAATTTTATTACTTTTTACATGTTACATTACCCAGTATGTTATAGTATTTGCATTGTTTTTATGTGAATGTGTTTTTCATTTGTGTTTAGTGAAATAACCGCGGCCATGGAGAACCTAACCCCCTATTTACCATAAGCGCTAGTATTTACCAACCGTGGTTTTGCTAATCACAGGGGTTTTCAAGAACGTATCCCCCGTGGTTGGCGAGGGATTACTGTATATATATATATATATATATACTGAGCATCAAAAGAAACCTATCACCTATATTTGGATAAAGTTCACTAGATGTGATCGAAAAATGACAAACTCTGTTTTAGAGCAGGTGCAGTGACT
The DNA here is from genome assembly GCF_017654505.1 of Polyodon spathula. NCBI lineage: Eukaryota > Metazoa > Chordata > Actinopteri > Acipenseriformes > Polyodontidae > Polyodon > Polyodon spathula. Next base: position 52,175,576 of record NC_054539.1, read on the forward strand.
TTTTATTGTTGATTAGTAGCTAGATCGATGCTTGGTATATATATATATATATATATATATATATATATATATATATATATATATATATATATATATATATATATAACAGTGATAAGGGAAACAGCATTCGTTTTTGTGCAAAATTTGACATGTCATTATTAACTAATGGAGTGATGCATGAGATCTATACATTTGCCAGAAGTATTAATGAGACAGAACGATATGTAACTCTTGCAGTTTATAAGATCTGTTTATTGTATTCTTTATTTTGTTATTAATTGAACGTGATGTTATCATACTCTTACAACTACTCTTATCTGTATTATGATATTCTATAATGTGATAACTTGTATTGTGATATTTTGTAAGTGGTCCTGGATAAGGTTATCTGCTAATAAATAAATAAATAAATAAATAAATACTACTACTACTACTACTACTACTAATAATAATAATCTTAAATTTTAACCAGTCTCGATATTATAAATGTGCAACATGAACGGTATTTCAAATGCGCGATGTGCATATATATATATAAAAAAACATGACCAGTGTATGACGAAACTCCACTAAGAATATTCAGGAAACATTTAAAAGGCACATTTCTACTTGCAAGCAGACACATGGTTGACAACAGTGACATAGATGGTATAACTGGTCAAACATCACAGGGAAGCTCAGATAGTGCAAACACTCACAGGGTTAGTAGCATCAATACAATTCACGGTGGATCTGATTATGCAAATATGCTACAGTTTAAATACATGGATTTTTAATATAGATAGAAAGTTAATACATGTAGAAGCCATGACTTTGAAATGCACAGATTTAGTTTAAATTGGATTACAGTTAAAACATTTAAAAAAATGCTTCATATTAATTATGTATATTCACATTATCTGCTTTTAAAATGGCAAATGCATTAATCCAGTGTTGTATAATAACATTCTTTACAAATTAGGAATGTGTAAAACATTGTAATTGTGACTTTTTGACACCTAAGCAGGGCTTGAAATTAACACCCGCCCAATGCGGGTTGATTTGGCCTGTGCCGGGTAAATTTCATATACTTATGCGCCACAGTGGCGGGTACGGTTTTGTACACTTAAGGCCGGTTTATACTCCATCGCTCGACTATCACTGAAGACCAAGAAGACCAGCGATCATCATTGTTGTGTCGCCATGCAGTTTATGCTTTCTACCGACAAACGCCCTGCTCAAAAACTGTAGTTGTTGAGAGCACGAAACAACTGAACTTTGACCTCGATGCTATGGTTATTACAATGCCAAAATGGATGACCGGTTGTTTATTCCTGCATCGAGCTGATTATAAACAGCGGCTGCTGTTTTAAACACATTGTATATTACGAAGTGCCCCAGGTCTGACATGTTGTTGTTATTGTAACGCTCTCAGTTCCCGCAGGAAGGCGCATCACACAAGGCGAGGCAATCCACACACAGGCGAAGGGCAGGCACAAACCCGAGACCTCTCGCACTAAAGCATAGCACCCATACTGCTGTACAAAAGAGCCGGGTGGTCCTTTGCAAGGAGTATATATCAGGCTTATGTCTTTCTATGAGATTACGAATAATTTTGAGAGCCACCTTGCTCAACTTGTAATTTACGTTGTGCTTCATACACCCTCAACAGCCCTACCACATGACCATAAACAGGGTGTGAGAGGGGGAGAAAACTGAACACAGTGATTAATTACCCAGTGAGAATTAATTGGTCCCCCACTGCCAATACCCCACAAACCTTAGATTTGGGGTTAGGTTATTGTTATGAAATAAACTTTGTTTAGTAACTAAATTTATCAACAGAACTGGCAGAAGGCACAGATATTGTCCATCCATCAAGAGTCCAAAGCACCTTCGACCATTGTTCCTTAGTCCAATTTTTGTGTTCTTGTGCATATTTTAGCCTTTTAGTCTTGTTCCCTTTTTCTTAACAGAGATATTCTTACTACAACACATCCTTTAAGTCCTGATTTCAAGAGTGACCTTTGTACTGTTGATTTGATGGACAACGACAACTGTGCCTTCTGCCAGTTCTTTTGTCAATTCAAGGCTTGTCTTCTTTCTATTCCTTAAGGATATTATCTTCAAGTATTGCTCATCCTTGTTAGACAGCTTTTGGGGTCTTCCAGTCCTGGGTTTATCAATTACAAATGTCGTTTCTTTGTACTTGTTGATTAATGTTCAGATACCACACCTTGAAAATCGAGTGATGGAAGCTATTTCACTCAATGCTTTTCTTTTTTATGCAAGTCAAGGTTATTATAATAGTAGAAAACATTAGTGGAGACTTTGAGTAAAGTTCTGATGCTCATAATGCAGAGTAGATAATGCAACATGTCTAAGAGATGTGTAAGGTATAAACCACAACAAGCTGTGTGGTTCCCATGATGTATACCACACGTGGGGTGGTGATAAGTGGTATTTGTCATCAGAACCGCACGGCCTGAAGTGGTTTATACCGATTATAACACTGTTATAACCAATTATAACCTGTTATTTGTGGGAAGAAAAATATTTAAAATATTGAAAACACATTTTAAATTAAGACCAAACCAGAAACTTTTATTGTGTATACATCTATGTGTGTGTGTGTGTGTGTGTGTGTGTGTGTGTATATATATATATCTATAATTATATATATATATATAGGTATATATATATATAATATATCTATATATCCAATATAATTAGTTCTGAAGAATAATCCTATTTTATCGAAATCCGAGAAAAACAAGTTCTGGACCTTTCAAAGAGAATTTTATGAAAACCCTTAACAATTAAAACTTTAGGGGTTTAACAATTTTTGAGATAGTAATGACACATTGTGCATGTAACAGTACATTGTCATGTATCTATTTTTCTTGTTCTGTACCTCTTATTTATTCAATTGCTGTATATTGTTTGTTCATTCAGCAATAATAATAATAATAATAATAATAATAATAATAATAATAATAATAATAATAATAATAACAACAATTTGACCAGAATTGCAGCACTGAGGTATCTGTAATGAAATATTCTTCTTCAACATCTTCAAATGAATTATCATTAAAAATCTAATTCCCCATTACCACAATGTGTGCATTTTTCACATAGGAAAATCTGATATCAATGATATATATACATATATACATATATACCAGTATATACCAATATATATACACAGTACCAGTCAAAAGTTTGAGTACACTTGCTGGAAACTAGGTTTTTTTCATAATTGACAATGTTTTACGTCGTATACGTTTCTGGAAATACTTGAAAATGAAAACACATGTTACAATATAGAAAACAAAAGGAGTATCAAAGCAATGTTCAAGAAAATTGAAAATAGTCTCTAAATCTTGGATTCCTCATAATAGTCACCCTTTGCCTTAATAACAGCCTCACAAACACGAGGCATCCAGCATTTCAGCAGGAAATCACCCGACATGTCTTCCCAGCTCTTCTGCAGCAGTTCTCAGAGATGTAGGGCATTTGTGGGTAGCTTTGCTTTGACTCTTCTGTCCAGTTCATTTCATACAAGTTCTATGGGATTGAGGTCTGGAGACTGGGCAGGCCAGGCCATTACATTGAGTTGTCGTTCACTTTCCTTCTTCGCCAGATAGTTCTTGCACAACTTTGAGGTGTGTTTCGGGTCATTATCTTGCTGAAGAATGAAGCACTGCCCAACTAGCCATAATCCTGATGGAATAGTATGCCTCTGAAGTATGCTATGATAGCCATGCTGGTTGAGCTTGCTGTGGACTTGGTAACGATCACCAACTCTGTCACCAGAAAAGCAACCTCAGACCATGACACTGCCTCCTCCATGCTTGACAGTGGGAAACACACATGCAGAACTCATGCGCTCACCCTCTCTGCATCTTACAAATACTCGGCGGATGGACCCAAATATTTCAAATTTTGACTCATCGGTCCATAAGACCGACTTCCACTGCTCAAACGTCCAGTTTCTATGTTTTTTTTGGCCCAGGCAAGTCTCTTCCTCTTATTCTGCACTCTTAGCGATGGTTTCTTTGCAGCAATTCTTCCAGTTAGGACAGCTTCACGCAATCTCTTTTGAACAGTTCTTGTTGAAACAGCTGTACTTCTAGTAGCATTTAGCTGTTTGTATTTTAGGGGCAGTTAATCACCAGTTTCGCAGACTTTTGACTCGAATGAACTTGTTCTCTGATTCTGAGGTCACACTTGGCCTGCCTGACCTTGTTCGGTCCTCATGAGTGCCAGTTTCTTCAAATCGTTTGATGGTCTTGGCCACAGCAGTTACAAACACTTGCAAAGTTCTTACAATTTGTCTTAAAGATTGACCTTCATTTCTTAAAGTAATTACAGTCTTTTTTCTTTGCTTAACTGAGCGTATTTTGTCATTTTCTGCTCTCTTTCATTCATGAATGACAAACTTGTGCCTATGCTACCTATATTTATAGTAATCATGGACCCTCACCTGTTAACAATAATTGGTGACAAAAGGTTAATTAGGTAACATGCTAGTTAACTCAGAGAACATCTAACAAAGACACTTTTATACTTATGGCAGTGTTCTAACACCGTGTTATACACATTTCAGACTTTTAACTGACTTGTGCTTCAGACTGAAATCCCCTTGCTTTGGGTGACCATTTCATTGAAACTGACAAGATTTACATTTTCATTTAAAAATTAAATTTTTGAATGCAGTTCACTTATGTTTATCAGCTTATATAAGTACACGTATCATATAATGAAATATTAAGTGTTTATAGACAAGTTTATACAGTTAAAAGCATAGATAATCATGAAAAACCTGGTTTAACAAGCAGGTGTACTCAAACTTTTGACTGGTCCTTATATATTAGGTTTACTGGAATTATTTTGTTAGCACCATGTACTCTAAAGGACAAAGATAAGGAGACTGGATTTGGGTCTAACTTTTTTTTCCCCTTAAGTAGAAACATGGCCTTTGTTTAAAATTGTTATTTCACTGACACCACTGATGTCAGTTTTAGTGACAAAGGAATAAAAGAGCAGATTTAATAGAGTAGGGTAGAAAGATGAATTATGGGGTTGGCCGGTGCTTTCATAACGAAGACTGCACATATGGATGATGATCCACATTGAACAGTCTAAAAGCAGACGACTGCATTCTGGAGAACAAACTTTGCTACAGATGTCCACACTAGCTTCCTTAAATATAACCTTTTGGAACACCTTGCAGACCCATTAAGTCAAGTTTGTGTCATCATAGCAGAGTATCTTGGACCTTATTAATACTGAATTATTGAATTCCAAATCTACAGGACATAACAAGATGCACCTGTACTTGTGTAACTGTAAGGTTTAAAACTTCGCAAGCTGCTAACAGAATATTCATGTTTACATGAACACATTTTAACAAGCAAGCAACTGTAACTCACCCCCCAATCTGAACATACTCATTAGCGAAATTCTCCAAACAAGCACACACACACACACACACACACACACACACACACACACACACACACACACACACACACACACATATATATATATATATATATAATAATATATATATATATATAAAGATATATATATATATATATATGTGTGTGTTGTTTAAATTTCCAGACTTAAAAGACTGAGATACGATCCCTTGTTTCCAGTGGGGTCCTGTCTATCAGAAGCATGAAGGATGTGATCTGAAGCGATTTTTGCTAATAGGTCATGTTGGAATTGTGTTGAAAATAAGATTTTAAAACTAGATATGTGCTAATCTCCTCCAAATGTTGGAACCTGAAATCACATAAATAATTCAGCCTGGCTCTATCTACAAAAGATCCCGAGAAACACATGAAAGTAAGCCTTGACTGCTCAATAAATCCTTCAGATGTGTTCAACCTGTGCTGAATGTGTCTAAGAATTTTAAGGGCTCTCCGCTTTACATATCTGGCAGTTATTAATAAAATAACACATCAAGGTGAATCATTAAAATATTTCCTTTGCCATTCAAGATATCTTGGGCTGAGTTGGCAGGGGTTTGGCAAGTCACAAATGTTTGACGTCAGTGTGCTTCGGAGACACATCTTCCTTGTTAGTTTCATGTAACATCTGAGCTGTGGTGGAGTGATCTCCACTTCTGTGAGTATAAGGGCGGGAGGGAAGGGGAGGGGTGCCATGAGTAAGCGAGGAGGAAGATATTAGCACTGCATTTTCACAGGGGCAAGGAATTCCATCCGGCTCAAATGTATTTTGGCTGGTTGCCCGGCACCTTGTCAAACACATGACTGTTACTCTGCTGCCTATTTCTGGCTGGGATCTGGATCCCACGAGCATGAGCAAGTCCATTAGCAGTTAAAATTAGGGTTGCCAAGTTGTAACAACACATGCTTACTTCCAACAAAGGCTAGACATATCATAAACTGGCTAGATGTAGGAGCGGCAGGGTTCAATGTCATGGTCATGTGCAATTCATCAGTTCAGGGCCCTGTGATACAGATGGCAGCTGGGAAGTGTATATCTCCAATATATCAACAGTCTTTTAAGACTTATGTTTCCAACTAGCATCTCATGCCACTCTTCCTTTAAATATGTAGATGGAAAGATGGAAAGGGACATTCTCAGAGGGAAAGGGGTGATGACTTGTGTAGCTGTCTCCCTATGAGGAGGAATGCTGGAACCAGATAACTTTGTGCCATTTATAAAAAACACCTCTCTCATAGGCAGGGAAAATCTAAACACTGCCCAAAGGAAAATAGGTGTTAATTTAATTTCTACATATTTCTCTGGAATATTCCCCTAAGGCATGCAACTGCTAGGATTGTCAGTTTAAAAGGGGGTTGGCCAAATTACAGAGGCTAAAAGAGACTGAACTAGAAATTACTTTAAGTGTCAATTTAAGCCATCAGTACCTTAATAAGTCCCACTTTATTTTTATTGTTATTATTTATTTTATTTTTTTTGCACTTACAGTTTCTGACATACTTTATTAGGTTCCATGAAAGCTGCTTAGAGGGGTTTGGTAATTTTCCACATGAAATTCAGTCTTCGTTACTGCTTCTTGCTTCTTGATCTCTATATGAAGAGGTATGAAATGCATCTGTATTGAAGACTAATTACTAGGAATACAATGTTCTACAATAGCCGTAAGCCTTCTAGTAAGTGTGTGGCTTGAGAATTGCGGAGTACAGAAACCTGACTTTTGGTGTTTCTTCGCCCAAGGCAACTGCCATTCTTTACTGGAGATAATTATCTGCTCATTTTATTTTAGATGAAGCAGGATTCAAGCAGGATTCAAGACTGAATTTCTCTAACTCATCATTCCCTCCAAAACCCAGCACCAAGCCACTTATTATAATAGAGGAAATTCTACTAAACAAACAAATACCAATATGTTTGTTTTTTTTTATTCAAAAAGGTCCCTTCATAGTCAGTCAGCAGAAGGGAGATAAGCCTCTTAAGAGCGATGTGCCCAAGAAGAGAGAACTACAGTGCAACGATTTGAATGTGTGCAAGACACACGTTTCGAAGACTTTTGATGTCTATGCTAACTGCAAAAACAATGTAGTTGGTTGTGTATTTAAACTTTTCTGCATTAAACCAGACTGAATCATGTTCAGTAGAGCACATACAATGTATAAAAATGAAGAACAGCTGTTGACAGCAAAATCAGACTAACAGAGAAACAAGTGTAAGGGACATGGTGATTGAACTTACAGTTGACCTCTGTCATACTGCTCAGCCAGTGGTGGTGACAGAACCAGCTGTCCTGTCTTTTTTGCCCTTCTCTGTCAACCATTAATTTTCGACAAAGACTCACAGTGACAGTTCCCTCATAGTTTCCAAAAATGTTGAAAAACGATATCCAGTCTGCAGCTAAAATGGAATCTTTAGGTATCAGTGCAGCCTTTACTGGTGACATGCTTAGTCTTTTTTATTATATATATAAATATATATATATATATATATATATATATATATATATATATATATATATATATATATAATATATATCTATATTATTAGTAATTAATAATACACAACCCTCATTACTCAATGTTGGGAGTAATGAGTTACAAGTAAAGCATTCCTGTAATCAAATTACATTTTTCTGAAACTTTTTTAGAAGAAGAAACATAATACATTTTTACATAAGAAACCTCCAAGACTGAAATAATATTTAAAAAAAAAACAAAACAGATATAATATTGTCAGATGTTTGTTTCTGGGTGATAATAAACAAACCCTTAGATTCACACGCCGATTCCATTGGTCCAGTTCGATTATTGGTGTCAGTCTTTTTTTTTTTCATAAAGTTGATGTCCTGTCAAAGCCTTATATCTGAGACCATTTGAGGGACTACATAGTTGCATGGTTATTTAAATAATGTATTCTACATGTGTCAGGCAAGTTGATCTCCGACACAGTGTGACTTTTTAGGATAGAGACAGCGCACTAATCATAATACAAACTTAATAGATGACTACCTCCTCTTACAGTGCACGTCCATTGCTGCAGAGCACTTCTTTCAACACCAGCGGAAAACTTCAGAGGGAATGTTTTCTTGATCTCAATTGCAGTGGTATCACTGTCAAGAACAGTTGAATAAAAGACCTCTTTGTCTTCTATGATTCTCTCCGTCAAGTTCTATTACATTGAGGAAGTGTCTTTACATTTGGTACGCAGCTCTCCTCTATGATTCTCACAGGCATCTTTGGTTATTAGTGCTGTCCAATAAAAAATAGTTTAGTGGCCTCATTTTTTTATCCTCTCACTATATTTCAGGAATTGTTAATGATAAATACTTCAGTTTATAACCTCACTACTAATTGTGTTTATGTGTGTGTGTGTGTGTTTACAAACCATTCCATAGGATTGTTAGTCCCCTCCCCTTGTTCACAGAAACACTTCATTTATATATAATTATTAATGCAAATGTATGCAATCTCTCACTTAACTTGTTAACTTGTTGAATAGCTGATTAAAAGCTGTTAGTGCATGTTGTTCTCTTATGCAGCTCTTGTTATGCAGTTATGTATTGCGAACACCATACAAAGGTAAGGGGACAATAAAAAAATAAAACATGATTTGAAGCTACTTACTTTGACTTATTAACATAATGACTAAATATTTTATTTTACAAAACTGCTGGATTTATATGGATTTATATGAGATGTAAAAACGAGGTCCTATTGGAAATGACTCTGCAGCAGTTGTTGATGCATATTTCACCCCTAGTCTCTGTAAGTCACTTTGGATAAAAGCGTCTGCAAAATGACAGACTATTATTAATAATTATACAGTAGGGATTAGGATCCAATTTCAATAGTGTTGTATCTTGTGTTTCCCTCGTAGTGAAATTCCCAAAATAAGTAAACTCTACCTAGGTTAACACAAACAGAACATCTATTTATTTTGCTGTCTGTAACATACATTTGCTGATGATTATTACTCTTATCTGAACAATAATAGCTAATATCTGTTAACAATGCAGCTACGGCATTTCTGGTGGTATGCTTCCATGGCCCAAGTCCTTTTTTTGGAAGTGACGTCCTAGCCGACCAACGTCACTACAAACAGTAAATTGTAAAAAGGATAAGTAGCAGAAATGTTGAGATTCAATTTTAAAAGTGATCTTATGTCAAATGTGCCATTTTTGGCTAATTTCATAGCCTACTATTTTGCACTGAATTTTAAGAATGCTTATTTTTATAACATAAACAAAATACATTTTTCCAGAGAACCCAAAGGAACCATATTTGTAACACTATTTTCTAAGACATTACTCCAGGCTCCAGTTTGGTCTGTTATACTGTTATTCAGCTTAAAAAGTAAAAACCTGTCTCTGGTGAACAGAGGTCACAGCATCACACTCAAGGGCAGCCAGTGAGCATCCAAAGACAGTATGTCAGCTGAAAGCAGCAACACTGATTAAAAATAACGTATACCCTCATGTACTTCACATTTGTTCATGCATGTCCTATTTATCATTTCAATAAATTGAAAACAACATACCTACCTTATACTCTTTGAAGGGTTCCTTGAAGTAGAATAGTAAAACATTAAGGGGTAGATGTACTAAGATGGGCCAGTCACAGTACAAACATACCACACAGACAGCCCCAGGTGATGCGGAGCAACAGGCAGCCCCCCGGCGATGCGGAGCCACAGGCAGCCCCCCAGGCGATGCGGAGCAACAGGCCGCCCCGGGCGATGCAGACGTGACATCCTTAGGCAGTGCGAGGCAGGCATCCTTGTGTGGTGTGAGGAAGGCATCCTTGGGCGGTGTGAGGCAGGCATCCTTGGGCTGTGCGAGGCAGGCATCCTTGGGCAGTGCGAGGCAGGTATCCTTGGGCAGTGCGAGGCAGGCGTCCTTGGGCAGTGCGAGGCAGGCATCCTTGGACGGCAACTGTAGGAAGAGAGCCAGGACTAGCTGTGACCCAGCGGTCTTTACCCATGCTTCCCTTAGCAACCTATGCAGGGGCTGCTTAGGACCAGCATCATCTTGCCCTGGTCCCTCCAATGATGAAGGGAGAGGCAGCTCCTGCTTCTCTCTCTCTAGCAGGGGTGGAGACAGAGGCAGCTTCTGCTGCTCTGCTCCTGGTGGTGGTGGAGACAGAGGCAGCTCCTGCTGCTCTGCTCCTGGCGAAGGCTGCAAGGGCTCCTCCCCTTCTTGCAGCAAAGGCGGAAAGGGCTCCTCCCCTTCTGGCTGTGAAGGTGGCAGGGGCTCCTCCCCTTCTGGCTGCAGTGGGGAAACTTGCTCCCTCTGCTGGTGGAGGTGGGAGTGACAAGCAGTCTTCCCACGGCGGTGGAGGCAGAACCAGCAGGTACTATCCCTCTGCTGGTGGAGGTGGGAGTGACAAGCAGTCTTCCCACGGTGGTGGAGGTGGAACCAGCAGGTATTCTCCCTCTGCTGGTGGAGGTGGGAGTGGCACGTAGTCCTCCCACAGTGATGGAGGCGGAACCACCATGTACTCTCCCTCTGCTAGTGGAGGTGGGAGCAGCATGCAGTCCTCCCACGGTGGTGGAGGTGGAACCAGCAGGCATTCTCCCTCTGCTGGCGGGTACCTAGGATGTGGACATTTGACCTTCCCCCTCTTGGGATGTGGATGCACCAACTCCTCCACCTTGGGCTGTGGATGTTCGGGCTCCTCCCACTCAAGCACAGGACGTTCGGGCTCCTCCCACTCAGGCACAGGATGTTTGGGCTCCTCCCACTCAGGCACAGGACGTCCGGGCTCCTCCATCTTGGGCTGTGGATGCACCGACTTCTCTCACTCAAGGGCTGTGTCCCCTCTCTCTGCTCCTTCCTTCCTCTCTGCCTCTTCACCTCTGCTTTTGTGTGAGGGCGGCGCTTTTCTGGGTTCTCCAGGGTGCATGGTCCAGGCTCAATTGGGCAGCCAACACCTCTCCCAGATATTGGGAGGGGCAGATGGCCACTGTGTGCCCAAACTCCCCACAAACAGTGCACCACTCATCTAGGACATATACCCAGCCAACGTTCCTCTGCAGCTGCTTTTACTGTTTCCTCCAGCTCCTTTTTCCTCCTATCCTCTCTTACTCCACACGTAATAACAAAAAAACCCCAAATAAAACCCCCGAAAAACCTGCAGTACCTGGTGATCCCACGCTGGACACCACGTGTGGCAGGGAATGGCGTTGCGGTGATGTCAGACCAGAAGGCGGAACAAAAACAGACAGGCAGGTACTGCAGCTGCAAAGATGTGGCTTGCGCCGTTTATTAAATAACACATAAATCAAATATTTAAACAAAAATAAACTCTGCTCAAAGAGCGAAATAAAACAATTAAACAAAACAAATCTCAAACACAAAACACTAAAGGTCCGACTGGGCAGTAGCCTTCACGGTTCCTTTATTTTTATAAATTCTCCTCTCACTCCTCGCTCGCACACTCCTCCGTACACCCACCTAGAACAGGGAGAGCTGCAGGCTTAAATACTGTGGCCGAGGGGTTTAACCACTTTGTAATTATTCTATTACCCCTCGGCCACAATCTGCACAAGTTCATTAATTTGTGTGACTGCCGGCTAGTTTAACAATGCACTAGCCGACAGCCACACATTACCACAAGGTTTTTAAAAACAAATAAACGGCGTCCCACCGTCATATATACAAATACATAAATTCGATAAATTGCACAAACCACACAGATTTCACCGTCAAATAACAAATACAATAAACAAATCACAATACATCAATACAAAATAACACAGGGGCTAAGGGGGAGACCCCGTTCTAAAAATAAACAAAACAATACATTCAAACAGCAGGCCTTTCCTACCTCCCTGCATCACACATACATTCATAGTACTGTGAAAGGTGCTATCAAAAGTTCTTAACAAATTGTTGCAATTGTAAGTGTCGCAATTGCCCGCAGCTTTAGTACATCTCATTATAATATTTTTGATCCCTCGTTTGCATTGAGTCTCCACCGTGTTTTTTTTTAATTTCTTCAGGAACGCCTAGAATTACATATTCATTTAAGGCTAAAGCACAAATAAGAACTGCGGCTACAAAGCATTTGTTGAAATGATGCTAACAGCGTTGCGTTGGTTTAATACATTTCACACTACACTTCCGACTGGTTTGCATGTGGTTTGCATCAATTGCGACATATGCAATACTTTAGTTAGATCTTCAGAAGCCTATTCAGGGTTGTATTAAGCATGCCTAGGATATTTTCTTCTAGAAATATGCACCATGATACAATTGTTGGCTCCTCAGCCGCAGTAATTATCTCCAGCTATTTAAATTAGAAATGTTAATTAATAATGTCTTTCATCATACTTACTGATGAAATAAATTATTAATTAAACGCCAGCCATTTAAATTAGAAATGTTAATTAATAATTTCTTTCATCGCTCTTAGTGTAAACCAGTAATTCCATGTATTTCTACTTAGGCCTCTGTTTACGATTTGAGTGTGCCAAGCATTCACACTAAATGAAAATATACACTACACTAACCATGCATGGCATCCCTCGTAACAAGCTGCAGAAACTCTCCAAAGCATTGCTGCTATGTTGTGGGGAATCTTGAGAATCTTAAGCCTAAACCGCCATGCCTTCAAGCCTTTAGCAGGACTGGAGAGTTACAGGGATCATCTGTGTTGCATATTATTGTAACACTTACATCTGTCAGTTTTTCTGACAATAAGATGGCTTGCAAATATGTTGTTAGTTGGTTAAAAGTGATTTGTGATTAATACTTTTCAGCAAACTGAAAGACACTAGTGCATTCCTTTCTTTTTTTTTACATGATACAATCTATTTATTATACCACATGTGTGGTCTCATTTCCAGCAGGATTAATCTTGTTCTTTTATTTGGCTCCAGATAACTTTTCCCATGTTTTACCGTACCAGCTCAACCAATGGTTCAACACCTTTCTAATGACACCATGAAGAAGACACATTAAAGTTAGTAACTAAAGAAAATAATGTACTTCTTGCTATGTTTGGTGTAACAAAAATAAGATATATGATTACTGTAACTAGAATAATAGGGTTACTCTACTAAGCAAAATCAGATTCTGTCTGGAACGTTGTTTAGTTTAAACAGTAATTGTAAAAAGTGTACCATAGCAAATTTCCACTTACATTTTGCACATTTCCCTGTTTTTCCCATGTTTACACTATGCATTTACTGAGCTTCCCCATGTTTAGTCACTGTTGATAATATGCTTTACAATGCTTTATGTAATTTTCAATTCTTACATGTGCTTTACTGTGCTTAATCTATGCTTTTAATATGACTTACTACACTTTGGTTTGCTTTTATAATGTTATACCACAGTAAACTTTTATTGTAGAGTATATGTATCCTGGTTGGGACTGATTGCCGATTTCAATTTTAGTTGCTCATGGTTGTATTGCAATAAAACAAGAAAACTTTGCTCATGAGTCAAAGGTTGGAAAGTAGCTGAAACCTCATGTGGGAAGCAGTAGGGTTCTTTACCCTTTGAATGGGATCGGCAGTGGATTATTATTATTTTTTTACTAACACATCCATTTTTTTAAATCACATATAGTTAGAGAATACACAAAGTGGGATTCACAAAACTGTTTACCTAAAAATATCATTAGAATCATTTTAATGTAAGAAAAATGTGAAATATCCAGTTACCTAAGAGCCATGTAATTAACCCCTCAGTTCTTTATTTCAAGCTATATCACTAGGAGAGAGGAGTTTATGAAATTATTTTGTTAACTACGCTACTTCAAGTGTGCACTTGTGAACTAAAAATCTGAAGACGCTTCTTTCCTGCTTTATGGTTAACAATGCATTAACCATACTCGCAAAACGCTACACATTTTAGGAGGTATACTTTCTATACGCTTCCGTACTTTTAACCCTTTGCAGTCCATTTATTCAGCACTTGTCAGGTCTAATTTATTTCCACATGTGCTGTTTGTTTTACATGCACTGTTTAAATATATTTTTTCAGAGTAAAACAGGTTTATAAGGCATTGCATGGCAAAATGACATCAGCACTGCATCTCCAGCCAAACCCCACCCCTTGTTTGCTTTATTTTTCACATACTTCTAGATGTGCATATTGATAAATCCTCTCCTGATCACTCGTTTTATCACCAAACTCCTCAATAATGCGACCAAGTCATTATTTTATTATAGCAGCTATCTCCTCTCTCTGTGTTGCAGGGGATAGTTCTATTGCTAAGATACGCCCCCTTTTTTCGGCTTCATTCAGCTCCTATTTGTCTCACTAGGCCATTGAAAGGTTTTCTTGACTTTTTCTGGAGAAAAAAAAGATTAGAGACCTTTGCTTTACGTCTTCTTGATGCTGTCGGACAGAATCCAACATAGGACTGCAAAGGGTTAAGTATGCTTTGGATTTAGCAACACTGAGTGATCTATATTTGTTAACAAGACCGCAGTGACTGAATAAACAAAGAGACCCTTTTAACTACAGCATATTTAACACAGTCTGTTACATGGAGTTTTTTTTATGCACCTGTAAATGTCAGCCTTACCAGAATGGTTCTCCACAAATATACAGTATGTACAAATATAACATGCTGTTATAAATAGATGTAAGATGCCCCACTCTGATACATTAGTGGATTTCTCTACTTGTCTTAGTTTTGCCTCTCACATGTTTTCCCACTGTAAGGGGTAGGCACTAGTGATCAGGCAAAACGGCAGGAAATCCATCCGTTGGCATCCGTTGAAATAGTGATGCCATTCAGTACCAAAAATGAAGCTAAACACATTATTTTTAACTTTTGGCAGCAGCCCATTGAAGCTCCTTCTTAAGCCCTTCCTCTACAGGACTGAGAATGCAGGCTTCATCAATGAGAACTTCAACCATAATTTTCTAGAAGGTATATTTTTTTACTTTTCAGGGCTGACATCCCTTCAATATTTAGAAAAGCCCATTTATGTCAATACCTTCTGTCCTGTGATCATGACAGCCCTCATCTTGCAGTATTTCAGGGTGAGGTCAGATTCTTTTTCTTTGCTCAGGCTGCCTGCCAATTTCTTAGCACCTGCCTTGAAAATGACAGCTCTATGGGTGTCCTCATAAATTAGTAATCATGTGGCTCTGCTCTGACGGTCCAGGACAGGCACAAAGTTAGTAACTGCCCTGTAACTCTAGAAGTGTGGCGGCAGGGAGGAGGACAGCTGAAAAAGAAAATGAACAAACACATCACACTACGAGGGGCCCCAGTTAGATTACTCCAACCTTTCATAAAGGAACCAAAGAATGATGTGCTGTGGATCCATGGTTCTGAACCAAACTGAGACATGTCTGTTCCTAATAGGAAGGCGGAGAACTATTATCAAGACCCACGGGGTAGGTAGTCTGCTTTAACATTACTATAGAAAACAAATAGTGGCACAAACAATAACATCCACTGTAGCCAAAAGCATAAACTCCCCAGCAAAGCCCCAAAGATATCTCTTGCATTTGCCAAGCCTGGGCTCTATCAGGATAAATGAGAGTTAATTGTCAAATTGTCAATGTCTTCTTCGTAACGTTTGCAAAAGCATCAAATGATTTAGTATCTACTTCCGGCTCACTCAAGCAAGTACCTTTTTAAATAGCTGTAGATTCTTTTGGAAAGAAAACCTCTTATTAATTTGTGCCAGCCATGATTGTTTTCGATCATGCGCCAAAATTAGCCTTAGTGCACGGTGATGTTCAGACAAAAAATACATCCAATATCTTGGTATAAAGACTAACTTGAATAAAAAAGAATTTTTATAGTCGACTTACAAGTATGTTCAAGTTAATCATGTTGAAATTGTTTATATAATATAATATATATATAATATAATATATATATAGAGAACTAATATATATATCTATATATATATATATATATTATCCGAAAATACTGTTACTGTTATGAAAATACTTCATTTTAGATAGAATGTGACATTAACACAATACTTTACATGAAGTGCCTCTATCTACACTGTAATTACATTGTAACTATAAGTGTTGTTACATAGTAAATACATTATAAAAATACACAATTATATGTATAAATACATTTCATTTTGTAATTAAACATATTTCTGTAACTACACAACCTGTAGCCTTTTTGAATACAATTTTTCAAACAAAGTCGATTTTGTTTTCATAATGGGTGAACATATTTTAGATCTCATCTAATCAGTGATGCCAGTACACACAAATCGTATTGTACTGAAGTACTCGGGCCCAAATTTATAAAGGTGAAAAGCCGACCGCAAAAAGCCACGTAATGTGCATGTTCAGCACGGCCGCACTCATCGTCAAAATAAAAACCTCTTTTATAAGACTGATTAGGTAAAGCAGGCGATTCTGCAATCAACCAATTTAAATACCCCTCAACACAATTAGCGATGGAGAATTACACACCTTTCACAATAAATAAAGGACTTGGGTCAACCCTGCGTGTGTAGGCTACACATTCCAAAAGAAAATGAATGGCACACAAAGACCTCAGCCTGGTGATGAGGACGCTCAGAAGCAAAAACTGAAATTTACCAATATGGAATTGGAGATTTTGGTACAGGCAATACTTTTAACACTTGAAGATGTGTTACAAGCTTGAAATACATTCCCAGGAGAATTTGAAATGTGCGGTGGCTTCTTAATAAACAAATGTACCACTTCAGAGCTTGTAGTAGGTTGCTTATCATTACGGCACATCATCCAGTTACTGTGCTTTGCATATTAGTTCAACTTCTTATTTAATAATTATTATTATAGAATAATTCCAGGCATACAGACTTGTATAACTTCAGAAACAATATGTTTATTTACTTACATTCATGACAGTCTAACAGGTAGACAATCCTTCCATTGTTGTACAGCAATGTGTTCAGCAACAATACAACTGCATACAAACAGTCTTCAGTTTAACTACAACTTATATCTTCTTAAAGTCATGCAGATAAAACTCTCCTATTTTTTATTTTTGTCTGTATTTCTTACTTGATGTGTGATTTTAAAGCATATCTGTATGGTATACATGGTCGAAAAACTGTACTTGTTCTAGCTACAAACTAACTGCCTCACCTGTCCCTCTGTCCTTTTTAAAAAAAAATTTGAACAATACTGCCTGAACCAGTATTGTTAAATACCAGAAAGACATATAACAAAAAATACATTTTGAAGGCATTACTAAAATAATGGTGGAGGATGAGCCCTCATTGTATATGAGACTTTTTCTTTCGTGCCCCACGGAATATCATTCCATCTTTTTTTAATTGCCTCCACCTTTCTTTTAATAATGCCTACACTAAGAAGTAAAGGCTCTCGTTAGAACCTTGCTTTGCCACTGTGGGGAGACCTTTTTAGCTGCTTCTAAAAACCTTTTTTTACATGGATTCCATATTCTCTATTTGCAGACTTTCTGTATTGAAAATTGGAGTTTCCAAAACAATACAGTACCGGTATTATAAAACGTAATTTACAAACTGACTTGATCAGAAGGGTTAAACAATTAGCTCTTTGCAAAATGTTATTAAATGTTTCTTTGTCCTTGAAAACAAGTCTCCCACATCACCTTGCCTTTTATATAGTCTACTGTCTGACGGCTGCTTTTCAGATTTCTTAAAATAATCACACAAATAAGAGGCCCGCAATTACCGTCAGCTTTAACAAATTAGACAGAATATTTAATAGACCTCATTGACAAAATCCCCTCCCAATTTTAGCGGTTTCGTTCAGAAACGCCCCAGAATTACATATGCATATACA
Organism: Polyodon spathula; assembly: GCF_017654505.1. Taxonomy (NCBI): domain Eukaryota; kingdom Metazoa; phylum Chordata; class Actinopteri; order Acipenseriformes; family Polyodontidae; genus Polyodon; species Polyodon spathula. The sequence continues at coordinate 52,193,793 of NC_054539.1, forward strand.
GAATTACATATGCATATTCAGAATTACATATGCATCAAGGGCTAAAGCGCACAAAGACATTGCCCCCGCAAATCACGTTTTAATTGTGTGTTTATGCTATTGCATTTGTTTTATAAATCCCATCCAAGAATTCTGAACCCTCAGTGCCCATTTTACGATCGGAAAACATGTGCAATCGTTTTATAAATCTGGGCCTCAGTGTCCTTGAAAAAAAAAAAAAAAAAAAAAAAAAAAAAAAAAAAACAAAAAAAACGCTCAGAATTATAGGTTTATATATATATATATATATATATATATATATATATATATATATATATATATAAAATATTTTATAAATCCCATACAAGAATTCAGAACCCTCAGTGCCCGTTTAACGGTCGTAAAACACGTGCAATCCTTTTATAAATCTGGGCCTAAGTGTCCTGACACCTTACGACAAAATTACTAAACATTTGTTACTTAGATCTAGGTGGTGACAAATTTAATCAATTTATTTTGGGACTTAAAGAGAAATAAAGGCATTTCCGTAATTGATTAACTGGCGTACTTATTTTGTATGAAACCATACTCTCAAAAACTATTAATGCTGATCTTGTACGAAAAATATTATTTTGACTATATATATATATTATAATATATAATATATATATATATTATTTATATATATATATATCTATTAATATATATATATATATATATATAAAAATCTGTGTTTTTCTATTTGTATTGAATGTTATAATAGAAGGAGACTAAGGAATTAATTAAGGAATTAATTTAGACTCTGTTATATAAGAATATATTTTGATTTCTATACCCCACTTGCTAATCTGCCTTCATTTCTTTTAATTAGCTATTTTACCTAATGTTAATAAGTGCCAGTAAAGTTCTTTTTATGCCCAAATACGTAGAACCTCTTGCAGCTCTGATGTCACTGAAACAGGATTGCATTATATGTGTATTCAATTGGCTTCTTAGGAGACCAAGAAATATGTAACGAGAAAAAAAGGAAGAAAGTATTTCTTTGCTATCTAATAAAAATTCAGTGGCTATTTGAAAGGGCTGGAAATGAACGTTAATTAGGAGTGCTGGCAAAATGTTTAATTAAGGAGAAGCTAGTGAAACAATATTGACAGGCTGGATAAAGAATGTTCCAGTAAACCACAGGGACATTAACTAAAATGTGAGAAATGTTTTTCAAATGCTCTGTTTAGTCTTGTATAAATACACTTTTTGTAGAAGCACAATTAATTACATGAATGGCGTACCTGATTGGTCCTAAGCAACTGAGATTTATTCCACATCTAGGTTTCAGCACTGAGCCTCAGTAAAAGACAATCTTATTGACAGCCTCTTTTGTAAGTTATGGTCCTTTTATGACCAAGGAAGATACATAAACTATGAAACAGTGCATATATACAGCATGCATCGTATAAATTAAGGAAATGCTTCAAACACCTGCTTGCAAACCAAAGGACACAGTAGTCAAAAGAATAAATCTGCAATTAATTTGTGATAGTGCTCGAATCTGACAGCCGATATGGTAGCTAAGCTTCCAAACTGTATTATAATTATAATACTGCAGTGAAAAAAGTGCCTGCAGTGAAAAAAGTGGTCGGCTGACGCCACATGTGTCCGAGGACAGCATATGTTTGTCTTCGTCCTTTCCCGAGTCAGCGTGGGGGTGGTAGTGGTGAGCTGAGCCTAAAAATACCTGTATATGCCAAATTGGAAGAAAATAATAAGATAATTGGTGATTACTAAATTAAAACAAATAAATAAATAAATACAAATTTAATAAATTACCTTTACTTTGCTTTCAAGCAGATCCCTGTCTGTCACAGGAATCTGGTGAAATCCTTTCTATAGTGAATATGGGATTTCGTCATTAATATCAGTAAGATCTGTTGTTTGTATACATGTTCCCTCATCATCTACAGCTATAAGCACCATTTATTCCTAGTATTTCTCAAAATACTTCCTCTACAGTGCACTCATCACTACTAATTGGTATGCATAGCTTCGTGCACACCTAAAACTCATTTACACTTCTTTCATGAATGAGGAAAAAAGAATTTAGAAGTCAAATGCATGCAGATAAATGTTATAATGAATGGGTGCTGTAGGACAGGGGTCGGCAACCCGCGGCACGTGTGCAAGTTTCTTTTTTTTTCTATTAAAAATTGTACAACTTGCAGTCCATAAATATGGCCCGAAGTGTTAAGTATCAGAAACAATACCAATTTAAATGATTAAACATTAAATATTTAGACAAGTGTGTAAGAATAGCATTTAGTCTTATATATGGATATAATGATAACCTTGGCTTATTCTCCAAACCCTTTCCCTACCTACACCAACACTTACACCATACTGGTGTTATTACTTTTGGCCTAACCATTCCACTTCATACCACTCAGGAAAGAAGAGAAACCTTTCTCCATTTTCTTTTACGGTGTCATCTTAAAATATCCTAACTTGTGGTTCTCTCCTCTAAAACCGTTCATATTTATTAACACAGCATGTTTAAAACAAGGAAGAAAGACAATTTCAATCTTTCTTTCTGTATCTTTCAAAATGTATTGAACCAGGACGCTATTTTAAAACAGTGAAAAGGAAAGTCTACAGTATATAAAAGCTAGGAAGACAAAAGCCACATCAATAATAAGGACCATTATCTGTTCCCTTAGCAGTCTCTAAGCAACTTTTAAACGAAGGTCAGGCCCAGGCAAGGTAAAGGGATGGATGAGGAAACAAGACAGCCTTTTGATACAATGAAAGCTGCCAGTCACACAGAAAGGGTTTTGCTGGCCCTACAGCTTATTTACTCTTTTAAGCACAAATGACAATGACATAAAATATGCCATCAGTTGTAAATGTGTTTTAACTCTAGAACATTATTTAATTTGTACTCAATCATTTTTTTTTTGTACACTCTTCTTTAATAGACACATTTTGATAGCTCAAGGACAAGCGTGAAGAAAATAGGAACATTTTATATATATATATAAAAAAAAGTACAAAGTATAAAACCCTGGTCATGGCTTAATGTAATTATATTAAAATATATATAGTATTGTACTTTAAAAAATAAAATGAGCTGTGCCAATATGAAGGTAAGCTGTTTGCTCAACAGACTGGCTCAATTAGCACTATTTGGGTAATATTTGGGTAGTCTAAGATTAGTGCTAATTGGGGTCTGTGAAACCAGCTGAAAAACACTTAACATTATTGTTCATCATGAACATCTAGGTGCTTGTTGTTAAGCACAAAGATAAAGACATTAAACAAAATATAAATTATTGTAGTGTTGCTTTGATTAACTCATATGTTGTAAATTACACCCTTTATCTTTTCAGTCTTATTTTATGAATTGGTCTTTACAATTAATGAACATTTATGCTGACAATGTACAATAACCCCATACTTAGAGGTACAGCATTGAATAGTGGCTGCATTTACAATTGAATTGTCACGCTATTATTCCAGAAAAAAAAAAAAAAAAAGAGGTTGGCAACAGGTCTGAAGTTGTGCACAGTATTTATTCTATCAGCAGGTGAAGGAGCTTACTTACTGGTGGCATTAGGATAAAAATATGAGAGAGATAAAAGAAAATATGCTGAAATAATTTAGTTTGAATTTAAAATATTTTATTATCTATATGCTCTTAGCCTACAGGGCATTAGCATGGTTTGTTTGGCCCTTTATTTTATGTAGGACATAAAAAAAAAGTTTGCTCGGTATTCATTTGATTTTACTTCTGTACTGTTTAAGCCTATTTTACATATCTATATTTTTACATAATGTTACATGTACAAACCTATTTATTAGGCTGTTACAGTTTTTTTTAGTTTTACTAAACAAACATAAATAGACAGAAAACATACAAATACATATATAGTACTGACAAATACATATATAGTATGCCCCCTCTGTCCCTCCACTCTAAATTAACTATGCAGGGCTTGGCTTGTCTGTGTCTTGGAAGTGGTCCAAAGCAGTTCCTTATATGTTTATGTATAGAATCTAATACAATGTAAAATTCTCCATCCAAGTTAGCGATAGCAGCAGCAGTGAATGTGTGTATTTGAGTTTGTTTTTTTTTAAATATTTTATTTATTCATTTTTTAAAGCCAAAAAATGAATAAATAGGTTGTCTATCCCCTGGTACAGTTCAAAGTCCAACACTATATCATTGGCTGCAGCTAACATATAATTCTAGATCCCCTCGGGATTGATTTTTGTGGCATGTACCTTTTTAAGACAACACTTCCAGTAAATGGAATAATTTGCTCATCAATACATACTTTAATCTTGTTTGCATCTTCTTCTACATCTGTGTCATGCGCAATCTTTAAGTTGTTTCACAACTTAAAAAAACATTCTCTGGTCATTGTGTTTGCAATCAGCAGTGTATTTGTTCTTCTCGCCCAACCAGGGTTACTTGAAAATTCTCATGGCTATTGAAATACCAATGAATTTTCCCATTTCAGCTGCTGTGCATTGGAGGTTTATATGGTGTTGACACAGTTAGTGTTAACAGGGGTAAACTCAATCAATAGTAAATCAAGCACGACTACGCCAATTTGAGTTTTTAAAAGGCCAAGGACCTTGATATGTAATAGCAATAACTTGTTCTTTAAAGGTTCTTTAAATTCCCAGCAAACATGCCAGAGGCACAGGTAAACATAACTAATTTTATTGTTAATTTAAAATTTTAAATCTAAAAGCACACACCATAAAAATCAAAGATGAAAACAACAAGGGGAACGAATAACACAAATAACACTAACTACAGGTTTCCCGTCCCGTTGGTCATTACTTAAAAACAACAAAACATTTACAATCAATATCTGTGCAAATATAAAAAAAGAGTAACAAAGTCCGAAAGAAATACTGTAGGTCCAGATAGTTATAGTTCCCGATTCCTCCCACCTCACTCGCCAATAATCTGCACGGAACCGTCACGAAATACAGTGTCTTCACCCACCACAAGCACGTCTGTCCGAAAGAAATACTGTAGGTCCAGATAGTTATAGTTCCCGATTCCTCCCACCTCACTCGCCAATAATCTGCTGTCCTCATATTATTCGACTGGAAAGTCCTTCTACCGCTACAAACTGTCCCATGAATGACACAGACAGGACTGAAGAACCACCATCAGAAAAGTCATATTTAATGAGTATAGCTCTTGTATATTATTATACACTCACATAGTCGGCCGAATACTTCCCCTTAGACTGTCTTTGTTCTTGCTGGTATCTCTCTCACTCCAGCACTGGAACTTGATGACCACACCCTGGACTGGACCCTTCAGCTTCGTTTTCTTGATGACACAACGGTAATTATCAGCTCAGAATGGACCCTGGGACTTCCGACTCCAACGCGGCAACAAAATAATTATCACCCTGGGTAGATCTGCTGAGTAAGCTTCAGAGAAACCACAGCAAGCCAAGACTTTAGTAAGTATACAAGCAGTTCAAGTAAATCAAATATCAAAAATATGAAGCAATGTAAACAAACAGTACTTCACTTGCCTTTCCCTGTAGACACCTGTGTTCCAGATATATATAAAAAAAATGTTTTCCCTTGTTCTGACCTGTTATTCCTGACTCTGTACTATTCCATTCTTTTCTCTTCAAAAGAAAGTTCAGTTGTTTTCTCACAGCAATATCTTCTCCGATAATCCCAACCCAAAAGAACTCCTTCCTCAGTCATCCAAAAAACCCGCCAAGACTCTCCTTCATCTTTCCTGTCCTGCCCTTTTCCCATTTGCTGGTCAAAAGTGTGGAGGTGTGGCTTAATCTTGGTGTGTGGAAAGTGCTCATAGAGACAAAACAAACAGTGCACAACCAAATAATCAATGATTCCCATCAGTGGATGAAGCTAAACAGGTAGGCAAAACTGTTTGCACACAATAAAAACCTAGGTCGTATTGCGAGCACTGACTACCCTCGAACCGACGACGTCCAGGCTATAGGGCACATCCTGCACTCCATGTGAAGTGCCTTTACTGGATGCGGCTCTCTGGAGCCCTCACGTTTATTCTTCTGGCCGTTTCCCTGTTACAAACTGTTTTTGCAAGTATCCACACAGGAACATTTGAACAGTTGTCATGTCATGCACAGTGACCACGACACAGTAATATTAATATATATAGAGATGTTACATGTACACTTTCTATGGCAATCCTTTCTGTTTTCATAATGACTGGCATAAGCTTCAGCATTGTTCTTCCACACACACCACCATGCTCACCTCATGCTGCCTTTTTATACAAGCAATGGTGATACACACATGATTAATTAACACCTTGTTACACAACTAGAAGATTTTAGCATGTGGAATTTTACCTTCTGAGACCAGACTACAAACAAAATATGACACCTGGTAGCAAAATGTCAGATTGTAGTTATTCAGGGAATGAATTGCATTCTTAGACTGATATACTTGTTATCCAACACTTTATCACAATACTTAATTTGTCCTTGAACTTCAATGCAGCTGGAATGCAGATCTGTGGGTGGAATAGTTCTATTGAATGTGAAGCTATGATGTTTCCTCCACCACGTATCATGAGCGGGAGTAAATGCTCTCTCCTTAGCTTTAGTTTCTTCATGGATTGACAGCTCATCTGAACTGAAATCATAACAGACATCATTGCCCTCTGGATCATAAGTGGGATCATCAGCATCAGATTATTCAGCATCAGAACCATCTGAATTAAAGTGTTGTCTAAAGCGTTACTAATTGCCATCTGTCTGCCACAGAAATCGTGTACTGAAATGAGCACAGGCTCTAAGAAACAAACGTTTTGAAACAAAATAAATAAATAAATGTATTCAACTAAAATATATTATATATATATATATATATATATATATATATATATATATATATGTGTTGCCATTTATTTATTTATTTATTTATTTAATTTTCTCCCAATTTGAAATGGCCAATTATTATTTGGACTCAGCTCACCGCTGCCGCCCCTGTGCTGACTTGGGAGCGGCAAAGATGAACACACGCTGTCCTCCGAAATGTGTGCCTCCACCGACCGCGTCATTACACACTGCGGATTCACCATGCAGCCACCCAGGAGCTACAGCGTAGGAGGACAACACAGCTCCCGGGCAGCTAACAGGCAAGTCCGCAGGAACCGGCCCGGCCAGACTACAGAGGTCGCCTGTGCGCGGTGAGCCGAGGAAAACCTCAAACCGTCAAAATGACTGGCGTGGCGGCACTAGTGTTAAATCTCACAAACAAACACGTCACTAGCGATAATGTCTTACAGCACTGCTTTATTAATTGTTTAATAAATTAAACAGCGTTCATTTTCAGGTATGCACTTCAATTTAATTTATTTAGCTTCAAATTAATAACCTACGGATATTATGCATTACTTAAATGTTTACCTTTTGCATGGTGTATGACCGCCACCCGAATAGACTGGTGCAGATGCTCATCTGTGATCCGAGTAGGGTATCTATTCTTCACCACATTCATGGTGGAGAATGCTGATTCACAGTTATATGTAGAGACAAACATTGTGAGAACATGGACAGCTAGTTTATGCACAAGGGGGTATTTAGCTGGAGTAATAATCTTTGTCCAGAACTGAACAAGGTCACAGTCATTAATTTTGCCATTGTCTTGCCTCACCACTACAATGTGATGTGTACGAGGGGGAGGTGTAGCTGAGTGTCTCAATGATTGTCGGTACTGTAACTGATCACTTGCATATTAAATTCACGTTTTTACTTTTAATCAATGGCACCGGAGCCTTTCTAAAAATAGGTGGTCCAAAGTCGTCGTGAGGGGGGGGGGACAAACGGGAAAATCTAAGCTGTTGCTGTACAAAAAAAATATTAGTACATTTTCAATACAAGTGTAAATATATTTCAATATGCGTAACTAAAGTTATATAATGTATATTAAAATACAATCATATTTATTTGTTCCATGTTAATTGATTTGTGCTTTTTCTTTCTAAGTCTGCTCGCACAATTTGAATTTTTCTCAATGCCATAGTAGAGCTAGACATTGCTAATAATTGCAATCTGGCAGCTGTCTCACTCTGTAATGCAACAGATGCAATTTGATCCATTTGGTTTCTATTGCTACCATGTTCCTTCTGCTAGTGATACATATGTTCCCTTAAACGTCTGCAATTTGCAGACATTGGTGGAACTGCTGTACAGTTGTGCAATCAATACTACTACTACTACTAATAATAATAATAATAATAATAATAATAATAATAATAATAATAATAATAGCAACAAAAAACTGTTAAACAAGCCCACTGATATTAATGCTTTTTTAGAACCAATTTCACTACAGACATGGATGATTCAATACTATGCCTTTTTCCTAATTAGATACAGTAGCTGACACATTCTGCTAATTGACTGTTAGTACATTGTGCATTAACTCCACATTCCTGTGTATGTACTCTGTACTAATTCACTGTTTTCAATTGAAATTCTTATTGGTGATCAAGGCTAATTACATTTTTTTGTTTTAAACCAGTGCACTGCGGAACTGGAACTCTGCAAAAAAGCAACACGAGAAGGCTTTCTATGAGGGAAAAGAAGATATTGAAGTGCACTGGAATTATCTAAGCTGGAAGAGCTAAACACTCTTGCTGTTTAGATCAGTGTTGAGTCATCAGGGGAGGCACAGGCTCCTAGAGAATTTACAAATAAATGAGCTTTATTTATTTATTTATTTATTTATTTATTTATTTATGTGTTATGTGCAACAATAAATATATAACTTTTACGCTTTTATAGCTTTTATAATTAAGAGTACTGTTTATGTTTGCTTCTTCAAAGTACGGAACGGTATATCATTATTTTGTTGATCATTTATTAAGTTTAACAATTAGGTTGATAGGATGTGCTTGATTTTCTGCCTTGCTCCTGCCTTAACAAACTTGTTTAGAAAATATATTATGCAAAGTATGTCAAAGAAACATGGTCTTGAAATCTAAATGCTAAATTAATGTGTATACAGTGCATTTTTTAAACATATGCTGGCAGTGTGTAACAGTTACATTTATTATATTAGAATAAACTATGATGGGGTTTCCTTTTATATGCTAGCTAGTGGAGAAAATGTATTTAACAGCCTTAAATTCGGGTTCAGAACCAGAGGGTCGGAAGTGACATTTTCATAATTTTACTGGACAAAAACAAAAGAAGACTTTGGACGACTGTCTTTATTTACCATTTATTACAGCATACATTGTAACAATGTTATTTTCAACAAAATGAAATGGTACAACAGGCTGAACCTTTAAACCTTGCAATGCATGGACAACACATGATATTTAGTTTAAAAGACAGAATCATATTTAAAACAGTGAAAACTTTTTTTTAGTTGAGAAAGTACACTCTTTTTAAGTTTTGTAACAGTTTTGTTTTGTACTTGAGAAACACTCTCAGATGTATTATTGTAACTAAATCAAAAGTGTTTCAGTGCTTTAAGTGTTTCAGTGCTTTGTTGCCATGTGTCAAAGGTCACTGGGGGATTGTGGGATTGTATTGCGCTTTGTTTTAAGGAAACCAGCGGTAGCCCTGCATTTAGAACAAAGCAGTACGAGCAATGGAAGCTGAAACTGAAGAATATTCATTATAAAGTACATTATTTCTTTAAGCTTTCAGTTTGCGTGTTCTCCTTTAAAAATGAAGGCTTCATTCTATTAAATATAAAACAATAATAAATTGTAAAGAAATGCCTTAATAACCCAAGCAGCTACTGGCATATAGGAATTTAAAAAAGTTGGCTAATGTCGCTTAGTTTTTATATATCAAGTTCCACATGTTTCATCATGACCATAAAAGAGAGCTTAAACACCTCCTGTCTACGTGATGACCCACTTCATTTGTAGCCAGTATGGCATGCATCGCGTATGAGATACAAAACTTGACCAGCTAGCTGAACTCAGACACTTGGGCAAGCAGTGGAAATACCCTGTTTTGTTGCCATGGGCAACTGTAGTCGGGAATGCCAGGTAGTGGAAACTTGGCACTACTCTTCTGAAACCAAGTTCCAAGCCACAAAGAGGCTCTGAGTTCCTAGGACCTTAGTCAGTCATTGCTCTGGATTTACCCACTTACACTTATTCATCTCTTTAAAATGCCCTTTATTTAAGCAAAATATCCCAGTTTAACCCTTTGCAGACCTATGTCGGACCCATTCCGACATCATCAAAAAGACATCAAGCACAGGTCTCTAGTCGTTTCTTTCTTTGGAAAAAGCAGAGAAAACCTTTCAATGTCTGAGTGAGATTGATAAGAGCTGAACGTATCCGAAAAAAAGGGCAGCGTATCAAAGTACAGAGACACCATGGACACCACAGAGACAACATGGACACAAACCAAGGAGATAGCTGCTTCCGCATCCAGCACTCAAAGAACATCACTGACATTTGCAGAGCTTTTTGAAATGTTATAGTAATAAAATAATGACTTGGATCGCATTATTGAGGAGTTTTGTGATAAAACGAGTGATCAGGAGAGGATTTATCAGTATGCAAGACTATAAAGAGGTATGTGAAAAAAACAGCGAACAAGGGGTGGGGCTTGGCAGGATATGCAATACTGATGTCCTTTTGCTCTGCAGGACATTTTAAACCTGTTTTACTCTGAAAAAAACGTATTTTAAACAGTGTGTGTAAAATAAACAGTGCATGTGAAAATAAATTGGACCTGGTGCACCTGACAAGCACTGAATAAATGGACCGCTAAGGGTTATGGTCTAATTTAGTTTATGGATCTTTTATGAACATCTAATATCTATAAATGTGTCATAAAGGATGTTATAATAGTGTTATAGCAACGTGTAACTTTTAAGGTGAAAATGTTATGCCACTAAACTTTCATTCAAATGTTATAGTAATAACCTTGCTAATAATCCATGAAATCGTGAATTAAGTAGACCCCTAAGTATACAGTATGCTGCCCTGGTTAGGGTGGGGTGGAGTTGCTGTCTGCACAGAGGAGGAAGATGGAGAGGAGTGTCCGTTCCTGTAAGGAGTCTGAGTAACCAGCGTCCAAAAGGGGGAGCCCGAGCATCCAGCGCCCAAGAGGGGGGAGCCCGAGCATTCAGTTCCCATATAGTGATCGACATGCTCCACCACCAGAGGGAGACTATCTGTTTCTCCCACCTCCACCACCAGAGGAGCTGGAACTACTGCCTAGGGATGCCTGTTCATCACTGCCTGTGGATCTTTCAATGCTGTGGTCACTGCCACTGCCGGAGTGTTCCTCGCTGAGGGCAGCATTGCTACTGCCAGCAATGCTGCTGCTTGTGCCACTGCCATTGTGAGAGGACCCTACGCTGAGGGCAGCCTTTGCTGGAGGAGCCAGCCTATAGCCACTGTCTTTGTTTATTATTGTATGTCTGATTGTCCCCAATCAGGTCCACTTGAGCTGTATATAAGAGAATAGTGGCCTGGTTGTGGTCGTAGTATGTTGTCATTTCCTGACCTATGTGTGTTCTAAATAAAAGTGCCTGTTCATTTTTACGTGTTCACTCCTCATTCTTTCCTCCCCTGCTGTAATCTGTTACAATATGCTAATAAACTTGTTGTCTGTCGCAAAGCCCACTGGACTGTGGACTGTTAGAATCATTGCCAATAAAGTAATCAATATCATATTGCCCCATTTTCCCAGATATAAGGTTAAATTCTTAATGACTCTATACACAAACAAGCATGTTAATGTGTAAAACACTGTTTAAAAAAATAATAGTCAAATACATGAAAACCTTGTAAGACTATTCACCTGTTGAATTGTTTTTGCTGTGTTATCAGTTTCTAAGAAAGCAAACAGACGGGTTAGGGAAACAATCAACATTTGCTCAAAGTGATCTTGCGGGTAAACACAAAATAGCATCACAAGTGCCTGGAGGTGTGGGGAAGACACAACACATTCTGTATAAATTGCTACATTAGAGGCTCAGTTAACGCAGGAGTAAGTCTAGCACTACTTCCTCTCTGATCGCTGTCAGAGATAAAGAGTCAAACCTGATATACTGATTCCTATGGCCCCGATCATGTCTGACAAGTTTTTCCTTTGATAGGTAAAGGTAGACTGATTAGATTAAGGAAGGTTTTAAAAAATACAGGTAGGTGTTTTCTTCAAGAGTGGTTTTAATTGGGTTGTTGACTGAATTCCTGAATTATGTACCTTGATTTTCATTCAGATTAAGTGGCTGTTGAATGTCATGGTTTGTTTTGTAACATATTGACAAAAAAAATAAATTGGTGTTATTTTGTAGGTACCGAAGCTAGATGTGATCAGTCAGTCATTTGGCAATGTGATGCTGGACATATTTTAGCGATGGGATTGTGTAGCTTTTGGTATAGTATATGTAAAAATTTTTAATTAAACAGGTGTAATTACAGAAAGCGTGAACAAAACATGAATTATATTTAAGAAATTAATCATGTCTGTTTCTTATTGCTCAGTTAAAAATAGGGAGATAAAGCCCACAGAATACTTTTCAAAGGAATCTCTGGGAAATCCAGTACACTTTGAAGACCACTTTCTCAATAAAATAGTATCTGTGTATCATATAGTTTATAACAATCACCCATGTTTAATCAGGCTTGTGAAAGGGTTGCTATGTATCACGAATAGCTAAACCTTGACAGGAAATCATCTGATTGGTTGATGCTGTGTTAAAATACTGTAGTTAAATGCACAAAGCAGGAATATTACGGATAGCTGTTTACTTCTATATCTGCCTCTACAGCGCGATAATAATCTTGGAATGTAGTTTTAAATGAAATACAGAGTAAACTCCAAGTGGGCCTAAGTTAACATATTACAATGACAGAGAAATCATTAAAAAAAAACATTTTGGAAATAGTTAAATAGTTTTGGGCCACTTATTTCAAAGTTGATTCTCACAGAGGGGGAACCCCTCTAGGTCACACATATGTATTTATCCCTGCCCAAAATGGATTTTGATACGGAAACAGCGGGCAAACATGGCATGTTATCCAATTAATGCAAATTGAATAAGTAACTGGGGTATTTCAGGGGTTAAATCGCTTTGGACCACTTATTTCAAAATTGATTCTCACAGAGGGGACACCCCTTTATGTCACCCATGGGTATTTATCCCAGCCCAAAACAGATTTTGATACAAAAACAAACATTGTAAATGTCTTCATTATACTGTATTACTGTATTATTGCTGCTCCACAAAGAAAGAGTATTTACAATGTAAAACTGGGAACCTATAAGTATACGTTCACTGTCGGTTCTCAAAAACACACCTCATTCAGAAAGGTAATTAATCATACTATTGACAAGCTGAGAAGCTAAGCAAAATATCAATTAAATGTAAGGATAGCATAAACAATTCATTTTAAATGGACTTAGCCATAGTTACTAATAAGAAGCTTTTTCTGCATGCCAAAACAGAGGTAATGGTCAGGAACCTAACTGTGGTGATCTACAGTCAGTTAAGTCATTAATCTGTGTATCACTGTCCTTAAATCTTTAAGCAAACCAACAATAGCTAATTTCATTAAAAGGAACAATGATCCCCTTCTAGGTTGTTTCTGGTGAGCTAAGCTTATGGAAACTTAACCCATTGTTCCTGTTTACTTAAAAGTGTTGTGATTAACACATTTTGATGGTGGCTTCCTTTTCGTCTTATTCAAAATACTTAAATGTAAAAATAAACTTTGGGTTTTACAGATGCGTTTAAAGGTTCAGTGTTTTTTTTTTTTCCACAATTAAATGTGTTGGCACCACTTTGCCTACTAGTGACTACAGTAACTGCAAACAAATGTAATCATTATTTATTTTACATCTTAGTTAATGTTTAAATATAATAAGTTCTTTTTTTTTTAAGTCTAAATAAATTTAAAACCAAGAAAGCATGTGCGTGTCAGAGAAGCTTTGAAAAATGTGTAACTTTCTGATACGTAGCTTCTTCTATGTTCCTGAAATTTTAAGGGTGTCACCAAATGGTTGGAGAGCAAAAATAAATTTCTCTGGGCAAATAGGGTGATCAAAGGCGTTAGAGGATAGTGATGAAGAAGGAATGGTGCTGGTTTTGTGGTTTGTTGGTTTTTGTATTGTTAGTATTTGTAAGTGTAAATAAATGCACGTGAACCCTTAACTGTAGCGTTTCTGGTCTCTGAGTCTCCTTGGTAATGTGTACTCCATCACAAGCTTACTTCAAGTTCTAATGTTACTGAAATGATTACAGCTTGCCCTGCACAATTAACTGAAAACACACAAAAGAACATTTCAATTGTGGTTTTCACGCTCTAAATCTGGATTCGGGTGAATATCTCATCAGGTGTATAGTTTTCGGACCCAAGTGCTGAGTTCAGCAGCCCTGATGCTTTACGCAATTCATATCATGAGGATCAGCTGGTATTTTAAAATTGACTATTAAAAACAGATCTGAATTAGATAATTTAATTTACTGAACAAAGTTAAAATAATGTGAAAGACTTTTCAGCTTCCTCGTCTGAGTTAATGTATGATTGTAGCCTTTCTTCACATTAACTCTTAGAAAGAACTGGAAGTTACAAATATGCAATAGCAGGGTGCAATGGCAACTCATGGCTTGAAAAACTGGTGGGGCACAGGCACAGCCCCCCTACACCACCCCCTCCCAAAAAACTCCAAAAACGAACTAACGAAATGAAACCTGATGCCCGATTTTAGCCATTTTGAAAGCAAAGCAAACCATTTTATTTAGTCTCACAAATCCTGACTAATTCAATTACCATTTGACTGGCTCAGGACTGCCGGTGGTAGCTGCTATCTTGTTGTCTTCAGAGAAACAATTTTCTGCCATTTAGACAAATTAGGGCGGCAAAAACAAATAGCTAATTTTTTATTATGTTTTCCTTTCCCCTACCGCTGTCAGGCCATACTTAACGTCTCTCCCTCAGTGTTACGTCACGTTGCGCGTCTGTTTGGACTGGTAAGTGTAAAAGCTGTGTGCATTGTACAATCAGAAGAGTTCAAGGTTGAACCTCTCACGAATGACAGTAAATAGCCCAATCACAAACAGAAATTTGAAAAGCGTGCTTTGGAAGACAGTAAGCATGCCATTGGTCAGTTGTGAGTGGCAGTTCATGTGTATACTAATTGAAAGTGGTACTGATTGAAGAGTATTGAGGCCACCAAAAAAAAAAAAAAATCTTTAAAAATATTTTTTTTCTTGGAACACAGTGACTAACGTAGAAATCTAGGGGGCACGCGACCATGCTCTCCCTCTGCGTCGCCACTGGCAGGGTGGTAAATGTTTTGTGAATGTGGCTCTTAAATCTAACACATCTAATTGTAAATGTTCTTAAATACTTTGTTTTTATTATTCTACTGTATATAACATGTTGTGATTTGAACAGAGCAAAGATCTAGACCGGTGCAAAGTGGTTAGTGCTGGCCAATCCATGGAAAGTGGGGATAGCAAACCAAAAGAAAGTTACTTCCCCTTTAATGTGCTACTTTGGAATATTTCTAAGTATGTAAAACCTCTCAAAATCAATATTTATGATATATTTATACTTATAAAAACATTCACATACACGCTACGTTTAACTATTTAACAAAGAGGATGTATTTGTCATACAACTGACTAAGATTTTTTTTCTTTTAAATATAGACTACATTGAGTTAACCTTTGTTAATTGTTTGTTTTCTCTACATTGTCTCGTTAGTTCTATTCCTCACCAACTTCTTATTTATGGTGCATTCAGTAGCTTTCCTACAATAGTGTTTGCTTTTTTAAAAGGCCTGCTTTGAGGATGTTTGTTTAGATCGCAAGCCTTCGCTTCTTTTTTAAAATCGTTACATTTTTGGCCAACATCTCACGGTAGTGCTTTTGGCACAGGGACAGACTATTTGCCAGTGTGTCTCCTTTATAAGATTAAGCCTTATGCAAACTGATTTTTTAAAGCCAGATTTTCTATACAGGCCTGATTCAAGCCAGGAAAAGCTCTTTGGAAGTACATGCACTAAACACAGCAAATGGGAAGCAATAGTAATGGATTGAATTAACACATCATTGAATTGACATTAAAGGTTTGTTGACATTAAGCACAGTTGGCATTAACAAGAGTAACATTAACAGGTTTCCATTAGCATGAAGGGGTGAGAAACTAATCTCCCCATGTGACTGGAGGAGGGGTATTCAAATCTTTAAAGAGACTAGTATTATTAAATACTTCATACATGACAGCGGCAGATCCACAAAGCACTGTGTTACAAAAGACTGCCAATGTAAAAACATTATAATAGGTGTACTGAGGCAATTGTAAGGCACAGTGTCTGCTTTTGGTTCTCCTTCAGTTTCTATTGAGCTCTTTTTTCAATAGTAACTAGGATGGCTGCAATGACAACTGTATTATACTATACTCTTTCTTTGACTGCAAAGACCAATTTAGCATCTCCAAGCTGGAAACCTGAACAAATCTTTTACCCACGTACCATTATATACCCTTATCTGAGCTGAAGGGCATAACATGCAATGTACAAAACATTTTAATTAACAGAAGCACTTTAAAATTCAGGTTATTTGATAATTTAATAAATGCAGAACCTGTCAAGGAAATTTAATTATATTTGTGTATGTGAGCAATATCCAGACAATGCAGTCATTGTAAATGTTGCAGGAATAGCGAGATGTACCAAAATGTTATAAAGCATGCACCCTGTACCACATTTATTATTGTAATGTTGCAAAACTCTTATTGGTTAATACAAATAATTAAGGCGTACTTTTGAGTTGTTAAAATAGCCTCCTTAGTTGCTGCAACTGGAATTTTCTTTCAAACAAATGTTGCAAATTTCTTTTTTGAGTAACAACCTTGATGTCTCAGAATATGTCTATATATCAAGACAGTTACTTAATATTCAACATTACTGTTCACATGCATGCCTTTCTTTTATTTGGATGCCCATGCTGTATTTTATTGTTGGTAGCCCTATTCATTTGATGTGGTAGGAGGAGTAAATACCAAACCATTACATTTTTATATTCTTGCTGTTGCTGCCAACTGTGTGGTTAGTGGACTAAATAAATCTTGTTTCCTTAATACAGAGGCATAACAAAACAGATTTACTGTGCCAAAAAATGCAATGAGTTTCCCCCAGATATTTACCACCAATGAGAGAAATGCCTACAATGTCTGCCACAGCTCTCCACACACATATACAGTGACCTGTTGCTCACTCAGGGTTAAGACACATACACTTGTGGAATTCTATGGCTTGACGTTAGTCAAAGCCCATAAACTGATGGACAACCTCTCTCTCTCACTTTCCTACATTAGAGCTGGTTTCAACTTGTGGTTGTACATATTTAAATTCTCGCACAACAAACTATATACAGTTATGAACAAAAGTTTTGCATCACCTAGAATTTTAGGATTGAAACATTATATATATATATATATATATATATATATATATATATATATATATATATATATATATATATATATATATACATATATATATATATATATATATATATATATATATATATATATATATATATATATATATATATATATATATATATATATATATATATATATATATATACACACACACACACAGTGCCTATAGAGTCTACACCCCCTTGACACCAAAATTTACACCTTTTGTTGCCTTATAGCCTGGAATTAAAATGCATTTTTTTTTTTTCACTTATCTACACATCCTACCCCACAGCTTTGAAGTGAAAAAAATATTCTAGAAATTTGTAGAAAATTAATTAAAACTAAAAACAAAAATAGCTTGGCTGGATAAGTGTCCACCCACCTTGTAATAGCAATCCTAAATTAGCTGAGGTGTAACCAATCACCTTCAAAATCACACAAGAAGTTAAATGGCCTCCACCTGTGTTAAATTGTAGTGATTCACATGATTTCAGGATAAATTCAGAAGTTCCCTTTGCTGGGTAGTGCATTTCAAAGTAAAGACTCAACCATGAGCACCAAGGCGTTTCAAAAGAACTCTGGGACAAAGTTGTTGAAAGGCCACATCAGGGGATGGGTATAAAAAAATATCAAAGGCCTAGAATATCCCTTGAGTACAGTCAAGACTATTATTAAGAAGTGGAAGGTGTATGGCATCAACAAGACCCTGCCTAGATCAGGCCGTCCCTCCAACCTGGATGACCGAGCAAGAAGGAGACTGATCAGAGAGGCTACGAAGAAGCCATTGGCAACTTTGTAAGAGCTACAGGCTTTTATGGCCAAGACTGGTCAAAGTGTGCATGTGACAACAATATCCCAAGCACTCCAAATCTGGCCTGTATGGTAGGGTGGCAAGAAGAAAGCCATTACTCAAGAAAGCCCACTTTGAAACCTGTTTGAAGTATGCAAAAAAAAAAAACAATCAGTAGTTTCTGTAGCTATGTGGCAAAAAGTTTTGTGGTATGACCAAACTAAAATGGAACTTCTTGGCCTAAATGCAAAGTGTTATGTTTGGCGCAAACCCAACACAGTGCATCACCCAAAGAACATCATTCCTACTGTGAAGCATGGTGGTGGCAGCATCATGTTATGGGGATGTTTTTCATCGGCAGGGAGTGGGGCACTTGTCAGGATAGAAGGGAAAATGAATGTCCTTCAGAAAAACCTGCTACCCTCTGCAAGAAAGCTGAAACTGGGAAGGAAGTTCACCTTTCAGCATGACAACGACCCAAAGCACACAGCCGAAGATACACTGGAGTGGCTAAGGAACAAAAAGGTAAACGTCCTTGAGTGGCTAGGTCAGAGCATGACATGAAGATTGCTGTCCATCAACGCTCCCTAAGGAACTTGACAGAGCTTGAACAGTTTTGTAAAGAAGAATTTGGTCAAATATTGTCAAATCTAGGAGTGCAATGTTGGTAGAGACCTATCCCAACAAACTCACAGCTGTAATTGCTGCCAAAGGTGCCAAGCTTTAACTCGGGGGTGGAGACTTTTCCAATCATGATCTTTCAGTTTTGTATTTTTAATATATACTCTTTTTCTTAATAAAAGCTTTTTTCCCCTTTAACAATAGGAATGTGCAAATTCTGTCTTGAATTAGTGAAGTTCATTGTTCAGTAATCCTTGTATGCTGTTAAAGCCAATAGCCACCAAAGGTTAAATTCCAGCAAGTACCTGTAACCTTCATGTGAATGAATAAAGTGCTGACGAGATGCAGGACAGAAATATATCAATGTTAACCTTGTTACTGTTGCTTCTTATGGCCTAAACTAGACACTAGCTCAGGGCTTTAGAACATGCCACAGACAAGACAAGAGCCATGATTTCACAACCAAAGCCTGTGCTAGACTGAGCGGTCTTCTGTTTTGTAGCTGACTTTGAAGTACTTATTTTGCCTGAAGGGTGACAGTTGAAAGTACCAATATCTCGTAAATGCTATATAAAGATCACTATCTCATATTTACTTGTGACATTTATGTTCTCATTAAATACCTGAGTGTACTGTGATGAGGCTTTAGATGTTTTGACTATTATAATACAGATGTCAATTATTTAAATATACATACATTTTAATAGGGTTTAGTTGTTAATTTTCTTCCTCGTCAAAATGTTTTTATGGGTAAAGCGATTGTATTTACAAAAGTGAGTTTTGGCTTGCCAATCATAGCGCATTAAAAAAATGTAAAGGCAGGATTATAGTTTGATTTAAATGCACTGTATTAGTTAGTGAAACCTTTACTTTTTATTTCCACCAACATCATCCAGGAGCACACGTTCTAATCAATACAGGAACACCATGTTTAGTCAATAGCTTTGTTGTGTTACACATGGGTTTCGGTTAGGTAGGGGTTCTCAAACTGTGGGCTGCAAGTAGCCAAGGGAGCAACAACTATATATATATATATATATATATATATATATATATATATATATATATATATATATATATATATATATATATTTCACGGGGCGTGAGCTGGGGGGTAGGGATAGGGCAGAAGAAGCAGAAGGGAGTGGTAAGTAGGACAGAGTGCCGGCTAGAAAGGACCGGACCTAGGATAGAAGAGCAGGTGAGGCCCACTCTAGTAGCAGACCAGCAAAGCTGGACATGGAAGCTAGGATAGAAGGTGGTCACTGACTGAGGGCAGCGATGCCGACACAACCCAGGGGCTAAGGACCCAACCACCGAAGACAGGAAACAGAAAGTGGTCACTGACTGAGGGCGGCGATGCCGACACGAACCCAGGGTTGAAGGACCCAGCAACCGAAGACAAGATACAGAAAGTGATCACTGACTGAGGGTGGCGATGCCGACACGAGCCCAGGGCCGAAGGACCTAGCAACCGAAAACATATATGAGGGTTATGACTCGAGGAGCCGCCCCTCAGAGGAAGACGGTCCCGGAAGACGGGGAAACGAAAGGAGATAGAGAGGGAGAGGTACCCAGAGTCTGAGACTTCTGTAGAGGGGCGCTCGTTAAACCTCCAATTGGCCGAGACTTCATGCTGCCTGGGACCTGAGATAAGAACAAGGCATAGAGGTTAGTATGGGACTCGAGCATGAGCAGCCACATCCCGAACAGAGACAGAGTATAGAACAGCCTTGAGTGAGGCAAGATAAGCGCAGGAGCTGCGAAAGACTGCTGGGGGTCTCCTCTGACTCACATGGTGAGAACCCCCCTGAAGGTCAAGGGAGGCTGAAGCCTGCCCTGAGGTCGGGGAAGTGATGATCACTTGCCCCCCCGGAGATGACCAATGTGAAGGCATGTATGAGAAGGTGGAGGAGGGGAGGAGGAGGAAAACGAAACGTTAGACAGCGAAGGTGCAAGTGATCAGGGCTTAAATAGAAAATAGGTACTAATTGACAGGAAATTGGAAGCCCCCTGCTGCACGCCTCCTGAACTACGCAAGCTAACATATATATATATATATATATATGTTTAAATACACACTATCATAATGATCAATACAATACTAATGAAGAAAAAAAAATAAGATTCAAATGAAAAAATAACATTTTAGATTCCGTTTGTTTACAGCCTTACGGGTTTACATTTATTTTTTAATTTGTCATTTTTCTTAAGAAGTGCTAATAGTGGCTACAGTTTCCAATGCAGGGAACAGGTGGGCCTCAGGTAAAATAAAGTTTGGGAACCCCTGAGTTAACATTTGAGTATGGCAGCATAACCCTATCTTTCTTCTTCTTCTCGTGGCTTAACGGTGCCATTGTTTAACCTCTGACTTATATATAACTGCAGTGTACAAAATTGAAGGCATATGAAAGAAAAGGCTTTTAAAAAAAAAAATCTTTTCTTTTCAGGATGTTTCGGGAAAAAGCCTTTCTTCAGCTCTTTAAAAAGAAAAGTATATTATTATTATTATTATTATTATTATATTATTATTATTATTATTATTATTATTATTGTAATGTAACAACACACCTTTTTTAACGAAATTACGGGTTTATTTAAATTGCCCTACCGGCACTTTAATAATTAAGTCACCTATCATTCTGTGAATATCTTATATATATAATATTATATATTATTATATATATATATATATATTATATATAATATATATATATATATATATATATATATATATATACCTCAGTCTAGAATTGCTCCCAGGTTTAAGAAGGTTACACCCAGATGCTCAGATCTTGTTCAATCTAGAATAGTGTGTTTACTAGAGTTTGATGTTTTATTACTTTACTTTTTTTTTTTTTTCCCAAAATATACAACACTGCTCTGGTATTCTGAATGTTAACATAGACTTTAATCCATATTCCAAATATTTAGTACTCCACATATACATTGAATTGAGTCTGCTGATGATGTTATACCCGTGTCTTAAGTGCCCAGCTACTTAGCAATATCTGAATTGGGAGAACTTGCTAATATGTTCTCACCAGAAAATAAAGGGGCTAACTTCCAAAATGCACCTCAACTAATTGTGTATTATTAATTAAAACCCTTAAAAACCCATTAAGATGCAGAGAAACACATTTTGACAAATTAACATCCACATTCAAGTCAGAGTCTGGTTTTTATTACAATATGTAATCATAATCTGGTTAATCTATTTGTGTTTTAATCCTTTAAACAGTACATAATTGTTGGATATCAATTCAAAATGATATTCATGGGTTTACATTAACCTACAAGTGTGGCCAAAAGTTTTGTGTCACCTAGAAATCTAGGGTTGAGACATCATTAAAAAAAACAAAACAAAACACAAAAAAAAAACAATAAGAACTTAATTTAATTTAGCATCATTTAACTGCAAAATGATATCGCAAAAGTGTACTGAAATCCATAACAGTTATGTTAGATTTTGAAATGTCAAATTTTATCATTTATGTCAGTTTTTGTGAAGTATATGTAAAACTGCAAAGCGGTGTGTAATTCAATATGTTAATGTAACATAATTCAGCAGGTTTCATTCGACATCATGAAGCAAAATTATGGTGCAAAACTTTTGGTCAGGGCTGTACACAGATGCTTATACTTTGCTGCCACCATGTGTTTCTTTTTTAGCATTACAAGTATAAACTGAGTAACAGAACTGCCTCTTTTTTAAAATCTTTGGATAGAGTTCTACAAACAAGAAACAAAAACAAAGCTTTAATAAAACATTTTAATCAACATATATTTATCAAGGACACTGTGCTGTTGTGTGTTGAAGTATATGAGTAGGAATTGTTCAAAATCAATTGAAGGGCACTGACAGGGTCATAATCTGAAGAGAATGCAAGTTTTACCCTTAGTTGCTAAAACATTCTATGAATGATAATTTTTGCTCACATACATCGCAAAACTACTGACGTTTTTTTTTTTTTTTTTTTTTTTTTTAAACAACAACAATTTTACAAATTGAATAGCAATATTAGTAAGTTTGTGAAATGAAATAATGCTCTTTTACATTTCTCACAAAGCATATGTACAACAAGGTCTGAAATTGGCAGATTTCATGAGGAAGGCAAAGTGTACAAACAGTGAAGAGGGGGTAGGCCTTGGCTACACAATAGGCTCCTGACACAATACCTATAACATTGCGCTTTTGAGAGCAGCACCTGATCGTAAACACCCATTTTGATAGGACCTACAACACTAACTCTGCTGGCATTTTGCCAGATTGTAGCATACTGTACATTTTTGGAGATATTTAAGACAAATAATATTGTCTGATTTAAGTAAAAAAACACGATGGGGTAGATGTACTAAGATGGGCCAGTCGCACCGCAATTTGCTTTTTCATTGCGACAATTTGCAAAGTATACATTTTTTTGTATGTACTAAGAGAAGATATGTTAATGAAAAGAGCCGCAATATAACACTTTAAATGTTTGATGGGATTAACACAATGCTTGGTGGGTTATAAAAATAAAATCTCTTCCACAGAAGGGGGCATGAAGTGTACAGTGCTTGTACACTTCGGAAACGCCCACTTGAAGGCCCCTTCGAAGTGAGCATTTTATGTTCACTACGGATTGGAACACCCCTTAACATGGCCCCTGCCCACTTCCGCCCTTCGATCATCACTTCGAAGGGCACATTTTCACGAACTGGAACACAGCCCTATACTTCCGACTCGTTTGCAGCTGGTTTGCGACTATTGCGACAGGCGCAACAATTCAGTACATCTACCCCTATGTGTCAGGGACTGTTAACTATGCATTTCTCTAAATAATAATACAGTGAATGATGCTCTACTGTAAGACATTATTGCAATGCTGTCAAAGCCTTTTTTTCTGTTGTGAAACTTAGTTATAAGAAACTAGAAACAGATCTCCAAAAGTTTACCAATAAAAGACAAATATTAGTGAGATATGCTTTGTATGGGGAGTTTTGGTTTTTGGCCTATATAAACATAACCAGTAAGGCCAAATGTACAGTGACACAGAAATGTATTCAACTGCACCTACTTGGGGATAGGATTTTTTTTTTCTGTTTTACCCAACTAATAATATCTAGCTATGACCAGTATGCTAGATATTTCCATTTGCATACACCAAATTGTATGCATTTACTGCCAATGAAGTACGACTGCTTGGGATATTCTTCATTTTATCATCTTAAACTCTTTCTGCAATAGTAAAAAAAGTGGCAGTGTAGTCTCTGAGTGTGTTAGTAGACAAAACATTGACATTAGGAAACTATTCAATAGGAAATTATCTGATTAAAGTATTTTCTATTTTGTAAAATAATTTTAAAAAATTGCAGTTCCACTGAGGCCTTTACTGTAGTCATTATTATTATTATTATTATTATTATTATTATTATTATTATTATTATTATTATTATTATTATTATTATTATTATTATTATTATTATTATTATTATTATTATTATTATATATTATTATTATTATTATTATTATTATTATGTATCACATACATATTAGCCAACAATCCTAATAAATTATATTTTCCTATACAATTTTTATACACATTTTATTCTACACTCCAAGTACTAACAAAACCTATTTGCAGAAGCCTTGTGTTTTTATTCTGATGTACAAAGTAATTCAAGAATAACAATCAGGGCCAGCTGGCAGCTTCCACAAACTGCACTAAAGGTCGCCATCAACATCTGTTTAGTACATTCAGAGTCTCTCTTCACATCATACTGTTGCTAAAACATAGAACAGTGTGATTCTTCCCAACACAGACATCCCAAGAGGATAGGAAACATTAATAGTCCCAAAGTGTTTAATATTGAGATAAATGTAGAGCTTCAAATTCAAAATAAGATATGGATATAGAGAAGCTTGCTTTTATTGACAATAGGTGTGTTGCCAACAGCCACTTCTATAAAATCACATTAGCTGGAAAAAAAGCAGGCCATTTAGACATTATCTGTTTAAAGACATGAGTAACAGCAGCAGAAATAGCCTATTCATATAATTGTTTTACTAGGTTTTACTTAACATAATGCAGTAGGCTTTTTGATTCAGAAACAATTTTAGATACTTGAACATTGCTTGAAGTCAGTGCCATCTACTGGAAATGAAATGTACAATACAAGCTCTACTGAATATTTTATATGGTGTCAGGATTCAGTCAGGACCACTTGCCCCCAAACAACATGCCCGTTACCCGTGCATTAATGCAACAGAAGTAGGCATTGTGTACTGAAGGAAGACTGCCATCCGAAAGAGTAGTGCAAGGTTTCATTGTCAGGAAATACAACACTTGTACACATGAACACTTTCAGGGGCTGTGACAGAGAGAGAAGGTATTCGAACTGCAAATCTTCCTCCCGTCCAGAAAAGGCACTGTGTAAGGTGGGTAGTATGCTTCCTCCTAGACTGGTGGACTCGACGGTAGGTGAAAACCGGTAGTTGGCCATCTTGGAGGGGGTGCGCATCTGTCCATATGCGGAACGACCTAATTGTGATCAGCTGCGGTCCAGGCTGTGATTGGATAAGCCCTGGAGGCGGGCAGATCGAGGGAAGGAGTTCCGGTAGTACAGAGGGGACACAGATGGTAAATACTTCCCCTTTACACTGACTGAATAACAAGCTGGAAAATGAGAGCAGGGTAGGTGTCACCAGAGAGCCAGCATCACCACCCACTACACTGGAAACACACTGCAAAGCACAGCACAGCAAACACCACACCAGAGAGACAGCATCACCACCCACTACACTGAAAACACACTGCACAGCACAGCACAGCGAACATCACACCAGAGAGCCATCATCACCACTCACTACACTGAAAACACACTGCACAGCACAGCGAACACCACACCAGAGAGCCATCATCACCACCCACTACACTGAAAACACACTGCACAACACAATGAACACCACACCAGAAATCCATCATTACCACCCATTACACTGAAAACACACTGCACAGAACAGCAAACACCACACCAGAGAGCCAGCATCACCACCCACTACATTGGAAACACACTGCACAGCACAGCACAGCACAGCGAACACCACACCAGAGAGCCATCATCACCACTCACTACACTGGAAATGCTCTGTACAGCACAACAAACACCATTATTATTATTATTATTATTATTATTATTATTATTATTATTATTATTATTATTGTTGTTGTTGTTTTGGGATTGCAATTCCTGTCATACGCAGGAGGGGGCGATTATTATTTATTTACAAATAAATCCAGACTGTTTGGTCTTTGTTTGGATTGATGGATTGTTTGGTATCCGGACTGTTTGCTTTTTGTTTGGATTGACGAATTGTTTGGTCTTTGAAATATTGCTTATTAGTCAGCATTACGTTTACTGTTGTATTGCTGACCCCTAGTGGTAAAGATTGGACTTGAGTTGTCATGGTTACTACGTGCCTGTCTGTTCTGTCTGACCAATTTTGTTTTCTGTTGCTTATAGGTTTTTTTTTTTTTTTTTTTTTGGGTGGGGTTCAATCTGATCTGTATTGATCCACGAACACCACAACAGTGCGAAGATGCTAAGTCTATCCTGTTATATTCTGAGCAGAGTTTTAGGATATAGTGGAGCATTGCCTTCATTTAGGTTAGTTAATGTACTAGGATAGGAAAGAATATACCTTTCTTCCGTACCCCAAACAAATGTAACAAACTATAACTTTTACCATAGTGCGTTATCCACATCTGAACTTACACAGAAAGGGCAGGCACAGATTTGATAAAGAGGGGAAAATAAAATATCGTTTACCCTTATAATTATTTACCCTGGGAAATGTGCAATTCATCTTTGCATGTATTATACACTTATTTACGTTTCTTAGTGCCTTACTATACTTCCCTGTATTATACCAGGCTTTAAATTTAAAACATTTGGTGTTAACAAAGCTGAGTCTCTGGAACAATATTTAACACACAAGGCTAAATTATTATTATGATTTTTATTATTAAGATATTTATTAAGTAGGTCATTGAAATATAAAATAAGAATATATAGATTCAGAAAAACCCAAAACAAACAAAAAAACATGTGCACAAAGATTTCACGCTGCTGACTACAGTAATATAAAAAATTGAAGCTTTAGTTTACTAAACTCTGAGGTAAATGCAGAGCCACACCATCTAATGCAAAGTCCTGGTTAAACATTGTCCCACAGTTTGCATTATGCCGTCTGTTGTTTTTACACTGCAGGCAAAGCAATTGTTGGAGGCAGTATTGACTTTGTAATTAAACAATTTTAACGTCAGGATTTTGTAATCATTACATTTCAAGCCATCTGTTCCAGTGTAATGTCTGATTTTTTTTTTTTTCAGAAGATAAAAGATAAAC
Source organism: Polyodon spathula (assembly GCF_017654505.1). NCBI lineage: Eukaryota > Metazoa > Chordata > Actinopteri > Acipenseriformes > Polyodontidae > Polyodon > Polyodon spathula. Next base: position 52,221,023 of record NC_054539.1, read on the forward strand.
ACTATACCTAGATAATATTTAGTTATTAGTTATTTTTCCAATTTTTATGTATTTTTTTTTTCTATTTGTTTCGATTATTTAATAAAAATCCATTGACTAAAATGCATTGGGCGAATTCAATTATTAGTAGCAAATATTTTATCAAATGCATATCTTTACCTTTTTTTTCAAAATATATATCCAATTTTTGTTCTTACATGTTTGATATAGTTTGATATGTGTTTTGTAAATGTCATGTCCTTATATTAATGAAGAACCTTTCCACTTATAATTATACATTATTTTTGGAATACATGCTTCTAAATGTATACTTTTATGAAATGTCCAAATACAATATTTCTAGTAAAATACATAATGATAACCAGGAGGAGATACCTATTTATCATGAAAAGGGGATTGTATAATGCTATCGTTTTTATTAACAATAAATAGCTATCTAAAATTCATTGCTCCTTTGATGTTTGGAATGTTTCTGTGCTCAATGGACCCCACTAACAAGCTTTATTTCATGAAATTTCATGACTTTAATATTTCACAAAATATTATTTAATTATTCGGTTATTAAGTTTTTTGTCATTAATTTATGAAGTCTTTAAATAGTGTGCTATTTGAAATAGATCCTGTCTTTTCAGAGAATAGCTTTTCACATTCTTCATGGGATGAAAAGACTATCTTACTTTCTCATTCTAACATGAACAGTGGCAAGCACATTTTGTGGGTTAAACATTTGTTTGCTGAAGCCTCAGTTAACATCTTTATCTAAATATATGTCTTCTACATTCTGCAACAGAGAATTTAAACCGTGTATATCAATGCAGATCAACATGGTGCACTAAGCTAAGTATACAGAGCCAGAACTATTAGGTCCACAATGGTGTTTCCATAACTTAATCTCAAGTTCCGCTGATATGGTACAAGTTGGGCACAGACACAGCTTTGATTTAGTTTAAAAGACACCCATTTTACAGCTTTGTATCAGTAGGTCTTCTTTGAAATACAAGATAAGAATGTTATTTTGAACATGTTTTAACCAGTGTATCCTTTGTATGGCAATATTTGTTTACTTTCCTGGATGTCTGAGAGATTAAGATACACTCTTAGTTGTATATCTTACGGTGCAATTATACTATCTGAAAGGTTTGTGTGATAATGTAGACTTAGAAATGAGGATTCCTAATCCTGGGTGTTTATAAAAACATTTACGTTCCTTCCAGGAACTCCTATTTTATTTTGGTTCTATAAAGAACCATTGTTATATACTATAAAACAGAGGTATGTATATAGCAGGCTCAATATGAACCCACAGGGTCACTGTGACCCGTTTGCTTTTGCTCAGACCAGTAGGAAGCGCTGATGCGTGAGTTTATTAATTAAAGTTGAACAAAATACTTTTCAAAAGAAATGGCACGTTGGCCAAAACAAACAGACAAAACACAAAACAAAGCATACAAAGCATGCACATAGCCTGTGCTCTTTGTCTTTCCTGTTCTTAGAAGCACATATACTTTGTGTTTTTGGATGTTTAAAGATCCTGAGCAGAGTAATCAAAGAGCAGTCATTACCAGGTGACCTCTGCCCTGGTCATACTTACCCATATGCTTGCTGTACATTAAGCAATAGTAAAGCTGTTGTTTGCAAATAGGCTCAGAATCTTCAGCCACCACTGTGATAAATGATCAGAACCTAAAAAGCTTCTAAAGTCCAATTCCAATTGTTCCGAGCTTCATAGGAGTAGAAAGTAAAGACGTCCCACCCCAATGTTATGTAGCCCTATGTGTGGTGAAGGGAGTTTGTAAACTGTGGTTTGTTTAAGGTAGTGAAGGCGAATGCCCAGCCTAGTAGTACTTAGTACTTTGTTTAAACCTGTTATTTTGGCCCTTGTACTTTGTTTATTTGTTTTCTTTTTGTTTAATAAATGTGCACTTTAGCACTTGAGCTGCAGCTTATTGACTGAGTCTCCTTCCTGCTAATAACATCCAGGGTCAAAGCACTGTCCTGCTACAGGGATACTTGCTTTGCACAGATCTCAGATGTGCAGTTTGTTATATATATATATATATATATATATATATATATATATATATATATATATATATATATATATATAGAGAGAGAGAGAGAGAGAGAGAGAGTAATAGATAGATTCCTGCCACTCACACGGTTCATTGCCCCTTTAATTCAGACCCAGGACACAAGAAATGGAGTTTAAGTGCTTACGCGCTATTTTTAATACACGAATTACAAACAAAATAAACAAAGCAAAACACCTAGCTCCTATTCAGAGTACTAACTAACACACCGGAACCTAACTAACACAGGACCGGACAGCTAACCTGTTTACCGGTTCACAAAAAGACGTATACACACACACACGCCCACGTACCCTTTCGGCATCACGACACTTTACGGTTGCCTTGCCGCAACCGGGCTCTTCACTCACAGCAGCCCCGAACATACTGGCTGCTCTCTATAAATACCATGCACCTGGGTTTAATTTAACAATAGTTACCAGGTGCAGGGGATCATTAATAATAAAACAATTAACAAAATGTGCATACGCACATGTTTTCTGCAGGGAGGATATTAACCCCCTCCCTGTTGTATTACTATATATATATATATATAATATATATATATATATATATATATATATATATATATATATATATATATATAATAATATAATCCTCAAATAAATAATTCAAACAAAAAAAAGAAATAAAGCATGAGTCCATTTTCTTTTAGGTTCACATGCATTATACAGATATACCTCTTTTTATAGATAGTGCACATTAATTCAGAGGTTTTAACAAGAAAATCCCAAGGGTAACTTCTACAGATGCAAGTCAATGTTCTGGGTCTCTATTTGTTGTAGCAAACCTGACAGAAGGACTGGTTGAACATGTGTCCTTTATTTAAACAAGGATAATAATCAACTCAGTGGGATGAGGAAAGACAAATGCATTTCCTGAATTAACAGCTTTGTACCCGTTGTAGTCTGACCTTCCTTAAGAGGTGATGTTTAGGCCTTAACCCTGAATTGTCCGTCAATTTGCTTGGCATTAGTTGTTTTTGCTGTGCTGTATTGCATTTATTTATTCATTTATTTTAGTAGGTAAGGTGACTGGAAGAATGTTATCATTTTCAGGAAAGACCCAGGCAGGTCAGCAGCCATATTCTGTATACCGAAAAATATCTAACAACAATAATTTACAATAAAATATACACTTATCTGCTTCATGTCAAAAACTGGTAATTGGACAATCGTTTATAATGTTATAATTTAATTGTATTGTTCAAGAGGAGTTTTCCTTTTTCTTTTAATAACACTGTGTAACAATTTTTTTTTTTTTTTTTTTTTTTTGTTCCTGGATAGTAAGTATTATTTTCTAATTGCTTATGCCTCAAAAGTATAGAAAATGGCTATTATTCCCCACAAACTTTGCTTTTGTGACCAGGACAGTGATATTTCAAAATATCACTATTTCCAATGGGAAAACGGGCAAATGTGTGTCTTTTCCTTCACATAAGTAAGTAAAAAACAACATATGAATCCAAATTAACATGTATTTATACTAAAGTAATACAAAAATGACTACAAAAGATTTAGAAGTGAGTAATTTTTCGAGATTTATGATTATACTGTATTTACACAATGATGATGCCCTTGTGGGATAATGAACAGTCAATTTAAAATGGTCTTCTACAGCCAGACTGGTAATAATAAATTTCCAGAAATAAGACAAGAATTGGAAACCACAGAACATGAAGAGCACTTGATCGAATAATCCAATCTTAAAAACCCTTTCCTTGCTGCAATTAAAAATAATATTGAGTTAAAAATAATCAATCATAAAAATGTCCCACCCCTTTGTGTTTATTAATGTTTCATGTTGTATGTAGTGTGTTAATGTTTGTGTTTATGTATAAAATAAACGTGATATAAATATGGGTTATGAGCACGAGTGCTATAAAGTGTAATTTGTATTTAGGCAAAAGGATTGCACAGCACTTCACGTGCTGGTAAAATATAATAATATGTGAGCACGGAAAATTGCACTTCATTAATTCACGTGCAGTTGTACCACGACTCCAATTGAATGATTGATTAGCAATCGAGTCTCGGTACAGCTGCATAAAAGCAGCATGTTTTCACTCACTCAGGGTTGTGTGTTCGGGAGTGGAGAACGAGTGAAAGAGAGAGAGGAGAGTTTATTTAAAAACAATTGCAACAGAGTGCTGGAAGTGCCAGTGTGGTGCTTGTTTAGTGTTCGGCCACATGTTTTGTCTGTCTGTTTGTTTGGCCAACGAGCCTCTTTGTTTGTGTTTTGTTTTTTTAAATCTTTTATTTTCTATTATTATTATTTAATAAAACACTGAGCGTCCCTATGCCTCAGTTTCACCTGCTACTTCCTGAGTCTGTGTTTCTGGTCTGATGTCACCACTGCAAGCCATCCTGTTCACAGTAGGTAAAACGTATCAGAAACTAAGTCAAGCAGACAATAATTTCAATTATGCAGTTATTATTAAATTATTATACCTGTGTAAAAGGCTTTTTTTTTTTTTTAAATGCATTGCCATTACAGACTGTGACCCCTGCCAGTGAGATGAGCTTATTGGGCAGGATGTTCACTTTCAGGGGTGGTTGCTGGTTATGGCTCTGCACTGTTAAACCAGATTCAAATATGTCATTAAATCCACAGGCAAAAATTAGCCACTAATTGGCTATACTGTACATTTAGTATCTCTCATCTAAAATACTGGGAACTTTTATTTACAGCCTTCCTTTCCTAGTGTAAACGATATTCCATATTCAAGTGTATTTATTTAACCAAGCGTATTTATTTAGAACCCTTGCTTATATATATATGTGTGTGTGTGTGTGTGTGTGTATGTGTGTGTGTAAAGATTTCACCAATTTTAAGGTTTGTAGCCTAACCTAATTTATACATTGTACATACCTTCTTGGTTTCAAAAATATCTAAAAAGTATGTGACAGAATGCCTGTAAAGAGACAGAGGTCTCTTCTCAATAACAGTAGTACCTTAGAACAGCTTGATTGGGGTTATATTGTAGTTCTCTGAAACTTACAATATTGATTCTTCTACATTAGCGCAGTAGATATGTCTGTGAATAAGATCAAAACAATTTGAGTTGGTTGGTGTATTTTGTATGATATGAAAGTGTAACCTCTATCAGTGGGATTGAAATGTTAGAGAGAAAATTTTTCATGCAGCAGTCGTGCCATAGAGTAGGTATGCATTTCTCTTCAGTTCGTGGTAAAAATGACATGTAGCTTTAAAACTATACAGATTGAGGAGGATCTATGTAGATGAGTTAGTACATGATGATTAAAATGTTATCACATGAAAATTTTATTTAAACAAGGAAAGCATTCTTTGGTTTACAGCAGGTTTGTCTTGCTAACTTGGAGTTCTATTTTTTATGCTAAAAACACTAGTGTTACAATTGGAATAATGTATGTTTAAGTTCCTTCCTCAACTTAAAACGTTGATGCAGCATTCATGCAGTCTTTTGTAGCATTCATTCAGGAACTCACACAGTCAGTCATAATGCATTCGCTATATCTTTTAGCAGAGGTGTGTTTTTATAAATTGCATCTATTTTGTATTGTGCTTTTTTAAAATTCTGATTAAAGAAATATGGATTCTTGGCTCTTTATAATATCATGTAACCTAGGCGTTATATACAACATGCAGTGCTTTTATTAACACATTTGTAACTTGTGAGGGATCATAGAACCACACACTGACCATGCAGAGTAGTGTAGTTAATAATATGTACTTTTAGAGCTTCAAACAATTATGAAAAAATGTAATCCAATAGACATACATTTAGACAAGCTGTCTAATACGTAAACGTGCATGTGCTAATCCTACAACATTTTGTGGACTCAGTATTTAATATCCAGAAAGGGGTTTTCATACAAATTACTACTACAGTACATATAATGGTGGCAACCAGCTTTAATCAAAATCACCAAAACATGCTCTAGTATCTCTGCAGCTGTCAAATTTACATCAGTACAGAGTGACCTTGTAAACATATTCAAAGAGGTAGAAGCACATACACATACGTTTTACAATAAATAGAGAAAAAATATTAAAATGATAAGAAATTAAATAATAAACAACACCGTATTACAACAATTAATAGAATTATAGCATAAATTAATATAATTTGATATACATATATTTATGTTTTTTTTTTCATAACAAAGAGGTACCACCACACCTTTTAGAAAATACAAAATGATATTGTGGCATAAGTGTGTAACACATAATAAAATTGTGTTTGTCTCTGAAAATGTCCAATGACGGTTTGCATAGCAGCATGTCTATAAGCAACGTTTGTGTCTGTCCACTGCTTTTCTTTTGAGAGGCACTTTGAAAGGTGTCAATTTCCTGCATGGCCATAATGAGTAATCACTTTCTCTGTGTGCGTCACCCAGTTAAAGCAGTTTTCAGGAGCAGATACTTCGTTTTTTTTTTTTATATCCCTATCAATTAAACAAAGGTGTATTTTTTGCAGCATTCAGAGACCGGGTTTAAGTGCACTGACAAAGGAATAATCTCTTTGTTAGGCAGGCAGGGCACAGTCCTACTGGAAAATATGAGTTGTCATGTTCCTCCTGCTGCAGCCCCCATAAAGACAGTGTTGATTGGGGGGAGAGTGGGCACCATGTCTCTGACTTCACTAGGCTGCCTGTGTGAGCCCATTGCATCCTGGGAATGGTACTGAGTGGAAGTTCCATACATACACTGGGAGGAGGGTGAGGAGGAAATGGCGCTTGGTATAGTTGGTGCTGTTGGAAAAAAAAAATAGTTAAAGCAACAGAATATGCATTTGGATTTCTTAATTAATAGTAAATCTATCCTGACAGTTCACTGTCCACGTTCACCAACCCACTTATAATAATAATAATAATATATAATAATAATAATAATAATAATAATAATAATAATAATAATAAAGTCAGACTGGTTCATAGGTATCCAAATGTAAGCAATGGAAGATTATAATGAGGGCTTCTGTTTTTCGGTTTCTAGTCATTTAATTTTTCGGTGCTTATTTTTAGCTATTATCAAGTTTTATGTAAATAGTTTTTTTTTCACGGCTTTCGCTTTTCATATACTGTATGAAATGATTGTTTTTAGTTGCTTTCCAAAATGCTTGAGCATTTTTTTCTGTCAAAATATGTATAGTAACTCAACAGTACACTTAAGTTGTACCTTCTTTCCTTTGCTATCTTCCAGTGAAATCCCTGTGCTCACAGGCACATTATTCTGGAGTTTTTGTGTGTAGGCATTTTTTTTTTTTTTTTTTTTTTTTTTTACATTTCTTCACAATTTGCAATTCTGTTTTAAATCCTCTGAATCTTAACTGTAATACAGCTTTAAATCCTGCTAACAAGTCTCCATTCCTAATTGCAATCTCCAATGAAATCTCCCAAGTAGAGTCTCCAATAGAAATGTAGGAATTTGCTGCCACTCAGTAGTAGGGGTGGGTTTAAAGTATTCAGAACAAATCAATGCAAGACACAAGTCAAGAAAGAGGGACATTGCCCAACTGCACTAGGAAAGATTTTTTTTTTCTTTGTAGTATTTTTTTTTTTATAGGAAAGTGAATTGAGTAACCATTTCCAATGTTTATCCAGTGTTTTCTGGTGATTATTGGCTATACCATGATTACAATTTTTTCTTTTTGTTTTTTATCGGTTAAAACTAATATATACCATTATACATTTTCTATTGTTCCTGAAAGGATTATATTAATATAAATTATCCTTAATATAGAATTAAATCATTTAGGAATATATATATATATATAATATATATATATGTTTATATATCAAAATCCGGGATTAATTATAACATTATATGTAAAGATAAAAAAGGAACTTTTAAAGGATTAATAATAATTATATTTAATAGAATTATATCATTAATTTAGTAATCTTAATTATATTATATTAATTAGAAAATTATATAAATCGTACCAGAGAATGTAAAGAACTTATATATAATTAGATATATATATACTAAGACTAATCCAATTCATTCTTAGCACAAGCTTTTGGGGATTACTCATCTACTAACAATGCAATAAATATTACAGCTGCTAAAAGGGCAGATGTGTTTGCTCCACACAGTGCGGACAAAGCCGTCTTTATGTTAGATCACAATGGTCTTGCACTTAGCGACAAAGGAGGGTAAATGCAAGAGCTAAAATATTACAGTGCCTGCTTATTTAATTTTGTGGTTATACATAACATGTTGGAAAAACTAAGGCACTGAATGAAACAATCTTCATAGCAGTACAATTTTCAAAGCAGCATTTAAATTGAGAAATCTGCAGGCACTGTGCTTTGTAGTCAATGATAGGTTGGTTTTCAGTACAGTAAAGAAATGCCTCACTCACCTGCAGGTGCTTGGCAAACTAGAGAGGACGAGTCTGTGTAAAAAGTCCCTGCAGGCTTCCTTCCATTATCATCTAAAATGTTCAGTGGATCATGGATGTCACTGAATGCAGGTACTGAATGAACAGTGCTAACGCTACTGATAACAGAAACATGCTGATCGATCATTGAGCCAAGTCTCTGAGCATCGCGGTAGCTGCTGTTCCCATAGTACCCTGAAAAATGAAGGTAGGAATGAGTCGACACTATGGACAGTCAGGTGTAAACCTTTCTGTATCAAGGTGTGCCTTTGTTTAGTGTTACATAGACAGTATGCTGTCTAATGAAAAGTGAACAGCTCCAGTGGATCCAGAGATTCAGGTTTGGTCTGGCTCAAATCCCCTTAAAGAATCACCATCAACATTGTTTTATATACGTTATTTCATGGGTTGCTCCTTTTATGAATTTCTGTTGCTTAATATTGTAATGTTTACAGGTGAAGTTAGAATGACATTTCTCTCTTTTCTCTGGATATGGTGGGTCAATATCTAAAGAATGGAATTGGTTGGAAGCTGTCTGTCTTACACCATAATTCTATGACAACAATTTAACAAGACCCTGATATTCACAGTCTCAACTATAGCTACATTTTGCTCAGAAACAACACTATAAAAGTATTTCCTATTTGAATTAAATGAAGGTTTGTATGAAAAAATAATATAAGAAAATAATCAAGGTAATTCATTTCTCATAAACAGACAGCTAAATTATAGGACAAACTCATTTCTGCTAATTAGTTTGCACAGCTGTAAAATTCACATTACCAACCAATGGCTGGCCTTTGGATAAAGAGGTCATGCACTCACTACCAGGCTGTGATTCACTCTGCCTAGACTGTGAAGAACACAATCTGAGTCAGGCCGTCTGGACAAAATAAACCCTTTCTAGAACTGTAGCTGGATCCTCAGCATATACCTATTGATATGTTAAAAACAGGCATTGAAATCTCTGCATTTCTAGAGATGGGGCAGAGGCATAAGGTGACAAATATTGCAAAGGATTTCCTAAAATCTAATATTTTTAAATGCATTTTCAATACCCCAATTTTCTACCCCCCCTTTCTTGTGCTGAAGACTTTTTTACTTGATACGAGTTTACTTGTATTGCATTGTGTAGTAAAATACTGAAATCCAAGTATGGTAAAGCAGAGTAAAAACATTGTTGACCATAATAAAGCATGATAAATGCATTGTATATGCATGGGAAAAGCAAGGTATTTCAAATACAGCTGTACAAAAATAAAAGTCTCTGGTGCTTTCTGTACCTAATCACATTCTGTGCTGTCTGTCAAATTCTGTCAATTAAGCAATCAATTCATGTGATCTACGGAAATGACTATGTACCAGGAAGCAACAGTGTATATAAGTAATGCATAAAGCCTTGGTTATCACTCCATTAGATAGACACTTTCTAGAGGTAAAAAAGACTGCACATCTAAAACATTTTACGAGATTAAATAGCAATATGCACAGGTTGTAAGGCATCTAGTTGTAAATCTGTCAGAAATACAGTGCTTACCATTCTGCCCAGCAGCTGTATATGGTATATCTTGGCAGTTTCCACTCAGTGAGTTCCCAATAAAATGAAAGTTGCTGGAGTTAACAAACTGCATGCTTTGTGTTTCTGTGGTGTTATCTGGAGGTGATCCAAAATTGGAAGTGGGCCTGGCACTGTATGGGGATACTGCACAGCTGCTGCTGAAATAGTCTTTAGACAGCTGTTGTTCACTGAAGGAAGGAAAATGGCTGGAGTCAGCTCTGTGATGATAAACTGATGGAGGGAGGTGCGTCTGGGACCTAAAGATGGTTTGATAGTTAGAGCCAGCACTGTAGTAGTTCTGATTTGTCTGTGACAGTGTCTGGTACAATGGATCTGAGAATGTGGCACAGCCGGCATGGGACTGCAATGCCGGACAGCCACTCTGAGATCTCATAGCCATCGGACCTTGGTTTATCACACTTCCTCTGTTCACCAGTGCTGGTGAAATGGGTGGTGTCATTAGTGGACCATTATTGTGAGAACGTTCCATCTGCCCTACAGAAATAGAAGGATGATATGAAAATATGATTAACAAAAATGCCTACAGAAATATAAAAAATATGTTTTCTTTCTCCAAAAATGGTGTATACAGAATTATAAAACACTATGTAAAACAGGGGCCGCTTTCTGTGTCTATTTCTTATACACATGGGCTAATGAAAAAATAACTGGGATGAACTGAAAGTAATGCAAGCTTAGATATTGACAAAGAAAAATACCTGAGGGTTACATAATTCAAACTAATTGTCCATCCTAGTTCAGACCACCTGTATGTAATCCTTCATCAGCTACCTTAAACACGTATAGCTGTGCTAGCAAGGAGAAGAATAACAAGAAAAAGGAAAAGAAGATCATGGAAATCTCTCTTCCCAAAAAAACACCATAACACTGAGATGGCTCACTTAAATGAATGATTTATAGTTTCTATCATGGGCAAGAATACCTGTAATGTGGAGGGCATCTGCATCCCCCTCTAGGAATGTAGCCATATTAGCGCTCATGCTGTGCTGGTTTACAGATATATACGTGTGCTCTGAAAGAGATTCATTTTTAACTGAAGAGTCGCTGGGAAGTGCGCTGAATTTATTCCGGTTGGCAAGAAAGCAGGAGCTTGGGGATGCTGTGAAGGCAGCTTTACTGGCATCTGGCATTCAAAAAAAAAGTATTTAAAAAAAAAAAACACATAAACACCATGCAACTTAAGAACCCCCAAAAACGTGCCAATAAACACAGGGAATAAACGTACTCACATTTAATTTCCTTTTATGTTCAGCTACATTTTTAAAATTCAATTTATAACAGATGGTAAAAAAAAAACCAAACAAACAAAAAACATCCTTCCTTTAATAAGGTCTAGTTCTTTTAAGTGTTTACTGTACTTTACTAATATGTGATGATTCATTTTGTTAACAAAAAAGGATCCATATATATTAATCCTGCATTAGAAACTGTAAATGTAAAGAACATAATATTTGTTTGGTGAAAAGTAAATGTCAATAATCTGTTCAGTGACTTAATGAATAAACATGGTGAAATTCAATAAAGATGAAAGGGCAGGTTTAAGAGTCTGGTCTGACAAACACTAATGAATAAGGTTCCAACGCCATGTACTTAACATGTAACAAAAAGGAAACATGTGTTTTTGTACAGTCGTCACCAGACTACTTTGTATTCCTGTAAAATGTCATAAATGAGAGAAAATGAAACCCCAAAATATAAACTCTAAATACCAAAATATGGAAAATTACAAATCTCCTAATTTTACCGTGAATTTGAATAGTGTGTACATTATTACTGGGATACTTCAATATTCAGACAAAAGCTTTGAGATGCAAAAATGACCACATATGGGATCTCCAGAAGCACAAAATATAACTACTAAAGATTAAATCAAAACTTCTTACTACAGGCGTTTATATTGCTTAGTGTGAAATAAACTCAACAGCAGAGGTTTTTTTCCTTAGTTTTGGTGGGCAACTTGGTTCGGTATAAGTCAAAGTACAAACAATGCTGGTCATACCACTCTATTCATATAGATATTATAAAGCAGGAATGCACTAAACATCATATATTTGAAAGAGGATGTGGGATGTTAATATTACATTAAATTAAGCAAAGGCAATATTTCAGGTCAATAAATGTAAAGGCAAATATACACTACCTGCGTTTTTCATATACTTGTCTAATAAATTCTGAAGATCCTGCTCTTTGTCATTGTTGAACTGGGTCTCTATGGCCAAAAGAATGTACTCATCCAGCAGCATTCTGATCAGGTGAAAGGAACCTGTTGCAGGCAGAGAGGGGATATTATCTTAGTGACCATCGTTTCCACTTTGTAAACTGGAAAAATAAATAATTGCCAGACTTCAAGTGAGTTGCCCTGTTCTCATTCAAACAATTCACAAAAGGTTCAACTTTGTAGGGGCTTTAATCTCTATTCAGTGGCTGACCTATGATAGTTTGCTCGATTGCCTTGCAGACAGTTTGGCACTCATCAGGGGGCAGCCCTGATGAAAGTGAGAGAACCCTCATACTTAATGGACCACACACAAGAGTCTGATAAGAGTGTGCTTGCCTTGAACTGGTCGTTTTGTTTTATGACTCATGTACCCATTGTTATACACAGATTGTCAGTGGAGTCTAAACTGGGGAGAATTCTACTGCAGTTCCCTCTTTAGAATCATTTACAAAGGTGTTCTGAAGGATTGGTGGCATTATAAGAAACACAAAGGCTTGATTGGTAAATAAAAGCAAGCCATGTCATTTTTTTTTTTTAAATATGAAGTTATGTCTCCATTCAGTTGTGAAGAATGCCAGCAGTTACACTTTGCCTTCTGTATGATTATCACGTAATTCAGGTTTATGTATCTGCTTCTCGTGTTCGAAATCCAGTACAAACTGCATTACATGAATAAATAAATAAAAAAAAAAAAAAACTGATAATAGAAAAACAGCTGAAAACCAAAACATGTTACCATGCTTAAAAATCACTGAAATGGGCATTTTCTTGTGATTGAAATAGAAATCCATATTTACAAGACAAGAACACTTGAGATGACATGCGCTGATAAAAGAACAGAGTAAACTGGAAAGAACAATAATCCTGAGGAGTTCTCTAAAAACATACACATGATCAGATGACGAAAGCTCACTATCTTACCAAAACTGGTTGCATTGTTAAGCGTCAGGTTGTGCATCACTCTTGCCCCAAAAAAGCTCCATTTTAAAAGGAAATCTTGAGCTCTCTTTTTCAAAGATCTCCTGTTTTGCTTACTTGGCTAGAAAAAAAAAAGGTTATTGAAAATCAGCATCAATAAGCTACTCAGTCATTTATAGTACACTTCAAGCAGTGAAGGGGCTGTCATGAAACAATACCTTGATGACTCTTTGCTCCACCACAGTATCCAACCACTCAATAAAAGATTCCACAGTTGCACTTTTCTTGAGAAGTTCCTTTAGCTCTTGAAACACTGTTACAGAGTCATCTAACATGTAAAAGGGAAAACATAAGTTACCTTTCTATTCAGAAATCTCAAATAGTATCAAACACAAAATATATATAAAAAACAAACATTTACAAATGTATAATTCATTTTTTTAAAGCTAAAGGCTCATCAGTAATTCTTTATTTCTTCTTGAAAGACTCTCAATTAAGAAATTGGTTTTAGAGGTACAGTATGATCCTTCTGGCGTCTGTTTCAGTGACAAGGCTTTTTGTGTCATTGCACTTTTCTTGTATCTAGTAAAGTTAATAAGTGGGTCATTAAATCACCACATGAAACCCCAGCTGGATTAAAATATAGTTAAAGTGCACCAGCAATTAGATCTGCCACTGTTAAGATCATTAAGAAAGACTACATTTATTTTAAGTTAAAAAATGAAACAAAATCACTTAATTACATGATGAAATTAAACCCAAGAACAGGTCTTTTCCCCATGCTTCTTTGTGTATCAGGAATTTATATTTTAGGTTCCAGATACATGTATCTTGAACTGTTTGCGCAGGGATCAGTTTAAAACCTAAACACTCAGGGCAGGCACAAAGAAATAGGGATTCTTAAACATGAATATTAGTTAGTACTGTATGTATGTGGATTTAATATTTTATGAGAACAAGACAATGATGACTTACATTCTGAGTAAAGGTCAGAGTCCTGGTGGTCTATGCAGCCTGAGACAGTGAGGAGGGCCTGAGAACCAATGCTGTTTAAATCCACCTTTTCAATGTCACAGACCATTGAGTTAACTATATTCTGGTCAAACAAGGCAGGCCTGGCAATCTGTGACAAAGACACAAAGATATTAGTTAGATTTGGTATAGATATATTTAGGAGTACCAAGATAATTATGTACTCCCTTTTGCAGTGCGGCAAATTGCTGATAAACAAATAAATGCTAATAAACAAACAAATCACTTATATTTATGAGGTCAGTTTTTTCAGACCACAAACAACTTCAGGTCAAACATTTAGAGTAGCACACAGAACACAGCGACTTTGGCTTATTGCTTACCTGGGCAAGATGTAAAAATGACGTTTGCCGCTTCAGTGAAGACACAAATCTTCGTGCAATGGGCAGTTTTTTCTCAGAAAGAGCCTCGGGCAGATTTTCCAGAGATGAAACTATCCATTGTTCCCAATGTTTTGCAAAACTTCTGATTTCTGCAAGCAAACTGGCAGAGAAAAACACATCAATTACCCATAACCTATCCAAGCTTTCCTTCAATGTGCATGAACTCTTCTTTTGAGTTTGTGTTCGCTACCTTCTACAGGGGTTCTCAGCCTTTTTTGAATCACACCCCCACCTTAGTCATTATTTTTTACGTGGAGCCCCTGTCCCCACCTCATCCTCCCCTGGCACAACAGCGAGAATTATAATAATCACAAATCATAAATCAACCATCATAGTGAAGTATTTGCCAGTACATCTTATCCTGTGTACAGATGTCAGTGTTCAACTTTTTATGAACTTGATACTTGTTTCTCCAAAGAAAATGTTAACGAAATCGCAAAAAACGTTCAAAAACCCATGTTTCTTTGGCTATCCTTCTATTTTTTAATAAATAGCCAATACATCACCACAGAAGACAAACTGCGGGATTCATCTGCAGTGCCAACAAAGGGAAATCCAATTTCCAAAGCAACTTTCATAGTTCTGAACTTTTTGGTTTTTTGCACCATGGGTAAAATGTGGTTGGAACAGACTGTCACTGGTCCTTAAACACAAATTCGCCCATGATTGGGTCTCTACCAATTAAATAAGTACAGGCCAAATTATCATTTAAGACTTATGTGTAAACATTTTTTTAGAATAAATAAAGTGGTAGTCCTTGTTTTAATGTTTGCTCTTCAGTGTATATTGGGGACAATATTATGAAATAAAAGGCTTCCTTTACAGTTTGAATGGGGAAAAAATTAAGACACAGAATAATGCACCTGAACCAAGACATCCAATTGTATATACTGCATCAATTTGATATGCTTTTCCTTTTTAAAAGCAAAGCTATTCTGTATATCTGATATTTAGGGATAACATTTTTAAAAAATATTTGTTTTACCTTTCAGGCATTTCTTGCATTGTGGCAGGGATCAAAACATCAGTCAGCACCTAAACAGGTGGCAATAAAACATTAATACATTTAATTACACACAGAATTGAAGTGCTTCCTGATGTACAAGGTGGGTACAAAGTAAATATGCCACTCTGAACTGCCGCTGGGGAAATATATTTAACAGTCCCTTTCTTCAGCAAAGAGTACCCCTATTAATTACACTTGAACGTATCAACTAAAATGCCCCATCCTGGACATTTTACACCTCAACCTGCTAAGTTTAAATGCACTGTTTTAGTAGTATATAATAAGTATGTATAATTATAATTCATAGAAGTTCCTACCTTATACAGTATGGAGTCACATAAGCAGAAAATGTCAATAATAATGGGATTGTCCAGCAGAGGTAACAGGTGGTCTGGCATTCCCTGCCAGAAATGCAGTAGGAAATTCTGTATCTGAAACCATTAAACATAATAGCATTGCTTTCTCAAAGCAAAGGGTCATTTAATATGAAAATCCATCTTTATTTTAGAATTCTTACCTCTTCAAAGTTGCCATTGATTGCATTGTCCAAGATGCACTGACAGTGAGTTTTGTACATCATGATAAGTGTATCCACCTGTCCCAAAAGAACATGTGATTTGCACAGGGATGAACAGTGGGCAGTTGACGGAAATAGTAAAAACGCAGTTCTGTAATACCCTATTCATTAAAGGATTTTTACATGACTTCCATTAGTATTAATAAGACTGGGGTATTCGAGCTAGAATAAAATAATTGACAATCTAGCATATATTCAACTTGGATACATTTGTAGGTTCATAATGAGAATGTAATAACAATATACTGTTCATTTAAAATATTATTATCTCAATAAGACATATTTTTGAATATAATGAAAAACAGTTTATTTTAGTTTTTATTTTCAAATATCTTTTTTTTATATGCAAACCCATGGTTGCAGTATACAGTACCTGCCAACTCCCCCCCTCCCCCCACCCTCCAGTGGTGAGACCTACATGACACTCGTTCTAGGAATGACAGCAGCAATTACATTTATGAAGCAAATGTACAGGAGGAATAGGTATGGCATGATAAAACTTTCATGCCCATTACTCCAGATTAAAGAATAGCTATTTATATGTGCATAAAAGAAACTCAGCTATTGTTCTTCATTTTATTGAACTGAATTATTAACTGTTACAGTATTGTTACAACACTGACTGATATGTAGTGCCAATCTCACGTTATCTTTACAATGCTCACACATAGATTAGGCAGCGCTTTTTTTTCATTACAGCACAAATAGAGGGATGTATTAATGATACCTTGTCTTTAGAAACGGACCCCTGAAGTACTAAAAGTTGAGCACTTGGGAATTCAGGGAGCAGAGTTCCAGTTTTTGAACTAAGAGAATATTTCCGTGTGAACCCTCCCTGCAAAAATAAATGAAGAAAACTATTTTAGGCACACCTGCTTGGATTATTACTTATCGTGTTCACTATGTGCTGTTCAGTTTGATGCTCTTTTTCAAATTAAAAAGCTTTTAAACATCCTTAAAGCAGGGCATTTATTTCAAACGTTAGTACTAAAGTTTTGATGAGCAGTCTTTCTCAAAGTCTATTTTTTATTACTAAATTTCGTTTTCATCATTACAGTATACCTTATGATGGAGAGTGTACTTTTGGATAAACACATAATTTTATGGATTAAATATTAGCCATTCAATCTAAGCCATGGATTAGAGTGTCAAATTTAATTAAACCATTTTTATTACTAAATTTTCTCATTTGTATTATATATATGTATATACCATATGTTAACTAGTAATCCTGATGTTTTACAAAATGGATTTTACCACATGTAATAATATATATATATATATATATATATATATATATATATATATATATATATATATATATATATATATATATATATATATATATATATATATATATATAGACACACACACACACACACACACACACACACATTTTGATCCATTTTGTTGTCCTAATGGATTAACATTACCATGCCAGACTGAGGCTATATTAGTTTTTGCACAAACAATTCCAAACAATATTTAGTTCAGTACCATCTGGTCTAACGGCCATTTAACATTAAGATAATGGCTGCAGTAGTACCTACTTAATTAGCCATGTAGTCTGTAATTACAAATAATTTTTTTCAGATAACAAACTCACCTCCTCTCTTAATTTAGCAACAGCCATTCATAAAAAAGCAAGGCAATGGGTAAACTGGACCATGTTGAGAAATAATATATTTGGAGGCCTGCAGTATCTGGATTTCACAGAACTGTTAGCTACTGATCAGCTTGTTTTGACTTTTGGTTTTAAAAAAATCAACAAACTGAAATAGTAATATATTATTAATAATATAATTCATTCATTTGCATTTTACTCAGAGCAGAAATAACAAAAAGCTGATTCAAGTCATAAATAATTTATTAAACACACACACACACACGCACGCACGCACGCACGCACGCACGCACGCACGCACGCACGCACACACACACACACAACGTTCAATGATACATATAGTATCTACTATTTATAAAACTGCACTTTCACAAGTTATTTGATCAGTATATCCATGGTAGTCACATTATGTACACAGTGAAAGTAAGACACACATTTACAGAATGTTTTTTTTTTGTTTTTTTTTGTGAAAAACATTAGTAAAGTATATATTTCAAAACCCATTTTTAAAGTGTTTTTGTACAAAATTGCTGCACACTGCTGCACTTTTTATTTAAACTGTGTTTCTGAACAAAACTTAGACTATAAAGTCATATGTTGGTCTGTATGTAAATGTATTGTTCCTTTTTTTAAATCCCAATTTTCAAGTTAGGAATTTCTGAAGAAATCCTAGCTCTGAGTTATATTACTATATTTATAGTTTGTTCAATCAATCAACCAATCAATCAATCTCTATTATTTATATAGTGCCTATTATGATAAATCACCCCAAACTGCTTTCCATTGATAAAAACATTGATAAATATTAAAAGTAGCAATAAGCAAGTGATCAATAAAATAATTAAAAGAGAAAAGACAAAGTAGCTGTTTAATCAATGATTTGTGGGCACAATTCAAAAGACCTGTATGCCTTCCTTCTTCAGAATCTGCTGGATCAAAAAGGGTCTCTTTAGAGACGGGTTAATTCCACGATGTCTGTAATGATAATTAGGGGATACAATCTGGTTAGATCAAAATCGGCGAAGTTGGAAACTGAACACTTACCTCATTTTTTAGCTTGCTTCCTGAAAACCTGAGACAAAACACAAAAATATATTGCAATTTCAGTACTAAGATGCATAATATTATAATATTGTTCTCAGCAAGTAAATGTTTACACTGCATCAGTAATATTGTTTCTAATTGTAGAAACACTATCAAGTATGTTAATTTTATTTTAATAAACACATCCAATCAATATAGGTACACCTAGTCTAATATTTAATAAGAGAATCAGGCAGCAATCACTCACAGCACATACAGTATGTGCACAGATTTCCTTTACAGCATGGAAACAGATTGCTCTTTGTTCTGTATATGGTGTAGTGTGTACTACATTATTTCTGCCTGCTTTCCCCAAAACAAATACCATTTGTGTTATCAAGCCGTTGACTAATAAAACATATTACTGATAAAAACAAATAATAAAATAGGACAGAAATTAACGGTGGATGTTCATCATGTGAACTTACCTTGTCAAGCCTTTTCCTGAGTACACAGAGTGGTAATATGCACTGCTTTCTTTAATGCCTATCCCATAATAATGGTATCTGTAATAAACACAGGCAGAACATTAAAAAAAAAAAAAAAGGATTTAGTTAAAGAGATGGAGTTACCTCTTTATTAGAATTTATCCCAGGACCTGGTGACAGCTTGTACTGACAGCTGTTTGGATTTGAATTTAAGTAAACAATGTTCTGTAGTATCCTCTATTTGTCAGGTATTGTAAGAACTTTCCTTTTTAGTTTTCCCACAGAATGCTTCCACTTGAAAAATGGGGGGTGGGGGTGGGTGGGTATAATCCCCAAGCTTCGATAAGATGGCAGTTTAGGTAAAAGGGGTTTCAACACTTATTTCCGGGCCTATTTCATCATGTTATATTACAAATGCAAAACATACACTACTGAAGTGTGATGTTAAGACACTTGTTCAGACTGGATGCATACTGTAACTTTTCATTTAGCAGGTATAACTTTCCAGATAATGGAAATTCACCAATGGGAAGTCGTAGTTCTACATTTCAAATGTTCAAAAAGTATGAACAACACAGAATCTAGTATATTTAATCAAAACCCCGGCTAAATCTTATGTTCCTAGTTTTCTACAGCAATTGAACAATGTATTGCACTCTGGTATCTGCCGTTCAAACTAGATTAATGAGAACCTGGCATGTGGTAATGAGAATGACTAAAATGTGAAAACATCACCTCGATTTCCATTAGCAGATATGGAAATACTGAAATACTGCAGTCTGCTTTCCTTACTTTGAATGGCCTCTTGTTCCAAGCCTTCTTGTGGTAAGAAGAGGAAACTTCTGGCGTATAGTCTAAAAAAAAAAAAAAAAAAAAAAAGATTTCATATTTTAACGTGCTAGAGTACGTAAAAATGTACTAAAAAAATAAGATCTCCAAAAAGATCATTACATTGTGACCTGCTGATGTTAGATTAATTGAGTAAGGATTAAAATAAGATCCATACTGAAATTAAATATACTTTTAACTTATGTTCTGTATATTAGCTTAGGTTCAGATTTTAGTCAGAACATATGAGTAATGTGTGCATGTGAAGAAGTAATGTCTGCAGTTTATCAATAAAAAAAGGTATATCTGTATTAATCACACATGCAAACACAAATGTGTATGGATTCACTGTTTATGCCGTTTTATTTTCAGAAGACATCATTGTTTAACTCTTAGTAAATCAGTCAGTTTTACCTTCCCAAAGGTTGCAGCACAAGCAGGTTCCAGTTCCTCTTTTCTACAGAAATCCAAGTAATGAGTGTATAGGATACACCTGGGTAAGCAAACGCCTTCACAGACTATGTAGTTTTCTTCCAGCCTGATTAAAAATAAAATAAAAAAAAGATTCTTATACAGGGGACACTTTATTATTATAATAATAATTACTGTTATTATTATTAATAATAATATAATAATAATAATAATAATAATAATAAAAATAATAATAATAATAATAATAATAATAATAATACATATTGGAACAGTACCATTTTTAGTCCAAAACAAAACATAACCCATGCTAGAGTTGTTTTGTGTATCAAATACTTACCATTGTAGAGTGAGATGAGTTTGCTTCTTCTTGTCCTTTGTGATCTGGGTCATACTTTTCTTCTGAATAGACTGATTGCAAAGAAAATCATCCTTTTGGCTTTCTCGTGTGTCTAAATCCTCTTCTTCTGAGGAAGGCGTCTCATTGCAATGTTCTACTTCTATAAATATACAATATATTTATATTACATACATACATACAAATATTTATTGTAAAACATAACCTGTTTCAACGACTACCTTATATTGCGTTGAGTCGGATATGGTAGGCGGGTATACTGTAACAAATGCATTCTAAACAGAATTACATACGTAACATTTTAAAAATAAATAAATATACTTGAATAAAATAAAATTTAAAAAATGTACATCATACCTGCTTTAATTCCTAAATAATCTTCATCTTCGTCAAACTTTGAAGCTGAATTCTTCTTAATTCCAACATTATGTTCGTTTTCATCAGGGTAAGAAACTGTGGAACTTTTACCACCAAGTAGCGTTACGTAAGACTCGTCTTGGATTCTTGAAGAAATCTTCTGAGGAGGCTGTAGATTATTAAACGAGTCCTCGCCATCTGAAGACTCAGAAATCCTTTTCATTGGCATTTTCATGAAAACGTTGTTGTTGTTGTTGTTGTTGTTGTTGTTGTTGCTTTGTTCATAATTAATTCCAAATGAAAGTTGACATCCTTTGCACCCCAAACTAAAATTGGGCTAAAGTTCAATTTCCTTCTGAAGACGTTTTTAGCAAAGTTTCCTCATTTGCCCCATGTAAGGTATAAGTCAATCGGAGCAGAATTAACCTAATCTGAGTTGGTTGATTTACCATTCTTTGACCATTTCAGCTCTCCTGTTTACATTAGCTATTTAAAGTAAATTTTAAGAGCACGCCTTTTTGTGAGCACAACGTTTATATCAAAATAAAAGTACAGTTTAAATGGCAGGTTGATCATTTTCATCCGATACTTTTACTATGAAAAAGCCACCGCTAGCAGACTGTTAATTAAACCAGAGGCTACGTCACAGTGATGAATTAGATTTGTTTATCATCTTCGCAAAACATGGGGAGCAGATGAAAGATATTAATGATTAACTTAGAGACAATAATTTCAGATTTTGCCTTTCAGATTGATTCTGATGTATGTCTGCTTCCTTGTCAGCACCACTGAACCGATGGTACGGCAGCTAGTGTACAACAAACGGTTAATATGTAGTGTATTCAAATTAATATAATGAACTTTCCTGTATTAAGGATGGAAGAGTGAGACCTTCTCCTTTCATGTAAATTGGTTCACTGCAGGTTACTGTCTTTCAATTTGAAAGTATTAGTTTGCCTACATTTTGTATTCTTTATCATCCCCATGGCAACATAAAACTGCTTTGTACAGAGGTACACAAATTGGCCAGTCCTATATTAAACAGGGCTTCAATCTGGTCTAAAATATTATTGTGTTCTGACCATTTTCTATATGGATTCTAGAAGCAAAATCTAAACACAATAACATAGTGTTATTAAACCTAATTAGGGAAAATCAGATTAAAGGTCTCCACACACTGGATGTGATGTGATTTGTGCTGCGAATAAATGGTACTTCTGCTGTTACACTACCTTTCACACCAGTGGCTACAGCCGCGAGTGATGTGATAGGTGACTCTCCTCTGATTGTATCCTCAGTTAGAAAAAAATCACACGTATTACTCCTCTTCTACAGCTAATAAAAATTTAGATTACTTACTTATTTCAGTAAAGGTAAACAAATCCTACACACGTGTTATGTCCAGTTCCCTGGAAATGGACTGCCAGATGTTCTGGCTCATTGCCGTCTCTTGATAATTTGTGTGTCCTTTTTTTGTGTTTTGATACTTCAAGAATTACCTTTTCTTCTGCCATTGTTTACTGAAGGCATGCAAGGGATACTGTTCCTCATTGAGCAGCTCCCTAGCTGCCGTGCAACAAAATCTCATACATAGACACCAACCTTATTTTTTGCACCTCTTTAGTGTTGCTTCAGTGTTGCCTGTCGTATCACAGGTGATGTGAACAGCTTGTATAACATTTTTTTTAAAAAGTTTTATGTTTATTGTCATGGTGTGGGGTTGTATGAAATGGGCAAATTGGACAAATGTACCTCTTTGTTATAATGTTGTAGAAAACCATTGACCACCAAATTATGGGCAACCAGATTATTGAGCCACCATGGGTCATAAGGTCCAGTATCTGACACCTGTAAAATGTATTGCAATAAATGTTTAATATATATGCAGAGTTAAGAGGGACACACACCATCGTTTTGACAGATGGTGTCCTTCAAATTGGTTAGAAATTGTTTTTTTTTTCCACAGCAACACTGCAATGTGACCTATGATAATATAAATGTTAGGACCCCAAGCTGAAATACAACCCCATCGGGATCTGGTCGACCCCATTGGCTTGGGGTTCCTTTAAGTTTTTAGAACCCCTAAATCTTTTCAAGTTCAGCTTGGGGTTGTCTTACGAATGACCCCATCGCAATGTAAAACATTCACTTTACCCAAAGCCGATATGAAGAAGATCCGACCATCCGTTCACGTTTAAGTGAGACTACTTTGAATTACCTATCTGAGTTTTTGTCCCTTCGTGTAAAAGTGAGAGTATTGAATTATTCTCAGGGTTTCCCCAAATGTGTCAAACTAGGCTACATTTTAATAATTAAAATATGGTAATTTATACATTGCAGGCCTATGCTTTTAAATAAAATGATCAAACCATCTGATTTATTTATTTATTTACTTATTAATATGGTATGAAACTGACAATGATCCTGTATGAAAAGAAATTAAAACTAACTTACTTTTAAGACAGGAATGCACCTTACCGTATTTAACATATGTTAACCCTCAACTCTAAAAACTCAATTACAAATCTTTTGTAAAACTATTAAAAAAAACAAACAAAGAAAAATTACCGTGTACAATTTTACCCATAGACCATGTTTATTTAGTTTTCATCCCTTTATATAAAAGTGATACTAGTTGGAATTATTCTCCAGGGTAGCCCCAATTGCGTGAAACTATTTGGAAAATATATATATATATATATATAAAAAAATAAAAACGTTAATGCGGTAGCCTAATAAATGCATTGCAGACCAACAAAATGATCAAACCTTCAGATTTATTTATTTATTTACATTTCAAGTACAAAAGCAGATCTTCTTCAGATCGACGTTGGGTAAAGTGCATTTTCTGCATTTTGCTGGGGTCAATTACAGGACAACCCCAACACTGAACAAGAAAAGATTTCAGAGTTCTAAAAATGCCAAGCCAATGGGGTCGACCCGATCCTGATGGGGTCGTATTTTGGCTTGAGGTCCTAGCATAAACATCTTGTATATTGCTAGGCTGTTGGAGCAATCCTTCAGCTGACTTGGTATGGTTTTGGTTTATGAATCAGGAGAACATTTAAATCTCTTTTAGCTCCGATCTCATCCAAGAAATTTGCACTACCCTCCAATAATACGTATTGGGTCACAGGTTGCTTCAAATCTTGCTGGAAGGAAACTCACACCTATTTAAAAAAAACAATGTATCCACTAGACTAGGGGCTTTGATGCTCCAACCCCTATGCCTCTCCTTTTCTATAAAACAAGAGGGTTGTCATTTGATTAAATATAAATTATAAAGGAATTAACAACCACATTGATAAGGTTAGTTATTACCTTATGTGTATATGTTTATTTTATTGCCTAAGGTTTTAGTTGTTGCACCAGCTGCCAAATCTGATATGAAATAGTGTTTACTGTAGTTCAGAAACATAAAAGGAACTGCAGTCAGACAGTGCACCTTGTAAATACAAGGATTTCTGACAGTAAGTTTCTGTACACCTAGAACAAACCATTTCTTCAAGGCTACAGTTCATATAAAACAAGGGGAAAACAGAACCAATGAATTACTACCAGTACTTGGCAATATCAGAGTGACAATTACTTTGTATTAGTAATAACAGTTTATTTCCAAACAAACCACCATATGTAGATACAGAAAGGGCTATGACAAAACAAGGCATGAGTTTGGATTTGGTTTAGAATTCCTAAGTAATGTTATACCTTAGCAGAACCATAATCAGCCCACAGCATCTCCAGTAAGACAAGAGGCTACATATAGCAAGCACTTTAAACACCCATTTACTGACAGAAGATCCTGTCTGAGGAAGACTGTCATCTCCTTGGCAACGGGGAACCTGTTATCGCAACTGCTATTGTCTGTTACATGTAATTTTAACAATAAAAACATCTAGGAAGAAGAGAATTGCCCACCATTTAAATGGTACAGCTTGTAGTTTACAAGAAACTCATTGCTTTACTTTTGCTGTGTCCTGGGTTGTATGTACTGTTTAGCGATATCTTTTTCAACATATTCCTGATTTGTGTATTTTCAAGCTGTCGGATAAAACCAAAAACTTTTATTTATTTGTTTATTTTTTTTGGTGCTTTCAATATGAGAAAGGTCATTTGTCGTAAGTCATCCAGCTCATGCTGCCTCGTGTAACACTGCTAATGCTCTGACTGAATAACTGGTTATTGTGGGACCAGAAAACCAGCTTCATTGTTGGAAGTGGGAGGAATGTTGGAAAATTAGGATTTTAAGTATCATAAATGTATTCCAGAAAACCTGGAATAAACATCAACAAATATCCTGATTCTTCTTATGTAGCAGCAAAAAGGCAAAGTTGTTCAAATGTTATTATAAATCAGCCAATGTATTATTTAATTTATTTATTTAATTTTTTTGGAGGTGATTATTTGTACTGCTGCATGGATATATTGACATTTCTAAAAGTCTGTATAGCTGTTTATAGTTCTAGGTGTGTATTTATTTATTCACAGTCTATTGCGTTGGGTGAAACTGATCTCAAGCCAAGGTTAATTATGACATTATGAAAACAGCTTTCTAATGAACATAATTGAAGTCTTTGCCACCTAATGTTCATTTGGAACTGATCGTCGCAGTCCCAATCTAACAAGGTTTCTCAATAGACATAGCTAATGAGCAACGTATCGAAGGGTATTTACCTGATTAATATGATAGTCGGAAAGTCAAAATATATATACACCAATACACAATATATATATATATATATATCCATACAGTAGCTGCGAGGCGACAAAGGGCAAGTCGTGGTGGGAGAAAGAAATGAGTGCCAATTACTAGAGGCATATAACCAAAGAATAAGATCTGAATACCAAGTATTATAACTGAGAGAAGTCAAATTATATATATATATAAATACTATTATAGATATAAATATCTGTGATAATATTAGAAAATTGGTAATCTCCATACCTGATTATTAGAATAATGGAAATAATTTGCTACATCGTTATTTCTACAGTACATCAACTTGAATATACTGAAAAGGTCTACATCTGTTTTCACTGGTCTTTACTGACCCCTAGTGGGAACAAGGAAAACAAGAAATAAAGTTAATTGATTTTTAGGGATCAAGCATATACACACTTTCATCCCAAAAGAGGACGGCCCTTTTTTTTAATATATGATTCCCACAGCACTCAGTCAAACACTATCATAGAATAGTGTTAAGTAATTTATAGTAATATATATATATATATATATATATATATATATATATATATATATATATATATATATATATATATATTGGGTGGTAATATTTTCTTCTTTTTTATGAACAATAAAAATAAAAAAATAAAAGGAAGTCATCAAAATAAAATAAAGAAATGCAGAAAATGAAAGTTTTATTGGTAAATGTTAATCTCTTAAAACTGCACTCTCAAGATTTCTTTTTAACTGAACCTCAGTTTTTACTGATTCATACTGGCTTTTTAGTCTACTAATCAGTATTTTCCTGGTACACTTTTCTAGGAAATACAAAATATTTGTATTAAAATGCTGTTTTATTTTGACTCTGACAGTGTAATAAGCAGCCCTACACTGATCAAATAATGTTCAAACGTTGCACGTGACTGGCTCTCTGTTGTTTCACAAACACATTATCACCTCAGTCTGTTGGCCAATGGTCAATAAAAGTCAGATTATTGTGGCAAGTGCTGGGTGTAGTAACTAAATTGAAAAACTTACGCGAAAATATAATATTTTGAAAGGAAAAAAAACGTAAATCAGTTTATGAATATTCAAAAGAAAACAAATGTTTTGAAATATGCAAAAAGCCATACAGCAGAAGTGGGCCAAATGAGGCCAGAAAATGCATTGCAAAAACTGCTGCATTGAGGTACATGTTCACATTGACAGAATAAAAGAACATAGTGAAAATAAGTGTCACATTAAACTAAAACAAGAAAGTGAACTGAGAGACTAGTAAGCAATTTCTGCGGCTTTTAATAAAGGTGAGCACGAGTGACAGTGTTAATGAGTTTGTCAGAGCTCTGTGCTTTGCTGGACAGCCATTGTTTATTGCAGGGGTGTGTGGTAACTTCCTGCAACGGTACTGCCCACCACCTCAGCTTAAACACCTCAGCCTTACGCCAACAATCTTACTCGTAAATATTTGACAGAAAATTATGATGCTTTAGTGACTTATGGAACTCATTGACTAAAATGTCCAGTGTGATTTCTTGCCTCATATTCCAGATGCAAATTTTTCTTACTGAGAGTTTTATTTCCTAATTTTTACAGATGTTTCAATTAAAAACATATTTTTAACAGATTTTTACCGAAAAATGTGTTAAAATAAAAACACAAAATGCGGAACACTAGTTATACCCAAGAGAGGCAGCAGACAATGGTATAAGTTCAAGCTCTTTATTGAAAGCAGGTAAACTACCAGCCAGCCAAATGGTATTAGTACCACACACATACTCACAGACAGTCCCTCCCCAAGCTACACTGGGTGACACACATGCAAAACATAATAATTAATGGTACAATTCCATTCATACTTGAACTAACTCCTCAAAGAACAGAATAACCAATTACAACAACAAATAACAACTATGAACACAAATACAGCAGACTTTCTTAATTTTCCCCAAAACCCCAGAATCCCAGCATCCTTTGCACTTATTTACATACCCCCGCCTCCGCTGCTCGACTCCCTTCTGCCAGGCTGCAGAGTCCACAGCTGCCTGTGTCCGCTACAATATTTAGCTTAGGAAATGCACAATACATATGCTAAATTAGGTACTTCACCCAAAAGTGAAATTTCATATTTGATAATAAATAATATATAACACCTTCTACCACTGTTTGTAATTAAAAAAAAAAAAAAAAAAAAAAAAGGATGTATTGTAGTTCATCATGCTTTGACAAAATCTCAACATTTACATTAAGTTAAAATGTACTTACTCCAAACATGTGTAGCAAGGACAGGTAATTAATTTCCTGTGAAGTCGGAACTGAGTTATAGCTGGTTTAACAGGGACGGTTTTCCAGGCAACACCGCCTGGGGATAAATACCCATAAGAACGGAGCTAGTGTTAGTGTTCAGTAGCAGACCTGGTGGTGAGTAGTGGGCTGCAATTCTGAAGAAATTTCATCTTTTCTGGCTATGTTTGGGTTGGGTTTTGTACTAATTGTGACATCCACTACAACCCACTGTTATTGGTTAATACAGTGCAGGTCCACCTGCGGTCCTGTGGCCTGGTCGTTTTAAATCAATAAAGGGGTATTTATATGTATGTACAATTACAAATAGTGTCGCTGGCCCTTTTTCTTTCTAATTAGGATAATTCAAAATTAACTAACGCACTAAGTCTTCAGTGTGCTGATGTGCTCGATCAACCCTTTCAGTTTGTGGCGTAGTCGGCAGGGTCCAGAGATACTGATTTGTTTTGTGCAGGCTATCTAGAGTTCAGGGGTAGCAGTGAATGTTGGTGGAAAAAAAAAAACAGTGACAAGTGCCAGAAGACAGCGGCAGTACGTCAAGAAGAATCGGTTGACATAAGAATTTAAGACCAGCCTGAGGATAAATTAGACTTTGAGCTGTGCTGAGCACCTGTGTGTGTGTCATAGTAGATTGTGTTAATTGGGGTTTTGTCTTGATTTTTAAAGAGATTCTTGTGGGCATTTTGTCATTATAATTATGCCTGTAACCGATTTGCTTTTAGAGATAGAGATGTTGTGTACAGAGGCAGTTGGGAAGACCATCCCGAGTCGAGGGGTTCTGGTCATGACAGACCTTGTGGATCCAACCACTAGAACTAGTAAAGAGGCTGTACCAGGGCTAGTGGGCATGAACGTGATTAGTAAATACTTGATGAGTTGTAGTCAAAAGTTTACATACCCCAATGGAAATTTATAGTTTCTTGACATTTCTTGAAAAAACAAAGAATTATAGGAAAAATATTTTGTAGGAAAAGTTTTGTTTTTGTGAATGAGGAAAATAAGTTACAATCAATAGGTGTCTACAATTATGTATTTTAGCAATTTGTTTAACAAACTAAAAAAATACTAATTCAAAAGTATTAATACCCTTTTATGCTATGATAGTATTGTTTACAAGGTGCTAGAAATTTCAATATGATAGTCCAGAACCTAATTCTAGAAAAGTCTAGAACATGCTGAATTGTAGGTGAACATTCTTGGAGAGTATAAAAGGGTTAAGCATAGGCTGATTGCTGTCATTACCAATAAGTCAATATGGGAAAAAGTAAAGAGCTGTCTGAAGACCTTAGACAGAAAATTATTTATTGTCATAAAGCTGGAGAAGGAGACAAGAAGATGTCCACGCATTTGAGTATCCCAATTTCAACTATTGATTCTATTATCAAGAAGTACAAGACTCATGGTACTGTAACAACACTCCCTCGGTCTGGAAGAAAGAAGGTTCTTTCACCAAGAACAAGTAGGAGAATTGCGAGGAAGGTTAATAGCAATGCAAGATTGACTGCCAAAGATATTTAACATGAATTGGCTGCAAATGGGACTGGGGGTTTCATTTCATCCACAGGCCACTCAAAAGCCACTCTTAGGAAACCGTTACAAGGACAATCGCTTAAAGTTATCAAAACGGCATTTTAGTCATGAATATGAGTTCTGGTCAAAGGTTTTGTGGAGTGATGAAACAAAAATCGATCTATTTGGTCACACTGATAGTTGTTACGTTTGGAGAAAGTAAAGAACACCATACCTACTGTCAAGCTTGGAGGTGGCACAGGAAATATAATTGGAAATGTAGTTCCTATACATGGAAAAATTGATATTTCATAGCATACCAAGAGATACTGACCAATCATCTGAAATCCTCCACTACAAAACTTGGTTTAAAGCATAACTGGGCTTTCCAACACAACAACGATCCAAAGCACACATGAAAAAAGACCTCAGAATGGTTAAAGAAGAATAAAATCAAGGTTTTGGAATGGCCTAGTCAAAGTCCTGATTTAAATTGGATAGAGAATCTTTTGGTATTTAGTTAAGTTACAAAGAGACATTTCTACATGTGTTTACAAAAGCCGCTCATTGCCTTAGAATCTATTATATTTGCTTCTTTAATTTGTTACTTTTAAACCTCTGATAAACTAAATGTCCTATCACTCACTCACACACCAATTCTCCAGATTACCAAACCATATCAACGGATCCAGCAGAAAATCTATTTTAATTTGTAAATGTTGCTGCAGGACATTCAAGGATCAGGTACAACATTCAGGATACAAATGTCACTACAACCTTACTCTAACCTTCATCTTCCAACCCACCCATCACAAAGGAGTCCTGGAGTCTGTCAACATTCTGCCCTCTGGATGCTTCTCTCCATTCAAGGATGTCCTTCTAAAAATGGCGTTGTCTCTGCTAGAGGGTTCCTCCATGTGGGGAAAATTAATGATCGAATGTAATTTATCATTACTTTTTAGGGGTCAGGATCATCATAATACAAATAGTTTAAATGTATGTCTGTGTCGTCACCCCCCCCCCCCCCCCCCCTCCCCCCCCCCCCCCCCCCTTTTTTCAATTCCTCTTCCCTGCAGACTAGGTTTAAGGTTTAAAGAAGTTTGTATAAACAACAAATGGCAAATGGTCTTTGGAAATTTAAAAGAGATTCTGATTAGATTAAGAAACAGACACTGGAACAGATAGAAGATACACGTTATTTGAAGTGAAACGTCTCCAAAAAGGTGACAATGGTCTGGAGAGAGCCGAGTAATTTATGGTTCTGTTCTAGGCAGGGGGAACAAGCATGCCCTGATGACTAAAGCATTTCTCTTAAGATAAATTAAGAATTATATAAGAACACATGATATTGATACAAGATTTTATTAATCAATAAAGTTTGTTTAATCTATTACAAACAAACCTGTAACTTGGCATTTTGAGGGGAAACTATAATGATTTAACTGTTTATATTTACAGATTTTAACTGAAAATACTGAAAACAGTGATTTGAAATATTGTAAAACAACTTTTTACATGAAACTAAGTACATACATGTATTGTAATATAGACTGTTAGTAAAATGTTACAGTTAAGTTAAAAGGGTAAAACAGTGTGTTGAGATGACAGATTTGGTTGTGTCAACTTATTTGTATTGGACTGGGCAACACAGATCTACAGGTCTAATGAAAATCCAAGTCAGATTAAGGAAGTTATGAGAAAAAAACAAGTTTTACATCATTAATTTAAAAATTAGGTAATTAACTTCAAAAACCTTTGCAGTTAAAATATACATTTTTCTGATATCAGTCACCAATCAAAGAACTTGTTTTGAGAAAGACAGTGATTGACTGAGAGTGCAAACACACTACTTTGGCGAAGGTTTAAGAAAAGGTTTTGTGCACTAAAAGGATGTCTAAAAAAGTTCCATCTACCTGTGACTGTTTGTTTTGAGGACCATACTACCATTTCCTGTGAATACTCTGCTCACATTTTTGAAAACTGTTGGAAGAAAACTTGAACTATTAAAGGAAACTTTGAAAGCTCTGAAAACTGAAAAGGTAAAACAAATTGTGTTTAATTTAATATTGTCAGCCAAGGTAACTTTGTTGGGTAGCGTAAGCTGGACAGTTATTATATTTATTCACTATACCTTACAATAAGGAGCACTGTTATTAAAAACTTCAAGTGAAGATCAATGTGGGATATTCAATAATTTTGATTAAAAGAGAACACCACTTCATTCTTCAAAGACACTGACA
Source organism: Polyodon spathula (assembly GCF_017654505.1). Taxonomy (NCBI): domain Eukaryota; kingdom Metazoa; phylum Chordata; class Actinopteri; order Acipenseriformes; family Polyodontidae; genus Polyodon; species Polyodon spathula. The sequence goes on from NC_054539.1 coordinate 52,253,037, forward strand.
AAACCTGGAAAGAATTTGGAACTTTTAGCTAACCATTGGGATTTTTGCTAATCAAGTGGAATTCTTCATTGACTGAGTTTAGACCTGAGTTGTTGCAAACAGACCCTTTCTATTTCATCAATGGTAAATATACTTTTCATTCTGGAAAAAGTTGCTTAGGTTAGTTAAATGTATGTTTTTGTTTGAAATATTATCTAGAGATCTGTTTTGTGTAATAAAATAATAAAATTCACATTGTCTATGGTTTATTTTGTTTGAAAGTGGACATTGTTGCAAGTATAAAATTCAAAGCTTTAATCATTAAAAATGTAGCCACAACTGCAGTTATTGGTATAGGAAGTTTACAGTGGTTAATTAATATTGATCTATGGTAATGCATGCTTAAATAATAACTTGTGAGGATAATGGGCCATATATAACCTAGACATATAGAACATATTTATGCACGACATCCAGCATGACAAAATTACCACCAAAACCAATTCTTGATTAAGTATCAGACCCCTGCATTGTAGACCTTAAACATAATTTTCATTTGTATTCCGTACATTTTAAAGCATGTAAAAATATTGTATAATTGTATTAATTGTCGAGGCATTTTGCTGCAGGTTGTGTGAACCTTGAACTTGACTCTCGGGTGATGTATTCTGTATATTTGAGCACATCGATTGTCGTGCTGGTTGCATTCGCCTGTGTTGCTCCCTCTAGCTGCTTGTTGGGGTCCTGCTGCAGTTTTAGGGGTGTCTTCTATCTTTTGTAAACATAGTAAAACTGATAAATTAAGGGAAGGAGACATTGCTTGCACTAATACTGTTTTTTTTTTTTTTTTGTGTGTGTGTTTTTTTTTGTCCCCACGTTTCCATGCTGAGATATCTGGCCTCAAACCTTGATCCACACCCCTGGACCTGCTGTTTCTAACTGCACAGAATCCATCAGTCTCTAGATCCTGGTTTTCTCCAAGACTCCAAAATCTCCAAAAAGGCAGCCTTTCTTCCTCAAACTATTTGTGCCATTCCTTCAGGATTGGAGCTGCATCCACAGCTGCTCAGGGAACATTGCTGCACATGTCATAAAAAGCTTAGTTGGTGGTCTCCACATGCGTATGATATCTACATAAGGAACAATATGAAAGACATTCTATTGATGTATTTAAATCTCGACTGAAGACATACTTTCATACTAAAGCTTTTTTTATTTTTTTTATTGTATTATTATTATTATTATTATTATTATTATTATTATTATTATTATTATTATTATTATTGTTATTGCCCAACAACATCTGGAACCAGCATCCTAAAGAAGAACTTTATTCAAGGATCCAACCCTACCATATTCTTTATTATATTGAAAGAAAAAACAAAAGAAACTGCATTTTGCTATATGATGCCATCCATTATGTATCATTACTGTATACAGTATTGAAGGTTGCCGTATCTACTGTGTCCATATGTCACACTTACATTTTTGCATAACTGCTTATTAAATCGTTATCAATCTTGGTATCACCATTACTTAACATAATTTATTGGGAGTATCAGCCTGTGGAAATATGAAGATGTCTCTCTGCCTTTGCATCAATCCACATGTATGTCACACTTGTTATATGTATCTTGGGAACACGGGCTATTATTCCTCAAACTGTAAATTAATAATTTTAATGCCATAATACCAACACCTAATTTGCTTATCTAATGGCATATAGATCCTAAATACCACTTATACACATTTTACTAAACTATTAATGGTCTTTTCATTTTCTATAGTATTCTGTACATAATGTTGATACATGTCATGGTTATCTGATTTTGAATTCACAGCTCTACAGGGGGCTGTATGTTACTGACATGCAGAACTTCTTTGCAAAAGAATAACATTTACATGTACTCTATGCCAACATTGCCTTACTGTGATCCAACATGGTTCACAACATGAGAACAGGGAGGTGACAGTTTGTAGGTATCTTTAGTACACTTGAATGGAACTTGTACCTATATATTATATATATATATATATATATATATATATCTATAGAGATATAATATATATATATAAGTAGTATATTGCATGATATATATATTATCATAAAAAAGCAATTAATATAACATCCTGTAAATATCTGAATCTTCAAATCACTGTATTCTAACTCACAATCCTATATAACATCACTGGAGTGCTGGCAGCTGCTTTATTCTTCTATTTCTGTATGTTTTCACATTGCTCTGTGATGTCTGCATGATGTTTTGAAATATACACTCAACCAGCATACTTGGGCATTGCTTGACAGTCCCTCCTACTGACAGACACTTCTGGGGGGGGGGGGGGGGGGGGGGGGGGGGGGGGGGGGGGGGGGGGGGGGGGGGGGGGGGGGGGTTGCCGCAGATTTCTTTGGAAGCTTCTTAGCACTGATGTGATCACTATTGCAGTGGTAGATGCTACATATAGAATCTTCACACTCTTTAAATTGCATGGGCAATTCCAGAGGGGGAGATCTATGAATGTTTGAAGTGTTGGAGGGGTGTGGGGGTGGGGGGTTCATACTTAGCTGATAAAAAAAAGTATGAATAGTTGCATAGTTGCATTAATTTGCAGTGTTCAGATAACTGTGGCATAGCCAAGAAATGTCTACGTTTGACCACGGTCACACATTTAGCATTTTATAAGTTCCATACATGTCTTACAAGGAGCGATGCTGCATATACTATTGCAAGCATTGTGTACTAACACAACCCTCTCAACACTAAGTTGAATGAGCAATGTTTTTGCTGCCCATGGTACCCTATTGTCTACTTGTCTTTTTTCGCTATGATATCTGAGGATCTACTGAAAGTAAAAGAAAACACAAAACTTCTAAAAACAATCTCTAACATACGGCTATCATAACCATCTGTAGGAACATTACGAAAACAAGAGGAAACCACAAACTCCTTCTGCATGAGATTTCAAATTTGTGGCTAAATAATATATTTTATTGAATTGATAGTGCTCAAATCCATAGCATTTTGAAGACAAGACTCTTTTAATGATTGCCAACTGTGGTTTTGCTGTTGCTGTTGTCACCAGCACAGCAACAGTTGCTGGAACTCCCAACAGGGGTTAACAGCTGTTGTTTCGAGTTGGAGATGTCCATTACCATTTAAATCATACTGCAACTTAATAAAACTGAAATACTAATTACCACTAGATGTCACCCATGAAGGAAAACCAAGGCTTCTTTCTCTTCGATGTGCCCCATATAGAATGTTCCTCATGCCCTTTGTCATTTCAGTAATTAAACCTTTAATAAAATTTACACATACTGCCAAGGGGTTAGCCAAAAAATGAAAATGTGTAGCAAAAGGCATACCAGACATATATTTTGTAAAATCTAAAATATGACTGACTTCATATTCCAAGAATGCATAAATTACTGATTTTTACTAGTCTCAAAAGCAGTATATATTGATCTAATCAAATTACTATAATTCTAAAAGAAACCTATTCTTTCCATAACTCATTGTGACTTCTTTAACATAAAATATATAAACTACATAATTAAACCAAATATGTTTCCAAAGATCGGGTGAGTTTATTTATTTATTTATTTGTTTGTTTGTTTATTTATTTTTTGTATGATAACTATTTCCATCCATGCAAATCTTTCCTGTATATTCACAGGATTTGTATTTATTTATTTATTTATTTATTTATCCCACACAAGCAAAACTTCCTTTGTCCTTTATTCTGCAAAGAAGACAGTTTGAAGAATAAAGACCCTGCCGTCATAACTTACATAGGCATATGAATACAGGGATATATAATTTTTGATTGTTTGTGTTTATGGAATGTTTTATAATCTACTTTTATGTTTGTTTGTTTGTTTGTTTTTTACTAGCCTCAACAGTGACCCCTCTGCGGTCACTATTGAGATTTCAGTGTAGATTTTTAGAGGAATTTCAATTACTGTATCCCTCCAGAACAATTTAAAAACATTGCAAAGTTACATGTATTCAGCAATGTCCTGGCTTCCCACGATGCCACTACTCTATTGACAGGAGCAGATGTTCCAGTTGTTAATTACTGAATTTTCTGCTTATGTATTCTATTGATGTAATGTGTTGTACTTGTGGTGGTCATGTAATGTATTTATTTATTTATTTGAATTCATAGTGCCCAATTCTTTTACCACTGAATTTCTCCCCAATTAAGAATTCCAAGTAATTAGTAATGTAATGTCCGCAGTAATTCCCCAAGCAGCTCAGGAAAACTAAATAGGTTCACTGGGTCTCCACACCCACGACCAAGCCAATTTCCTCTTTTACACCCAGGTTGTCAGCGAGCTCCCAGACTCTGGAAGACAAGGGCCAGTCCTGCAGGTCTCCTCCTGGACTCACTCTGTAGGAGGAGAAACAGTCCTCGTCGGTTTTACCTCCCAAACCTGCAGGAGCGCCATGGCCAATGCAATGCAGTGAAACCACCAGTGAAGACCACGGATTCAAATAGAATGTTGTATGACTCACCCTGCACAACCATTTTCAATCAATCAGTCTATCTTTATCTTTATTTTTGGAACACCATCACAAAGAACGTTAAAAGATGCAGTAACAATAAGAAAATCCATAATACTTCAAATACAGAGAAATGCATGATACATGATATAGTGTAAAGTACATAATACATGATAGTAGCATAATACATGAAATAGTACATTAAATACAGTGTAAAGTGCAAAATACATGATAGTAACATAATACCTGAAATAATAGCTGCAACACAGCAGCTAATAGCAGATATCAAGCTTAAAAGCATGGAAAGAAAGAGAGAACAGGTGAGTCTTGAGAGTTTATTTAAAGTGAGTGACGGTGGGATTTTGAGTTGACACAGCACTAAGTATTGCTCCATCATATACTAAGTCCTAATGTCTTCTGACTAACCTATCCCAGTAAAACACGATAAATTCCAACAGTAAGGTGATACAAGCCTTGCTTCTCAACCCCATCCCAAAACACTCTCACAGTAAAACAGGTGGGACAGCTTGCCACTGGGCCTGTTAGAGGGCTGTGGTCACTCCCCTTCACACAGCACACCAATAGGAGGTCACTGAACTTAGCAACAGGGTTTTATCGGTAATTAGGCAAACGCACATCACAGGTGTATCACTGTCACCCTTTCATATAGTTAAGGGACAGTTAGTTCTTAAGGCAACCTGTTAGTGCATGATTAGGCTTGTTTTCTATAGGCCTAGATAGACCTTCACTGTATTTGTAGATCTAAATGTCCAAGGTGTATTCTCAGCCTGCTAACATGATCATATTTTAAAATCTAGCTTGTAAATTCATTGAGAAACTCACCTTGCGTTTTCTTAATTCAACTTGTTAAGAGTTCTTATATGACTACTTCTAGAACAAGAGTAAAACAAATAATAATACAGTACATACAGTATGGGTAGCCTAGAGGTAGGCCACATAAACACAGACACTGGGCCATATCCACAAAACATTTACCACTGTGCTAAGTTGCATGCTTCAGTTCTTAAATTAACCACCTGTTTTCTTTATTTTAAGCATTTTAACATCAAGGGTTTGTTTTCTTTATAGAAAAGAAAAGTGTTGCTAACTTACCATGTGGAAAATGTTTTGTGAATATGGCCCACTTTGTCACAGACAGAGAAATGTTGCGCTCTTTTTGATCCACTTAGCACATTAGTTTGATAGACCTACCACTTACATTATTATTATTATTATTATTATTATTATTATTATTATTATGAATGATTAGTCATTTAGCAGACACTTCTTTCCGTCTCATGCACCAGCTAGGAGCATTACAATTACAAGACAATATTTTAGAACACACATGCTTGTGACTTCATTTGTTTGACTCATGCTATTACAGTTGCCTTAGTGCTACCATTGCCACTTAGAACAAAGGCATGGAAAAATAAAAAGACACAAAAAAGAATATGTATATAAGAAAACTGAAAGGTATTACCCTGGTGAAATGGTTATATTTACATATGCTGTTTGTTGGCTTACAGTAGGCTCCACCTCACTATATTTTAAGAATGTGTAAAATGTCCTAAAGATGTTTCTAAATACATGTAACATGTATAATAATAATAATAATAATAATAATAATAATAAATAATAATAATAATAATAATATTTTGCAAATTTTTTTCTAAAGTAATACTGACCATTGTAGTTTAGAACTGTACAGTATGCCTTATTCATATATGTATTTTTACCCCTTTCCATTACAAATAGTAAATATAATTCATTGTTTTAGATCACAGCCATTCTAAGTAGTCTTTTGTTCTTGTGGGCCTGCAGTGAAAATGGCCTTTATTCCCTTTGTTCTGCAACACACCTGTCATCTTCTCAAACTAAATTTCACCTATGACCTTTCCGGTCCAATCCTTCACAATCCCAAGCCTTTAAACACCTCAGCCTCCGAGCGCCTGACAACAACTGTATCAACCTGAAGGGCAGCAACTGGTACACACAGTGAAGGACGTTGTTTAATGTCACAGCAATTAATGAACAGACAAGGCAGCACTATATGGATGTTTTACATAGTTAATAGAGGCCATTACATTTTACCAAAAAGGATTTTGATGAAATTTAGAATTCCAGAAGATGTTTATCTGTGTAACGTATTTAGAAAAGGTATTTGTAAATTTCAACTTTTAGATGGTATCATATTTGTTATGTTATTGTTATGTTGTTGTATATATACAGTACTGAATATATGTGCTAATTCCACATCACAGTGTGTTTGACCAAGCCTTTGACTGTTTCTGATATTCCTGAAGCTTGCAAACAATACATAACATCCCTTTTTAACTCAACCCCCATATAAAACTACACAAGCATTCCTTGAATCATGTTTGTAGCAACGTGGACTAGTCTTGTTCAGAAAAAAAAAAATTAAAATACCTTAATGAAAACTACTATTGGACATTTCTCCTGATATGATAGCACACTAGCACTAGTACTTACAGGTGCCTCTGGTAAACACATTTCCTCAAGGATAATTAAGTCAAAGCAGCGTGAAGATGTGTTGTCATAATCTGTCATAGTGATGTTGATAAAGACTGTATTTTACAACAGGGAGAGGGGGCTTCTCACAGAACTTTCAGTTTTATATTTGTAATCAGCAAGATGTGGGAGTTTCTAGAATAACCCCTCTTACAAATTCAGTCAGTATTAAGGAGTCGTCATTATACTATACATTCTGTAGGTGGGTGAAGACCTGTTAATCAAGTAAAGGAATAATATGTTTTCAGTTGTTCAGTTACTGCTTGTGTGCTTGCCCCCCCCCCCGATACCCGCAAACAAAAAGTAGAACTAAATGTATTTTTTTCATAAGGCATTTGTGTGCCAGTACATGTATTCCAGTCTTGTAATCTTGGAGTAATGATTCCACCAATGGAGCAAATATGGTTCATGGTTACCAAATATCATTTTACACATGCAGCAGCATACATATGCAGAATTTAATGTATCATGCAGTGAGATGTATGACAGTGAAGGGCTTAAAGAGATATGGTTGATTTAGTTTTAATTTCTTATTTGTTTAATTATATTGCTGTTTGTATTTCAATCTTTCTTTACCACACAAAAATGTCATTTTTTTAACATTTGGTTCTGCTTCTGAGAAAAACTGTCTTTGGGCATAAATGGTCTAGAGACAAAAGCAGATAGCTTTCCACATTCCAAAAATTCAAAAATACAAAAAAAAAAAAAAATACCGTTCATATTTGTGTAGCAAAACGGAAGTTGACTGTTAGTGGTTGCTCAGTAATTGTAAGTCACTTTGATACATAGCTCTTAATGAAACAACACCACAAGTAAGGTTCACTTTACATGATGTGCACTGAGCTGGAACAGACCTTTGGATGGGATGTAGGAAAGGCCGGTGTATAGTGTTCATCTCAATAAATCAGAAATGCGTCATCACATGCTGCTTTTTCCAGTGGGGGTTGGAGAGGGGTTCAACTCCAGAGCAGGCACAGCGGGGTTGTGTGGAGCCAGGTGTCAGTGTAAACCCTGCCCTCTGCTCTTGGGTGTCTGGTTTCAAGGAAAGAGGAGCAGCTGCTGGTCTCAAGAGTGTCCTAGATGACCCGGCTCTCCAAACTGCCCCACAGGAGCATCTTTGCTAACCTGTCAGATGTGACAGCAAGACGAATTAATGAATTAAAGAAATACAGCAAAACCATGGCAGCAGAAGACAAAATTAATAGCAGTATGGACCCTGTGGGTAAGACTACATGGTATCTGCACTGCTAAAAATAGCACAGCTAACCCACATTAAAGCCTTCCTCATGTAACACCATTTGACAGTGAAGTGGCTGTAACCCCTTGCCTGCATGATAGGTGAAATCAGACAACCTGCCAGTCTGCCCAGGAATTCTGCCTTCCCTCTGCCACCTCTACACAAGGGATATAATGGAAAATGAGGAAATGGTAGACTGGACAGCTGATCAATAACACTGTATATGGAATAACATACACCATAATGTACATAATAAGCCCTTAATTCCATCAAGTGGTTCTGGTGGCATGATAAACCACAAGAGCAAAGTTATTCTGAGCCTTATTCTAATTCACAGCTGGGTGCATTTGGTAACATAAAAATGTGTTCCAGTTTTGTCTATACAGTTTTATAGTATCACCAAATGCATTTTTTTATTTCAACCAGCATGAGTCAAAATCAAGCTTGTTATAAATCGCCACGATGCCTCCAATAAAAGGTTGATTATGGTTTATTTTCTTTTTCGCATAAAGAGCTCCAGTAAAACCCAAGATCAAAATTCACCTCTGTGTAACTATGCAACAAAACAAAATGGTGTTTTCCTTTGTCATACCCAGTCTGTTTGAGTGTGATAGTATGACAGAATGTTCTCTGGTAAATCAGCTGGAATCGTACTTTGACTAGGTTTGTGCAGAGGAGACACTGTCCTTTGTGATGGATTATCTTCTTAAAAAAATAATTTGAAGATAAAGACATGTGTGATGTGACACAGCTGTGCAAGTTTGCAGTGAGTTGTTATCAGGGTATTCTTAATGAAGATGATAAAGTCAAAACATTGCAGTGATTGTCCACTGAGAAAGGGATCAAGTGTTTCTGCTAGAAAAGGGCATCTCGAAAGGTTTAGGATTTAATTAACAAAGAAAACTGCACAGCTGGTTTTCCTGTGTTTTTTTTTCTTTTACGTATCAGACCCTATTAACATAACTTTAAGGACTGTTTTAAAGAACTTTTTCATGATTGTCCATATTCTCTTAGGTTAGTTCTATGAAAAGAACACACTTTTAACCTTTGCTAAGGATTTTCATGATCTGAAAATCGGGTTTATTTAATCAACATAGGATTAAAGAAACATTCCATTAAAACCGTCCTTTACATTTTGTGAATATAGTCAATCAGGTTCTAATTTCCTCCAAAACAAACAAAAAAAAAAAAAAAAAAAAAAAAAAAAAAAAAACACTGAAACACCAGAATGCTATTTTTTAATAGAACCATTCAAGATTAAAATGCCATCGCTTTGGATGTTTTTCTCAAGAAAATTATTCGCCATTCATTTGGCCCATTCTGTAAGTTTGAAAATATATATGCCTGCTTGTGTTTTAGTCTAAAATCAATAATAATATATGAATATTTTACTTTTACAATATTGCTATCCTTTTGTAAACAGAAACACACATACCTCTCTTTTTTTCTTTAAACCAGATTATCTCCATGCCCTAATTATTTTATTCCTAACATTTTATTGGTCTTGAAAAGTGCTATGCTGACAGACCCAGAGTCAGAGGTCATCTATTGATCTACACCGCTTGACCACACTACTCTAATAACACGCCAAAACACCTCCCTTCCAGAAGGTGTAACAGGTGACTTAGACACCAAGGCCATCCAATGCAAATGGAAAAGCTAATTCACACTACATCGGGGGCACATATTACAGTTGCACACCTCTAGTGGCAATTTTTCAAACCAACAAACTTATTTTTGTTTTGTTTTTATGAGTCTTCAGAAGCAGATAATTTTTTTTTATTTTTTTCATTTTTGTCAGCCTGATAAATAATAATCTACAGTAAGCAGGAACAACAACAGAGAATTAACACATATATATGTTATGAAATATATGTGATATATAATCCCTATATAGCAAACTGCAGTAGAGGACCAATGGTCAACACCAGGGTTAATTTTGTGGCCAAGGTGTGCAACTGTAATATGTTCCCCCGATGTAGTGTGAATTAGCTTTTCCATTTGCTAACCTACAGTTGCCACAATTGCAAAAAGGTCTAGGCATACACTACAGTTGCACATAGTCGTCATTTATACAACCTCCGCTTTTAGGAGCCACTTTGTTTGAAAAATGACAGTATTCCTGGTAAATAATTGTCTAAGCCAGTGCTGGCCAATAGAAATCATTGACTAGCCACAAGTGTGGCTATGGCAACACCATTTTAGACACATAACCTCATTTTAGAAGAAAACACCTTACATACACTTACACAATATATGTAAACACACTGAATCACTGTAAATAAAATGATGTTATATATAGGGCTTCTAGTTTTCAGGTTTGATTTTAACATACTTTAACGTACTTTTAGCCGATTTGCTTTCTTAATCAAACACTAAGTTGTTTCCTTTTACTCTCATACCTTGATAGAGTTAACAAACGAGGTGCATTGATCTCACTTGATTTTATTTGAACCTGCATTTCATTCTGGCTCTAACCGCCAAATTCAGTTTATGAATTTCCACTGTGTTAGTTTCTAGTAGAGCTTCACTAATTTACACAATCTGGTATTCAGTTAACAACTATTAATTAAGGATTAAAGGGAGGGAGAGAGAAGGAAAATAAAAACCAAAAACTAGAAGCCCTAGTTATATATATAACACAAGCCTGATATTCAAACATGGATAACAGAAGTTAGTGGTAAAATCAACAAACACAAGACAATAATGTGCTTTTTAACACAAGTCTATGTTTACATGTATATTTCCTTAACAAACATCAGTGTACAATCTACATGTGATATGTGAGACATCTCAACTTAAACAGTGAAAATAAATAAATAGATACAACTAAATAATTGTTTATTCACACAGTACATATACCATGACAACATTTCAAGATAATTGGTCATGCTTTCTCCAGTTTTTTTTTTTTACCCTACTTTTTTGTGCTTTATCTGGTATCCTTATTATTCACTATATGTGTTTTGAACACTTTGCTGTGCTTCTGCTATTCACTTTCCCACAGTTCCCCTTTTCAGGGGACAGCATAGCATCACAGAATACCTTAAACAAAATCTCCCAGAGCCTAATCAGCACAAGAAGATAATATGCGACATTCTATTTGTATTCCTGTTTTATCATTCTAAAATAGCTTCAGCAATATATCGAGATATAGGGCAGCCTTACCATAGCTTTTTGTGAACAGGGCCTGCATTCCCAACTCAGGCTGAATATAGAACACAGGTGCTGACCTTAGCTACTGCAGAGCTGGCCTCTTCTAAATCTGCAGCACTGGAAATTCTATTGCACGCTCCCATTTCTCTTGTATTAAGTACCCACCTCAACGCTTACAGATTCAAAAGCATAGTGAGGTGTGGTAAGTTCTGTGCCAAGCAAGAGTAAAATATGAGGTCTTTTTTTAATATATGCTAAGTGCTTTTACACATTTAATTTTAGTTGACAAAATATTTTTGTCTGTTCCAAAGGTAATTAACAGAGAAAATATACACTGTTGGCATACTGTTCAGCTGTGCCCACTAAACATTTTTCCACCACACTGATAAAAAAAAAAAGGCCAGACTATCCACAGTTGTTTCCATGAGCCTCCATAAAAAAAGCCATTGACATTCTATATAATGTGGAGCAGTGGGTATAAGATGTCTCTAGTGGAGTGAGAACAGCTGAGAGGTGTGATTTCATAGGCCCGGGTGCCCTGTCACGGCAATGATTGGGGTGGACAGGAGGCTCAAAGAGAGGCCCTGGCTTCTAAATCATGTCACTGTGAGGGGGGGGTGGGGGGGGGGGGGGGGGGGGCTGTGTCGAAGGGGGAGGGGGGGGTGTAAAAGGACAGGGGAGAGGGGGATAGAAAAGGCAGTGAAGTGACCTTCCAAGGACATAATCCAGGAGATGGCCAAAGATGAGGATGGTATGCTGGGAAAGGCAAACAGCACATTGAAGGGAGTCACAGAGAGTGAGACAGAGAGAGAGTGAAGGAGAAAGGAGCTTTACAGGAAAGGGCAGGCATGAAAGGTACTTTTTTTAAAAAGCGTGACAATAGAATTAGGTGGCATTACCTTGGGCTGCTGACATTTCACTGTTAAAGTGAAGTGTTGTAAACTTTTGTCAATGTGGAATCCACGTTTCAAATATTCCATTAGAATTATATATATATACTTTAGCATTATGATTCTTGTTATATGGTATCTAAATGGAGTTTCTGTTTATGATGCCAGATTGTTATAGTACCTAAAGAACATGCAACATGTGTTAAATTGCTGTAGTGAAATATTGGTCATTATGGACAGTTCCATTGGAGAGAAAACAAATATCGAATATCGAATTGGTCCCTATATGGACTCAAAAACATATTCTCTCACACTTTGAGTAGCAGAAAAGTGCTGGATTTGATGCAACGTGGGCAGTTAAACTGCTGTTACATTCACTCTGCTGTTTCCCATATGGAACAATGCTGCAGTGATGTGCTATAAGAGCAATTAACAAGTAGATACTAAAATGATAACGATAGGGGTCATTTTTCTTTTTTTAATATTTTTCCTTTTATTTATGGACATTGAACTGCATTTTCTATGCCACTGTCTGTGTAAACAATGTAAGCTGTCATTTCTAGGTTGATAATAATAAAATGATAGGCAGACATGCAGCATAGAAACACTATGGACATTTAAGCAAGAGGATTTCAAAGATATATTAGGAGCCCAAAGGTAGTATACCGATATAAAGCACTCCTTTAGTGTAGGAGAGAAAACACCTGCAACTTCAATCTGGAGGAATATTGAGACAGGAACGATGCACAGAAAAAGGAATTGCCAAAGAGAATGTGTGAGTAGCTTTCCATTAAAGAGGGAACAGACAGGTTAAATTGGAAAAAAACAAGACACACAGAGAGCACAATCCCTACAGCGGCCTTCTTCGTTCAGTGAGAAAAATAATTCTTCAAGATGTTTCTTAATGAAAGTAGGCTGCACTTACTGTAGCAACCCCAGGAGGGTTTCGTCGCTGGTGCTGCTGTGGGCATCCTGAGAGACTTCTCCTCTGTCTGGCCTACTTCTCCAACACTCAGAGGCCTTAGAGAAAAAAGGAAAAAGACCAGCATCTGAGTTTGACAGAGACAAAGGAATGGATTTCTGGCAGCACTCAGCTATCAAGGTAATTTTATTTTGGATATTCAAAGCCCTTTGACAACATACCAATATTTAATTTCCCTACAGTGCTGTGTGCAGGTAGTGGAGATAGGAATGTTATTTCATCTGCATGTTTGGTACATATGCTGATAAAAGGAAATGGTGTTGTTGTATGTGACTTTAAAACGGTGGTTAGAGATATGTTACCTTGCAACGGTTGACCCAGACCAGCCACACACACCACCACAGGATAGACTGAGCCTCTCTATAGAGCCTGGAAAAATTGGAGTTAGCTGCTCAGTCCTAAAACATTTGCCAGTGAATTAGAGGCCAGGAAACAAAAGCTAGAGCACTGTATGATATCCCAATAGTATGGGTGTAGTCAGACTGACAAAATAAGATCTTTGGCTAGGGAAAAGGAAATGCAGTAAGTAATAGCCTCGATGGAGTCTCTGGAGAACAGATTTTAGTAGTCTGAATATTGATCATTGACCTGTTCAAATATTTTACACAAAGAAGCCATGCTGAAAGGTTTGTTGTCAGAGAGACAGCTTTGCTGACCTGGCAGTAACTTTCCTAAGCTTGTAAATTGGCTGCCTTTTTTATTTTTTATTTTATTTTTCAATATTTTTTTATCTACCCTACCATACCATTTCTGTAAAACGAGTATGGACTTACTTTTGGAATTACCAAGTTTGGGGGGGAGGGCGGTGGGGTGGTAAAATGGCGCATTGTCTCTATAAGTATTGTATGCAGTTGTTGTGCCTCCCACAAGCTTCTCGTCTCTGCTCCCTGAGATTACATGCTTCCTTGTATCCCCATATGAAATACCCTGTTATGGAATGTAAGGAAGTGTGTGGTTTTAGGGGGACCAGCCTCCAGAGTTAACTCTTTGTGTGGATCATGTCTACTGGTGAATTACCGCATGACCAACAGTATGATTGAAAGAAAGTGCTACTGCATGTATGGTCCTACTGTGTCCTACTCAGACAGCACTCTGGTAGAAGCAGGAATGCAATGGGATTTTAATATGTCAGTATACTATGGGTAAACAATTTCAAAATACTGAAAATATTATTAAATTGATATGAAACAGTTGTGATAATGAATTCTTCTAGAACAAACATTAGCTACTAGAAGTTGAAGCCAGCAATTATTTCATGCAGTGTCTTGTTGCACTAACTAAAAAAAAAAGTCTAAAATGACCTAAGTATTATTATTAATATTATCATTTTATAAACATTGATATTTCTTAATTAGCATTGGGAAAAAAAACCTTGTTCTTGTCACTCCACCTTTGTCAGAGGGAGACACTGGCTGCTGTGTGTGTGTGAGAGAGGTCCTGGTCTTGTCAGGTGCCTGATGAGGTGCACACATGTTGCCCCGGAGCCCCATCAGGTTTTAAAAATGCTGCTTTTGTCTGGGTTTCCAGCCAGTGACACGCGCCTTGAGTCACAGATACTGAGAGCAGTCTGTATCAGGCACAGCTGGAGCCAGCAGGGATTAGCTTCTTGATAGTTAAGGCTGGATTGACAGGGGGCAGGTGCCATCTATTATAGGTTATGAAGGGGGCTTAGTAAAAGAGATAGGAGGCAGGTTGGTAAAGAGTTAGCTAAGCTGCTAAACACCTAAAGGAATATCATTGGCTTGAAAAAGTACTTGGATATCATATGTAGTGTTTATTTGATTTTGGAAATGAGTAATCTAGGATAGACCAATGTGATGCATATCACCTTTTTCACGAAAAGGTTTGGATTCTTCCACAATAAATTATTACATCTGGGTAGTAAATGGCTATTGGACAGCAACTCTCATGGATTTACACTATGTGTTCTCGCAAAATGCCTCCTTTTATCGCAGTCACATCTGAATTTACCATCTATTACTATTAATTAAAGTCACAGTTATGTTAGTGATTCATATTACCATTAAATGGAATTGTTATTCACTTTTTTTAGTTATAATGCTATAGTTTCAGATAAGCACTACAGCCTAGTGTAGTGCCCCTAGAGGAAGCTATTGAGCCATCCTTTATTTACCACCCTTGCAGGATATACGGTCTGAGCCAACTTTGATTCACCTTCTCAGTAAAACTTAATAGTGCCGTGCTGTGTAACCATATAAAAGAATATGCCTGTATATAACTACATTAGGTAATATGTTTACCTCTGGTTGCAATATTCTACCTTTCACCCTGTTGATGTCACTCCTTGATTATCACTTGACTACCGGTATATACTGTATATTGAATATATAACTCTTGACCGCACATGGTGTATTTCAAAATGGCATCCCTCACCTCATGTCAATGCTTTGTTTTGTGTTATAGGTAAGAACTACTGTAAAGAACAGAAGAAAAAAAAGATAGGCAGAGAATATTGACAGCCCGGTAACCAGGATAAACCCACGTCTTGCTGTGGCTGGTCAAACGGAACCAAGTCAGGCGTTTCAGTGAGGTTTGGTCCCCTTCAACCAGCTACAGCTTCGTGAACTGAACCAGCAAGAGCTCCAAAGCATCGCAGAGAGAAACACGTCGCCAAGGAACCATATACCACGATACCATGACAGTAAAGATTTTTAGAAACACACATGAATTAAAAGAAGGTATGTATTCTTATACCCTTTTACATTTTATCAGAACCAATCACTTTGATTAACACAAAATATTAATACAATATAGTACTGGGATCTGTAGGGTGCGTTGCACTTCTATTTTCACACCCCTTTTATGGGTATTAATGTCACTGCATAAAACAAACCTTTCCATTTAGTTGTATTATAATACCTACAATGTGTATGATAATGTGAATTGAACAGAAAGTAGTAAACCCTGTAGTAAACCCTGTCAGATAAATTATCTGTATTCCTCTTTACAAGACACATTCAAGAGTTTTAACATTTTAAACACCTGATACACCTCTGACAATAGGTTGAAGGTCAATCATTTAATTGATATCGGGTCTCTAGAGCTTCCCATAGGCCTCAGTTTTGATAGGGTTCCTGGTGTAACAGCATTCCGAGCACCTCCCAACTACAATGAGTCCTCTCAAATTCATAGCTGCTGTCTTTCCCAGTTGTGACTGAAACTGATTTGATATATCAGGGAAAATTTGCAAAACTGAATCAGTCATGTCATATGAGGGATAGACCACAACACAAAATAAGATTGCCGCTGTACATATTTACACATTTCAAATTTTCTAAAACTTGTACCTTTGTAAATCAACACAATAGCACAGTTCAGTTCAGATGTATTAAACGCCACTAAATAATAAAAATGATTGTAGTTTGATTTCTCTTTTGAAGTATTGATGTCTGTATCATTCTAGGTTGATAGCGCACCTTAATAGGGATTGGCTACTGAAGCTGATATAAATAAGGTACATGCTTTTTTCAGGGTAAATCATATCACCCTCTGTCAAAGTCAAGTTGATTACCTTTGTTAATAATAAAGGAATGTAAAAAAAAATATACCAGTGTCTTCTGGACTTCTATTGTTTTACACATTACTGTAATTATCTAAGTTACAACAATGGGCTGTAGTGAAACTTTTGTTCTTGATATGTCACCATAGTAACATGCCTGCAGTATACCTTTAGTAAAAAAAAAGCCTTTCACTTCCTCTTTGAGGGTATACATAACTGAGGGACTGCATTGTCTCTCTGGTCTGTCTGGAACCTGTGAACAGAACAAATAAATATAAAAGTGGGGTCATCAATTGCATTGTGTCCAGCACACTGGATAAGTAATATGTGGTCTAAATATCATATATAATGTTGTAATTGTTTACAGTAAGATGTCCTTTAATTATGTTAATATTATCATCATATAGTATGGTTCTTTTAAAGTGCACTATAATTCATATTTTTGAATACTGACAATATCAAAAGCACACTTACGGATATAAAAAAAAAATAAAAAATCACAGCCATTGTCAAGACCGCTGATCCAAACATTAGGAAGACAACTGAAAATATCAAACCATAGAATCCTCGCTTATAGCTGTTTTCTGAAAAACAACAGACTTGTACAATTAATAAATTACAACATTATAGGAAGCAGCAAGTTGGTTAATGACATAAAAAGAGCTTCCTATGAGCTAGTATGGTTACCAGCAGACATCACCATTGTTTAACACTTAATTGCTTTTAACCTGTAAGTGGTTATTGTGATGTTCCAGTGTAGTAACTATTTAACTACATGTGTAAAATAAATGAAGGGGAAAGGCATACAGGCAGTACTTCAAGTGGACATGACTAGATACTCTACATACAGGTCAATGGAAGAACATGGGGGAAGGTGTCATAATGCTGAAAGACCTTAATTAGATTTTAGATAATTGCTTATCTTCCCTCCACTCCAGTCACCATGAGTCAATAGTTAACACAAATGGCCCATTGAAATCAACTGAGAATTGAAGAAACACCCTGACACATCATTGAAATGCTGGAATATAAAAGGTTATAGAATAGGATGTAAATGTGAAGATGCGAGTAACACGAAGGTGTGTTTACAGTTATCTTCTTCCTTTTTCTGCTGGGGTCACGGTAACACCACACAGGTGTGGTCCTGCATGACTGTTCGTCACATTGTTGAGAAGCAAGCTGGCAGTTCCAGATAGTAGCCCGGCCACAGACAGGAAGGAGCCTTGCTTTGATATCCTGAGGTCCCGACCGTCAAACACAAGAAGAACTTCATATAGATCTTCAACAATTTATCCCCCCCCCCCCCCCCCCCCCCCCCGTGTATAGACATTATCCAAAGTGTAATTGTATTTAAAATAAAACTCAAAATGCAATAGCACATTTTGCAGCCATCTAGAGGAAAAAAAAAAAGAAGAAATACAACGTTCATCAAAAAATGTATCCATCATTTTAAACAAATACTCAAATATATTCAGTAGTACTATGAGGTCTGTGTTAGGTAATTCAACTTACTGTTCAACAAGATGTATTTGTTGAAAGAAAAAACAAAAAGTAGATCTATATTTCTAAACAACAACCATCTTAATGTTATTAAACACCAGCACCATTTAGTTCATAGCTGCAAAAGGAAATGTAATCCAAAGTACAGTGGCTATGCATTATGACATAAGGTCATACTGCTACAAAGACACTTTGGCTCATCTAGCCTATACTATATATGTCTAGAAGGCTGTGTGTTCTAGTGGTTAAAGTCCAGGGTTTGTAAACAGAAGGTGGCTGGTTCACGTCCCACCTCTCTCATTAACTAACTCACTATGTGATCCTGAGCAAGTCACATAACCTCCTTGTGCTCCATCCTGTAGATGACATGTTAAATCAATGCCTCATTGTAAGTGACTCAGCATTTAGTTCACAGCCTACATCTGTAAAGTTATGAAAAGCACTACTATGATATTATATTATTTTTATGACAGGCAACAATAACTGAAGAGCAGCTCCTGAAAGCTCCTTAACACAGAATGATCGCAAATTAATAAACAGTAAAATAATAAATAAGAAAATGTTAGTCTTTAATATGGAGCTGAGCTTCAATAACAGAGTACTCGCTTTTTAATTAATCCCTTATTTACTTCCCCGACAAGCGCCAGCTCCTGCAAAGGGCTCGACCACAGAGCGCAGCGGCAGCAGAGAACAGCAGCAGCCATGGCCACTATCCCCACGACCTTCCCTTCCCCACCCGAACCCCACCAGTCAGGAACCACCACGCTGGCTACCCGTTCCGATGCGAGGTGCCGGAAAAATCATACAGGAGATGCCTGAGCCGGGAGTGATTGAATCGTCCAATAGTACCTGGGCTGCACCCATGGTCTTAGTTGGCAAGAAAGAAAGTCTGCAGAGACTACCGCTGACTAAACACGGTCAACTAGAAAGATTCCTACCCTCTTCCCCGCATCGATGAGTCATTGGACCTCATCGCTGGATCCTTTTGGTTCAGCTTCCTTGACCTAAGAAGTTGCTACTCACAGGTGGAGCTCACCCCCAATGCCAAGCCAAATTCCGCTTTCTCTACAGGACAGGGCTTCTGGTAGTTCAATGTAATGCCATTCAGGATGTGCAACACCCCTGCCACGTTCGAACTGGACGGCATCCCCAGACAGCCGTGTGTGGTCAACCTGGGTGACCTGCTGGCACACGCCTCAACCTTCTCCGAGGCCCTGTTCCACTGGCAGCGGGTGCTACAGAGTATCTTACTACAAGAACTTTGTTAAGGGGTTTGCAACCATCACTAGCCCCCTTGCACTATCTCCTGGACAAGGATCGGCACTTCCAGTGGACAGCCAAACACAAGGATGCTTTTGCTTAGCTGCAACAAGTTGTGTGTTCCCTCCCAACTGTAATTCATCTGCCTGCTTGTCTTTCCCTAGTCTGTCCGCATTGGCTGTTAGTTATCTGTGCCCCTTGGTCCTGGTGCGATTTACATACGATTTTTGGAAGGTAGTCAATTGTAAGGTACTCTGTAATATAAAAATACATTTTGAAATTTTAGAAACATATTTTAACCAGAAGTGCCAATGTCTTTCATGTAGAGACATTGAAAAAATACTTTTCTTAAAATTGTTATTATTTTTAAGTATTACCAAGGATTTTTATTTAATATTTTGATTAGTATTATTGTAGGAGATTGACTCCATTGCTAATTAATTTGGTTTTTTGTTGTTGTGGTTATTGTAAGCCAAACCTACAGTATGGGAGCAGTTAGTTTTCAGTAAGTTTTTACAGGCAGTATCATGTGGAATAAGTTCGTTGTGCAATCAACATTTAACAAATACAGTTCAGTGTCACTTCAGGTAGAACTGATTACTGGTCATTTTTAGATCAGCTAGCATGCACATGCGCACAGCTGCACTGTGAACATGATTAAAGTGAACCAGCCCTCAATTTTGCAAGGTGATGGTCTCAATAAGTGGAATACTGCAATCAAACTAAATATTTACATAATCATGTATAAATAATTGTTGAAAGATCAAATGAGTCTCATGTGTTTACATGTCTTGCTTTTCTGGAAGCTATTTCCTGCCTTTTGGGACTATATCCAGACACAAGACATGACTGAATTAGAATTGAGTCAGCCACAGGTTTACTTGTAGTCATCTTACAGAATGGAATCACTGTTAGGTGTATACACAGGTCAGAATGCTAAGAAATTAACTAATTAACAAAGTAAAGGTAATTGTAGTTTTAGAGTAGAATTTCTGGTCACACATGTTCTCTGTACATAATTAGGCATTTATTCAAGTAAGTCAAGTATTCAAGTATAAAGGACCAACTTATAAAGCGGGAGTACTGCATTCAGTATTCAAACTATAAAATCAAGTGAGCTTCAATGATAGTGGAGCAGAAAACAGGGAATAGGTGTTTTTGGCTTATTTGTTAAAATATAATTTATCCCCTATATTTACACAGGAAATTATATATTGCACTGTGCCCTATGTAAGCTTAAGAGCACTGCAAATTACTCAACACGCACAAATAATGATCAGCAATTATGATAATGAGGTTCTCAATGAGCGCATTGGTCTATTTAGCTGCTGCAATTGCAGCTCAGAGGTGACAGAGTTTGGAAGTAGCCGAGCCCTTACCGCTGCTGTCACTCAGCATGAAATGAGTTGTTTGGAAACGCCTCAGCCAACATCAGTTATGCTGCTATCCTTTGGAAATTATATGTAATCGCCTGCCCTTTTCAGCTTGACATCCAGAAATTTGCCTAGCAGGAAAAGGTGGATTGGGCTATCTCTCCAACTGTGGTCTGAAAGGAACAAGAGGCCAAGTAGTGCAGAAAACACGGCACTTTCACATGTTCCACAGATTGACGCAGGGGTCTAGCTCATCCCTCAATTCAATATTAGGTCTAGGATGACCTGCGGAGTGAGACAATAACGCTTTAGCACCGCATCCTCCAGCATTCCAAACAGTGACCCTGGGATTGAATATGCGGGGTCTTCATCTTGCCCTTCTCTTCCAAACGTGTTACACTTAACAACAGCCAAGAGTCACCGCATCCTGAAGCCAATGACAGGTCCCTGCAGGTGTGTGCTTTGATACAGCTCTTAGTTACTTGCTCCTACAATGATTTGCACCTGTAAGAAGAGATGTAAAGTTTTTGGACGGTCAGCAATTGCTTAAGTGCAAGGCAAAATCCTTGCATCTCATTTGTGCCCGCTAGTATCCAAATCCCGTCCAATTCCATGCTCTTTTCTTAATCTGAATGCATTTCAATATCATTCTAATGGCTTAATGATGGCAAAGTGCAAATTTGTAAAACAAATTGCAGAACACCAGGTGAACACCATTCTTTACATAAAATCAGACTTTATGGCTGCTAAACATGATTTACAGCACCATTATTGGGGTTTTGCACCCGCAGATCACTTTGATGTACAAATTACTAAGTGATGAACAATAAATCATTCAATATCTAAATACACCACACCAATTGAGCGATTTTAGGCCTAAATTAAATTGAAAAAAAAAATCAAGATTTCTACATATATTTGGAATGTTTGTTCTGTACTATTTTTAAAACCAATGGCAGACTGACTGTTACTGATTATCCAGTTTAGGTTTATTCATTAATAAATCCAACCTCTGCGTCATAGATTTAGAAGCAAAAACTATAAGAAACTAAGTCCAAGCAGAAAAACATGCTGACAAATTGTGTCTTCACTGGTTCAGGCCATTTTGGTTCACTTTATAACCCCTGGGTATGCCACTCATTTAAAACCTAAATCTAAAATCTAAAATAAAATAACACTGTCCAAACAAAATGAACTAATAACTTTATTCCATGCCAAAGAAGAGTTTTATACACAGAAATATAGCTGAGAATATCTATTAAACCATTCCCGATAACTCCATTATTGATCCACATTCTTCACACGCAGCACCACAGGAACAGAGGTACAGGGAATCATTCCCAAGTCTGTGATAACTAAATCCACAAAATCTGGAGGAGTGACATCATAGACCAGGTTCAGAAGTCGAAGGGAAGCAGTGTCCTGCCAATTCTGCAGCTCGGTTTTACCCTTCCGGGTCACAATGAGGTCATCAGGGTCATCTTGGGGGGGGGGGGGGGTGGGGGAAAAGAGAACATCTTAATGCAAAGCAAGGAGATTTATTATTGAAACAGTGGACCATAATTACAAAGCTTTTAGTTGGTGACTTATTTTAGTGAAGTTTTGATAAGATTAAAAAAAGGTGGGTTTTTTTGCATGAATAATTTGTGGAACGTTGTTATGAAACCAACTGTCAAAAAATTATTTAATCAATTTAAACTATTTCAAAAACATCGGTTTAACGGAAATCAAGGAAAAACAAGATAATGTTTACACATTGTGAATACTAATGGGTGTCATAACTATTAAACCACCCCCACACACCCCCCCCCCAAAAAAAATGAAAATGAACCTGTAACTAAACATAAGCATTAAACAAATTTAAAAAAAAATGGTATAGTTTTTACCAATTAAACTGGATTGTTAAGGGTGATTTGCAAATATATATCAGGAAAAATCAGCACCTAGTTCATTAGACACAAAGGAGTCAGTCTGCACTCGCTCACAGAACTTGTACGTCTCACAGCAGACCAACACGGGTACGTTGTATGCTTTGGCAACCAGTGCAATCTGGGACGCTCCCACCCGTGACATCACATAGCCATTGGCCAAGAGTGCATGGGCACCAAGGAACACCTTCGAGACCTCAAACAAAAACAAAATACATTAAAAAAAAATACAAAACCACAACAAATACAGCACCTGACTACTCCTCCCATGTATTTGTGAAGCAGGTTCAACACATGCCATTATACAAATAATGCCAACTTCAGTTCATTCTGCTGAGTGAAGTGCAAGTTGTTATTAATATAAAGCACATCACACACAGGAATTGTAGACTTGGCAGTCATGATGTGCCATCTCAATCTCCACATTGATGACATTCTTTCCACATACAGTATACAGGGTGTGCGAGTGCCGTCGTAATGTCATTTAAAATTGTCCAGTGTATAAAATCTTCACAGGACATGGCCAAAGCAAATAATCAAATAGTGACACGTACAGTAGGTTAATAAAAGTATTGCCAACGCTAAAGCATCCTAAAAATCAAGATAGTTTTATGGTGTTACTGGTTCGACCAGTCTCATTGTGATGATCATGTTTTAGCTTACCTCTGGCAGCATGTAGGAGACTGCAGTGATCAGCACATAGGTGCATGATATTCCCTTCCTCACCAGTCTGCGCAGGGTCTCTCGGCCCTCCAACCTCGGCCGGCTGTCCACCACTATCACCCGGAACTTCCGCCCCCTCTCATAGGCATCACACAGGATGTAGTTCACCAGGGATGAGCTGAACAAAACAGAACGAGAACATACACTTACGTCTTCACCTCTGACTTTAGACTCTATACAGTTTTGCTTTTAAGAGTTGTGTTTATTGTGTTATTATTATTATAAATATCAACTCTGTTTTCATCTAGTCAGGATGCTAGGAATGTGTTACTTCTTAACATATTGTGAATCGCTGTATCTTTATATTTAAGTTAAGTGATGCTCTTACCACCCATAGACTAGAATGACATCTCCATCACTGATCTTCTCAAAAGCAGATTTGGAGATGGCTTTTGCAGCCAAGTGAATCTTTTCTTCAATGTACTTGTCGATACAGTTCTGTAGCATCGTCTTTGCCTAGAAAAGGAAGGAAATGACAGGTACAGATCTTTTTCAAAACTAAAAAAAAAAGAGATATAAATAATTACCAAGTGAGGGTGGTATATTTAAATGTACGTTAGCTAGGTTTATAATAATTTAGAAAACGCCATAAACTATAAAAAGCATATGACAAGGATTATTCCTGATGATGAAATGCGTTTTTTGGTATATGAAGCTTACTTAAAACAGGATGCTACAGGAGAATGTAGGGACATTTTAATTTAGAGTTGTTGTTTTGAATGACAATACAATGGCCAATCACATCAACCTACACCCAACAGGGATAAACTACAGCTGTTTTTTTCTTCTTTTTTTAATGTATTCTGTATTCCTCAGTGCTATAAAATGCGATCAAAATACCCAGCAATGGTAAAGGCAAATCCATCCCATAGTCACTCCCTGATGCAATTGTAAGTATGGATTAATAACTAGTGCATTATGGGGTAGATTTAAGTATAGGCGCAGTGCAAATAATTGCAGATGCAAAATCCAACTTGCATTGCGGCCAGGCAATTATTTAGCTTAAGATTAATTTAAGATTGCTTAAGAGCAATGCAAATTACTCAACACACACAAATAATGCACTAGCAGCCCAGTGGTGAATTGGGAGTACAGAGAGCTATAGGTGCTGTATGGTAATTGTGGAGCACAAAAATACAAACCAAAAATAAAATGTCAAATAAAAGTTTTCTGAGAAGGAGCGGAGAGTCCTTATGGCTGAGTTCACTTGGCATGAAACAGACTTGGTTGGAAAAGCTTCAGCCAACATCAGTTATGCTAGTATCCTTAGGAAATGTGTATTGGCCTGTCCTGACATCCAGAAATTTGCCTAGCACTCTGGAAAAGGTGGATTGGGCTATCCCTCCAGACATTCCAACTGTGGTCTGACAGTAACCAGAGGCTAAAATTAGTGCAGAGAACACTTTCACATGTGCAGGGATAGCGGTCCCTTGATTGACGCAGGGATCTAGCTCATCCCTCAATTCAGCTATGAGGTCAGGGACCTGCGGATTGAGACAATGCTTTAGCACCGCATCCTCCAGCATCCCAAACAAAGTGACCCTGGGATTGAACATGCAGGGTCTTCTTCATCTTGCCCTTCTTCTCTGAACATGTTCCTGCCTCTCCTCAACAAGATCAAAGTGTCGCCGCATCAGGAAGTGTACCACAGCAGCCATCCTGAAGCCAGTGAGGTCTCTGCAGGTGTGTGCTTTTATACAACTCTTAATTAGTTGCTTCTACACTTGTTTGCACCTTGTAAGAAGAGGTGTAAAGTTTTTGGAGCGTCAGCAATTACCTAAGTGCAAGGCAAAATCCTTACATCACATAACGTTTGAACCCGCTGAGTATCCAGATCCCGGCCAACTCCATGCTCTTTTCTTCATTTGAATGCATTTCAATATAATTTTAATGGATTAATGATAGCAAAGTGCAAATTTCATATCAGGTGCAGAACGCCAGGTGAACAACATATATGACATTTTTGCTGACTGAGAATGGAATTTCCCCCGTTATATGTATTGCATTTAAATTGCTTAGTTTAGCTCTTAAAATTTACATATGCCACATTTTTAGTGACTGGTAAATTTCACGGCTGACAAACACAATTTATGGCTGCATTACAGGGGTTTTACACCCACAAATCACTTTCCGTGTATCCTTACATCTACCCCTATGTGTATCATGTAGTATTTTAACATGACATAGACCATAAAAAGTGTACTCCATTTGTTATTATCATTCAAACAATGAGTTTCCTTTTACTGTGTCTAGTTATCAGTTAGACTGATATGGCTGTATGGCTGTCTCAGC
The DNA here is from genome assembly GCF_017654505.1 of Polyodon spathula. Classification (NCBI taxonomy): domain Eukaryota; kingdom Metazoa; phylum Chordata; class Actinopteri; order Acipenseriformes; family Polyodontidae; genus Polyodon; species Polyodon spathula. The sequence goes on from NC_054539.1 coordinate 52,278,917, forward strand.
TCACCTCCTCCTCTTTAATATTGCTGGAGACATTGGAAATTTCTTTTTTAATGTACTTGATGGCATTTCCCATGCTTGCAGAGAGGGGGCGACACTGATTTAGAAAACTGCAACAAAAAGGAGTATTGGTTAAATATCCATTGTCTTTTAGAATTAAGAGCAAACTATACAACTAAAATGAATTTAAAAAAGCACCCTTTCTACAGTCTAAACATGCTATTCATTTTAGCACATTTTACCCAAATACACCTGCAGATGTAGGCGTAGTTAGTGTAAAAACTTCCATGGAAAACATGAGCTTTTCTTTATACAGTATATGTAGTTCTAAACACAGATCAACTTTAATAAAAGATACTGTCAGGATAAAGTAATATCCTGTATATGAAACCCATAACAAGTACTGCTGGAACCAGAATAACTAGCGATTAATACAAATTGTCTAATGTCTAACACCATGGTTTTCAAAGACTGTATTCGATTTCTACTGAAACTGCAACCCGCAATGGCTTAACTGCAACTATTTTTTTTTTTTTTTTTTTTTATGTATAGCAATTTAAGATTAATACCAGATCACTGGATAAAAACCTAACGCTATTCCTTTCAAGGGTTGTCACCTACAGAACAAAAATAATTGATGCCAGTCCGAGGAGCAATATCTATAAAATGAATTATAGCCTCCAAAATGTGAGTACCCTAGGGATTTTCAACCAGGGTTATGCATACCTGAGGGTACTTCTAAGGGTCATAGGGGGGCAAGTACATAGGACGACTCAAATGCACAATAAAAATGAAAATAAAAGAAATTCATTAATTGATTTTTTTTTTTTTTTAAATGGTATTAAATATCATCTTTAAACTACTGTGCATAAACATTTTATTTTTCTTTAGCACCTCAAAGTGAACTGCAGATGAAAAACAAACACACAGGATCTATCACGTCCGTACTTTCCACCTGTACGCAAGTGTGATTTCGATTGACTGGATTTCTATTCTCTGCCATTTCTGCCTATGGAGAGCTCTGTGTGCTGCTCATGAACTTTACTGTTTTCATCGTGTCATATAATTGAATAGTAATCAATGAAACACAATCCTCTTCATTTTTTAGAGGTACATATGCTCTGGTAACCATAAATAATTATCATAATACTTAGAGTTTTTGTTTTATTTATGAGGTGCCTGCATTTTAGTAACAGCAATAGCGGTTGAATTTGTTTTCGGTGTTTAAAATAGATACATTTTTTATTTGCAAAAGAAAAACGAAGGAAGAAAACACAAAAGATCTGCAAGAAGTGCGCAGCGACAGAAAGTTATACCAAGTCTTTTGTGTCACTTATGTTGGCTTTAATATAAAAGTTTATCATTGCTAGCAATTAGTTTTATTTTAAGCGTTAGTGTCTTTTTTTTTTTTTTTTAATATTTTAAACATTTTAAAAAGCTCACAATTATGCTGAGAGGGTGATGATAAAGTGATACACATTTACAGTGTAGACTATTTTGTACTATTTATAAGAACTAACAAATAGAAAGCAAATACAAGGGTTACCAAACAGATTCCCAAATGCAGTGCTCTCTTTTAGTTCTGTGCATCCAAAGACATGTTATTAAAAGTTTTAAGAATTAAGCCCACTGTTCGGTATTCTGTCCTAAACCAACACTGTGTCCATCCCAAATTGTCGTGACAAATTTTATATTAAATAAATGGGAAAGAAATACATGAGTTAATCAGATTTTTTTTAGCTATTTATTGCAACTGTGGTACCATTCAGTAGAGCAAACTGGTAAAGGAGTACTTAAGCTGAAACCTCAAGACAGAAGTGGTACAGTTTCAAAAAAAGGTTGAAAACCCAACCTACAGTAAACAGTATCTACTTGTTTGATATGCACAACGCCTTGCTTTGCACACTGCTTAGCACTCGCTACTAATCTGCTGTATCTGACAGTTCCCAGCTCACACTGCTGCATGTGCTCTACACCTAATACAATGACACTGGCCAGCTTAGATTACAAATGTGGTAATAGCGAACAATAAATAAACAAATGTTTTTCGACAGTATTTCGGAAATACTTAACCAGGAAAATCCCTGAAATGTCATTTTTAGTGGCATAGCATATGTTGTGTGAGTTTTGTACCTGATGTATGGCTTAAGTTTGTTGACAAGGTCTCTTGATAACTCTTCATTTCGAGGGGTGGAGTAATCACGTATAACCTGCGGGAGGAAAAAAACGAAAAAATGAACATTTAAACTAAAGCGATTTACAATTACTGAACAACTACTGATAAACAGGGATCCAGCCCACAGTCACATATTATCTTATTTTCAGTTCCAAATATTAGTGATGATTACTGATTTTAGATTGTTGAATGAATGAGACTCCTTTTCCTTCAAAAAGTGAGAGTAGATCTGTGACAGCCTTGCACATGTACATAGTGTGCTTTTGTTGTGTATTGTAAAGACTCATTATTTTGAATTTAGGTTTGGCAAAGGATGGGAGGTGGGGGTGTGTGTATATCTATTTAAACAATACACAAACACACACACACACACGTGCATGGTTTCTGCCCTGTCACAAGATCTTTTCTGTGCAGTAAAAGCGAGAAGACAGAACCATGATGTAATATCTCACCTGAAAGACGTCATCGCTAACAGCACAGATTACACTACAACCTTACACTTCATATTACAGAACCCAAACTATACCTTTTTACTGAATAAAGCCTGCTTTTTACCTGTTTGAAAGCATGCAACAATGCTATGCAACGAGAGTTGGATCCTGCAAGAATTCCCTGAGAGTACTGCAGACCCAGACGCACAATGGATGGGTGGATAACTGTGGAGGGAAGGCTGCAAAGGAAAAATAAAATGAAAATGTCAGAAATCCTAAAAACTGTGCTCCTGAGATGCTAATATACTCAAATTATATCCAAGGGAGGGGGGGGGGGGGGGGGCATTCATAAAGTCCTATTTTAATAAGTTATATAATTGAAATGTTTTTAAATATTCAAATCTACCTCATCTGCTGGGTGAGAGGGGCTTTCCGACTGTACTGGAGCAAATGTGAGAACAGACTGACTTTGCTTCCATAATCTGACCTCAAAGGAATCTGCAATGGGGAATAGTAATACAAATGTGAAAAAACCATTTCGATAGTTCAGGACAAACACTTACAACACAGACATTTGAAATAGAATACAGTTGTGTTGGATTACAAATGCACTCCCTCTTGTTATTTTTTATTGTGATCAGAACCTTAGTTGCTGTAATGCATTTTTCTTTATACTCTGCGGACATTTTCTGAACACCAAGTAATTATGTGAAAACCTGTTTCACGCCATTTAATCTCTGCCATTAAATATAAAGACATGTCAAATAACAAAATACATTACAATCAACTAAATCAAATATACAAGAAAATCCTTTGCAGTAACAATATCTCTTGCCTTTGGTTTCTATTACATTTTAACACATCCTTGAAGTTAGGTTAAAACTCTTTAAGAGAGGAAAAAAAAAAAAAAAAAACCCAAAAATATTAAAAAATATAAATCTCCAGGCCGTCAGCAAGGCATCTTCACTAAGACCGTCATTATGGTCCTCCATATTATAGGTCCTAATCTTGCAGATTCAGTATCACCAACTGACACAAACAATTTCAACAAATCGAAACAAAGGCACCCAAAACAGACTACATCAGCTCTGCGCCAAACCCCAGAGACAATCCGACTGCGACTGCTTAGTGGAGCCTGAAAAAAAAAAAATGTGAGCAGACTGCCTGCAGTGAGAACAGTCTGCGTTATAATCAAGCAGACAAACCTTGGTGTTTAGAACTTATTCTCTCCCACAGAACATCCCGGTCATGCTGACCTATGTGCCCATGGGTTAGATAGTTGCAACAGTCTCTTTTTCTACTTATACTTTGAAAACGGATGGATACTGAAAAATGTAAGATATTTATTATAACATAGTAAAGCCTTAATAAATAAATAAAATCCACAAACCAACAAGATTTGCCTCTTGCAGTCACACAGTACACTGGAAAAACAACAATAACTACCACCTTTAAATGGTCTATAGCACTCTAGGGTAGACTGCACACATGTACAGGGCTTGGTAAGACCGTATTACAGTGACCCCCCCCTACCTGTTGGCGTTCCAGCTTCTTGGCCAGTTTTTTCAGTACAGCTGGATCGTCCGCTTGAATGTGTTCTGGAAGTCTTTTGACAACTGTGAACAGAGTCAAATTAAAAAGAGTCGTCGCAGTACTACAGTATGCTCAGATAATCCAAATGTCTTTGGGAAAAATTATTAGGACCAAACCCCCCCCCCCCCAGGTATACAATACTTAATTGTATACCTAATATTGAATATTATATACCTGGTTGGGGTTCATTTGGAGGGGCCTTTGTCTTGGCTGTGTAAACCATGTGGACGGGGTCTCCTTTCTTGCCCTGTTTGGACGTTCGGTCAGCGTCTTGCCGGGCCTTTCGCTCCGCACGTAGTTCCGTTTTACTCTTGCCACTTTTCTCTCCACTTGGTTGTGCCTCAGGGGTCGCCACTGGAGCTGTGAGAGGGGCTGAAAGAAAGCAAGATTGATAGATTGGTTACAGTAGTTAGCATCACCACTAACTCTCAATACCTTCCATATCAAGACTATGAAGCCAGTTATCAACTTATTTCAGACACATTCTTATCATGTGGAGTTTGAGACATTAGTGAAAAATCTGAATTTGGACCTCTTCAGGTAAGATGACCTACAAGGTGGATTTATTTTTTTGTTGTAAAAATGCTACTGTTCTTTACTAGCTTTTCAATCATGTGTGTATGTGTACGTATGTAAGGAGTGTGGAAAATCTTGCATTTAGTGGTCGATCTTCTCCACACAGGCTACTGCAAAGCAGGTAAAATATTTGGCTGAAAGCCAGCCCCACCGTTCTGTTGCTGTGTCTGCTGTCCATCCACGACAGGGGCAGGTTTCTTGGCCTTTTCCTCTTTTGCTGGTCCCTTGCCATCTTTCTTGTTTTTCTTCTGCTGCTTCTTCTCCTTCCTCAGCTTCTGCTTCTCCTCCTTGGAGAGTTCCTTGCCTTCAACCTATCAATGCAAACAGACAATTTTATACAGACTTCTATTTCTGGTCAAAAAGATGGCTTTTCTACAATATATATATATATATCTTTCAAACTAAACTAAAGTACTTACCTTTGATTGCAAAATAACATTTTTCTTTGAATCTGAAATTATATATAAAAAAAGAACATCTCATTTACAACAACCAAATTGAAACATTAAAATGGGACAATTCTGCCTAATTTAACATTAAAAATAAGAAAATATCATATGTCCTAATATAACCAGAGCATGAACAAGGCAAAATATGTCTGAATACAAGAGTTCTGCTCAAATGTGAGCAGTTATAGATATACATTAAATTAACATTCTAAATTAAACTAAGCATGCAAAGTATTGCACATGTACAATTGCCTTGACCAAACTGAATTGTTATTTAACTATTTAATAGTCTGTTGAATAATGTTATATATATATATATATATATATATATATATATATATATATATATATATATAATTTTAAATTGTGGTTGATTGAAAATCATTAAGTACCAGGATTTCATTTCCTAAATACACTCTAGCCATTCTAGACTATGTCAAACCATTTGTATTGTAATAGTCATCCTGTATACAATACAGCAATACGAATTGCTTCGAATGACGTCCATAAAGAATTCTGACACTATATTATGCAAATGATGCAATTGCACTGCAACTCACGCCATGCCTGCCGGTTTATACTGTAGCAGCAGTTTGAACACACACCTAGTCGCCAGCGAATACTAATAATGCCAAATCCACACAAGATATAAACGTGAAAGAAAAAACAAAACAAACAAAACCATCAAGTACTGAGATACAGGTTCTTTACTTGTTCAAATCGTTAATTCTGTTACCTTGTATCTCGCCAGAGCTGTTATTTAGTAGTTGCTGTGCTGTGCCTTCTGTGTCTGCCATGTTAACAGCTAGGCTACCTACTATACCATCAAGGAATACAGTATTCAGTGAGGAGACTCATTTTCACGCCGGCGCTGGAATTAAAAAATTACAATGCCCTCTGTTGACGGTAAAGGGAAGCGCATTCTTTCAGGTCAACGATTTGAAGCTGGGAGTAACAGATTCTGAAATAATCATTTCTTTTTTGCATTCATGCTGCACTTTATTTTTTGTTTGTTTGTTTGTTTTTTTCACAAATTGTATTGTTTTAATGTAGGCTTTTAGAGTGCATATATCACATAATACATTAAACCAATGTGCACTGTTTGCAGTTTGTATACACAAAGGTTTTTACAAATGAAGTATATTCGAATATTGTAAGACGCACGTTGTAATGTGATACATCTTGTGTGTCGAATTATCAAAAGATCTGAACATCAGATATTTTTGAAGTTAATGTCAGTTGTTTCTGTTGTAGGCCACTAGATGGTACCACTGCTTTTTGTAGAAAAGGGTAGTCACAGTTTAATGGATACTATTATGACAACAAGGAACATCATGAGGCAATGTAAAGACGTAGAATCACTGAGACCTAGAGCAGTTAGCTGTTCGGTGTAGTTTTAAAGGGTTATATACGTTGAGTGCATCCCAAGTATACTGCTGTTAATTACAAGGGGTGTGTCCATTATTAACTCCCCTCTCTGAACGAAATGGCCGACAGGCAGTGCCACTATTTCATGATAAATGAAATAAAGGCACAAATACAATTTAAACAATATGTTCCCAACAGGTCAAAATCCCATTCCTTTTTTCTCTTTCTTGTATCTGTTTTTTTTGTACAAGTCAATGGCAATTGCTTTTCTGTAAGTTGTTGTTATACTAGAGATATGTGCAGCTGCACATCCTAGATTGCCATGGTAACCTTCAGCTGTTGGCAAAGAATTATTTCTGAACTTGACGTTTTCAGTAGCAAATGGTTAAAGGTCTTACGTAACAATCTTTAGTTTTACCTTTGGTGCCTTCACTTAAAGGAAAACTAAAAAGTATTTCATAAGAACTACCACTGGTACATTCAATCTGTATAAAACACTTATAACAGGGTTAACTGACAGCCCTTACAAGGACTCCCTGGAAGCTATCACACTGTTACAATTTAGCAACACAGAAAGGAAGTACACTGGCACACTCATTAAAAGCTCAAACAGTTTGTTGACACAAAGCCCAATGGATACCTGCCTGAACACAGGAAAAGTAGAGGGGGTCACTAAAGGGAAGCATCCCAATCTCATGGTGACCACAGGCCCTGACCCACAAACCACCACAACCCAGTGTCCCCTATGTTTACACCCCAGTCTTCCCACCACATTTACAACAATCCCCTCTCAACGTTTAATTATCCCTTTAAGCCAGGCACAGCTTACCCATGATCCTATGTTTCTACCTTTTATTCTACACAGTAGTTAGTGAAAACCACACAATGTGCTCTTCGTGCGGCTGACACATTCATGATTCATTATGTCTATTTTTACTGGGGTGGGGGGGGGATACGTCTATTATATATATAATAATGAGTATTTTTTGTGTATGACTCCTCCCATGTGTATGCTGCATATGAGCCCCCCCCCCAGGACTTTCTTGCTAATTATACAGTATGTGAGTTACTGATAAAGGTCTGTGACTCTAGGGGTCTATTATCAAACTGTTCAGTTGCTCTTATAAAAGCAACAATTACTGAATTGTTCTGAATATTTCATTATTAATGAAAAACCTATCACTTTGTATTTTCTTTATTCCAAAGGTTCAAATATTTATGAAATACTGATGTCCTTTTTTTGCAGCTTTTTCATAAATGGTGGTTGAAGCAGTCCTCGGTGGAATTATAATATTTTTTTTTGTTTCATACAGCATTAAATGGAAGTGTTTATATCTGATATGAAAAATAAATAAATATCAAGACAGATAAAGAAAGAAAGAAATGTCTATGTATTGATTTATGTATTCATTTATTTCAATATTTATTAAAATATTTATTTATTTATGTTTTACTTTATAAAATATATAGGCTATTCTTCACCATGGCTAATTCTCAGAAATTAATGTTGCTTTTTGTCCAGTGGGGACCACAAATTGCGTTACTCTCATCAACAAGTATCGAGAGAAAAACGTACTTCTTTGCGCCAATAGGGACCACAATGAGCGTTACACTGACAGGAAACCAACATTTTGTCAGAGATCAAGATTCAGAATGATGATGAGAAGACTCGAAAAAAACCTCCATGTAAAAAAAGTCCAGAGAATTCTCAGCTGACTGACAATCTTTCAAAATACGGCATGTTTTCTCAACTAATAGTGTAACATGATATATGCACCACAGCAAGTGCGTTCCCTAGTGTGTTTCCATGCTGACAAAACAATTTAACTGTCATTAAACTCGGATGTACTGTAATATACATATGCGTGGATACAAGTGTCTGGGGTCGGCAAAAACACCTAGGAGTGTCGGGAACTACAAATTAAAAGTTACATGTGCCTTTGGCTGATTAACTTTTGCTGCGCCAATACCAAGAAAACACGAAAACTATCCGTGCTGTATTGAGAGTCTCTGGCAAATCTCGCTGTACAACCTGGCGAAAGGAAGACCGTCCATCTCAATGAGTGATCATCTGACTTATACCACTAAGCACTGAAGAACTATCCATTAAACCAGTGGGGGTTACGTTTGTCAATGAATAATATTTACCAAAAATCAACACAATAGATTTGCTAACGTGATAAGGTTTTAACTTTAGACCAGTAAAGAAAATATACACAGCACGTCTCCCGCTATAGCATTAAAATCACCTGCCATCGCCTTTTAAATGACGTTTCGTGTTCCCTTTCTCTCTTGGTTGAAGCCGGAGGGCTTTGTGTTCCAATGTTATGTGACCAACTAGATATTGAGAATATAATATCGTAGTGCAAACGCTGCTGCATTTAAAAAGCAGGGACGTTATTTCCAAATTATGGACAGGTTGTAGGATTTGTATTATTATTATTATTATTATTATTATTATTAATTATAATATTATTATAATTTTATTAGTATAATATATAATCATCATAATATATCTCCATAATATATCATTTATAAGAAATAGGGTATGTTTTAAATAATTTAAAAACAAGATTTATTCTGGTATGCGCCCCGTCAGAATATATTTGCTTCACTCGAATATATTATCTAAAAGGGGGGTTACAAAAAGTGCTAATTTAAAATAAATAAATAGATATATAAATAAATAAATCTAAAATAACGTAAACGATAAATATATATTTATAAGATTACGGTATGGTCGTTAAAAGAAAGTTATAGTGAAAGTAAATGTGGTGAAAACAACTTTTAATTTGAAAAAACAAGCAAAGCAAAAAAAAAAAAAAAAAAACAGACTATGAAAAAGAGGTTTAAAAACACCTCTTCCCAGGGTGGAACTACCTGAAGGTTGCAACATGGCTGCTGTAGGGGTATTAGGGAAAATTTAGCTCATGAGTTAAGTTTAACTTTAATCTCTTGAGTCAAAACTTATTACAGTTTTCTGTAACGAAACAGTAACGGTAGATTTGCAGTAATTATAATATATACATATATTAAAACAAAACAAAACAAAAAAAACGGGGATCTACTTTATCTGGCTAAGCAAGCTACCACTACTAGAACTAAATGTTTTAAAGTTTTTTTTTTAAGTTTTTTTTTGGGGGGGGGGACGGTATTTGCTGTCTAGGGAAGTAGCTTCGGGCCACGTTGGAATGCTAACATGCATTTTTCCATTCCCGAGACCGAGGTTCGTTCCGGAGAGAATGGGTCCACTTATGTGGTAAGTACAGTTGTACCATTGCATGTGTATACGGTGTTGTTTTTGGACATTGACTATTGTATGATTACTGTAGTTATTGCGTTTGAAACATGATCCGCAGTATAATAATAAAAAGAAAAAAAAAATGTTTTTTTTTTTTTTTTTTTTTTTTTTTTTATGACATACAAGCAGCCAGCATTGATTGCTTGCAAGACGGCATCTGAATTGATAAAAATTAAGGGGTATTTGTCATATCCATTACATTCTGTAGTCTTCATGCTGCCTTGGTGTCGGTGTCGGTGTCGGTGTCGGTCTCTCTCTCTCTCTCTCTCTCTCTCTCTCTCTCTCTCTCTCTCTCTCTCTCTCTCTCTATATATATATATATATATATATATATATATAGATAGATAGATAGATAGATAGATAGATAGATAGATAGATACACACACGTGTAGATATTCTCGATTTAATGAACCTTCTGTAGTTCACAAGACATTTATCTTTACGAATACTGACAAACATGTGAGCAGCAGGACCAGAAGTAGCTACGTTTGATTTTTGAAACAGTGTACGAGTTTGTTACTGCAAACAACATTACTTGACAAAAGTTGGATGGCGTCGATATGTTCGATTGTCGCCCCCACCCCAGTATTTCTTCCTGAGCATATGCACTACGATACTGTGACGTGTACAGTACATTGTAGATCTATAACTGGCTGTTTATTGTTTTTATAGTCAAAAGGGTTTCCTTCACTAAAGGGTAGTACTGTTTTGGAAGCTGCCAAAAATTATTTTGCAAAAGTCTACCGGAAGTCATAATACATTATTTTAATGTTCGATTTTTGTAATGTCACGTTTTTCAATTTGTCAGTTTTTCGTCTCCAGCTAAGAACACCCCTCGGGAAGCAAGCAAAGTGTTCTTACAGCTGAAGTGTTCTCTAAAACTGAGTTAGCCACCAGTCACAGTGAATGAATCCATAAATAAAATGTATTACTTGCAATGACTCACTTCCATCAACATATTAAATTAACCGAATAAGTGAAAGAGAAGCAATAAGCAAGTGTAACGTTAACAAACAAACTGAAACTAAATTAACACAGCAGCAGCAATAATACATACACCTGTTTACACATTGGTTTCTTTTGAAATGTTTATTTTATTATAGTTTTTTAAAAAAATTTTAAAATAGTACTTTGTATGTGGTAAGTTGGAAAATCAATCCTTTTATGTTTAATTGTTCATTTAAATACAGCGCTTCAGCTGTGCAGATGTTTGCTTGAATAAAGTTTGAGTTGTATCTGATAGTTTGTCTTTCATTTTTAATATTGATGATGTTTAAAATGTACCATGATAATGACTGCCGTCAGCGTTTGTTATTGGTTGTTAGTTGCGTTGAAAATTAATTATATATACTGTGGTGACAATACACAGGTTTGTGAGATGATATTGAAATAGGTAATGTTTCAAAAAACTTATGGTGCAGGGCAAGTGGTTTTTGAAAAATTGTGATAAAAACAGGGTATGATATAAAACTAGTTAATCTGTACTTTGGAATAGATATTGCAAAACACTTCGCAAGAAATGAAGGTCATACGGGGATCCACCATGACAGCCCCCTTGCGGTAATATTAAAATGAAATTCCACTCTTGCTCAGCTCTTGATACAGCCCTGCCAAGGAGACTTGTGTCATCTGGCCCGCCATTTGGCTCTTGTTCGGCCAATTATTGCGAATATTTGATGTTCATTACTGTTTTCAAAGAATTCCAAACTGGAGATGTTCAGACCACTGCTGAAATGAAGTGGAGGTAATTTGAGTAAGGATTGAATTTTATTTTTTTTATTTTATGAATACTGTGGTTAAGATTCAAAAGGTTGACTCTGCTGTCATGGCTGACACCCATCTACTGTGTGTAATATATATATATATATATATATATATATATATATATATATATATATATATATAGTATATATATTATATATATATTTTATATTAACATTAAGTTTTATATATTGCAAGTTTGAACAGTGTTATGTAACTCAAATTTCAATAAACAAAAAAAGTGCAAGTTCATTGTTAAACCCCTGATGCAGTACAAAGAAGTTGTCTTTTTGGGTGGAGTTGTAATTTTGTTCACTGATGTACACAGTTGTATTTAAATGGTGCCTTGCATATCAGGCACTGGCTATTTGTGTAGGCTATGAATGTCTGAATTTTGCTCATTGTTGCAGGAAGAAAGTCAAGAAATGCTAAAGTCTGATAGATGAGTGTTTTTAAGAAATGAAATTGCTGTTTATGTAACAAAACAGTTATATTGTGGAACAATATCCTCCTTTTTATTCTGTACGTACCATTGTTTGCTCCTCTCTTTCAGGCTTACAACATTCACGTAAACGGAGTTCTGCACTGCCGGGTCAGATACAGCCAGCTCCTCAGGCTACATGAGCAGGTAAAGTGCAGGTTACATATTGCCAGGCTGGCCTAATTCAAAATCATTTTGAATTTAGGAACAAATGTCTACACTGACACTGTGCTGGGGGTTTCAACACTTTGCATCCACAGTTCACTGAGTGTTTGTTTCCTGGTAGTTGAATGTTTCCTGCTAGTGCTGGGCTGTATATGCAAGGGAGTCTGAATTCTAGGGAACATAGGTTGCTGTTTTAAATATAAAGGAATGGGTATATTTCTAATACAAGATTCAAAATAAAGTTCTCCAGGCACTGGTGTGACCTGACAAACACACCAGTGCCTGGAGAATGATTACCCAATCGCAGTAATCCTCAATCCTGTTGTTTTTTTCTCTTCTGCCTACTCTGCAGTTTTTTGTTTTAAAGCCTTTTTCTTAATATAAGCGTGCCCACACTTCCAGAATAAACAGTTTCTGCCTTATCACTTATTTTTGCCATGGTGACCACTCATGGCACTGTGTCACACAGCTGTATGTAATTCTGAAAATGAATTGTGCTCCAATAAAATATTTACCAAACTTAATACTACACAAGAATGTAGCCTTTTGTTAGAAACAGCAGCATGACACCAATTTGGGTATCTCCTCATAAACTATGCTTAAACAAGCACTCCATGCTGAGAATTCCAAAGCTTCACGGGGCGTTCCAGCACAGTACACATATTCATCTAACAAGCTGTGTATGCCCAACAAAATTTCTACATTTTAAGTTACTCAATCTTGCCAAGCTACCAAATTCATTTGCAGGGTATGGACATTTTTATTGGGAATTAAAATAACCACATGGAGGCAATGTTGTGCAAAGGAGCTGAATCATGTGACATCTAGCCTGGGCTTATCAGTTTAGCTGGCATTGAAATGGGTACAAGCAAAGAATTATCAGTTAGTATTATCGTACTGCAACTTGGAAATTACCTCTGTGTCACTGAGTTTAAGAAGTGGTAAACATCCCAGATGTAAAATGCTCTGTGTACAGTTGTTTCTCAGACATCTTAAAGGGTTAATCAGGTCACTCATGAATCCAAACATTGTGGAAAGGGTTAGGCTTGCCCACTCTGAACATCTTCTGCAGGTAAATCTGATTTGCCAAGCCTTTAACTTTGTTTAGATTGTGTCATTTCAGCTCTGGGAGAATGCAGTAATACAACATTGACTACAAATCTAATCTAAAGAAAAAAACTTGCATCCAAAATGCAGTTTGTTTCAATTCTTGGCCTCCTTGGAGCTTTAATAAATAAAGTATTCAAACCCTACTGGCTGGTTATTCAAAAGACTTTTATTTGTTTGGCTGGCAGTTTAAAATATAACAAACCTTTATATTTGTATTACCTCTCATCCCACAGTTAAAAAAGGAGTATGGTAATAATGTAGTCCCAGCATTCCCTCCAAAGAAACTTTTTACACTCGCGCCAGTTGAAGTGGAACAGCGAAGAGAACAGCTAGAGAAGTATATGCAGGCTGGTGAGTATGCAGGAGTGTCGGGACTTTGTACTTTTTTTGGAGGGGGAAATGTTAGACAAACACTTAATAGCTATAATATTAGCTGGTAAAACAAAAACATAAAGTGCTATGCTAAGACACCCATCTATCTCATTTTAAAAGATCTTTCCGTGGAGTGTTTTTTGCACAGTTGTTGCACCGTTAGAAGCGCCTTTTATCTGGCCTGATTCGACCCCCAGGTCTGTGTTTGACAGGCTTGATCTACATTAAAAGCACAGAATCTAAACTTTACAAAAATTCAGGTTTCAAGTGTATAATTAATTTGTGCTGACTAACATGAGAATAAAATATTTCAGACCAGGTGGTTATATCTAAAGTAATGCTAAGTGAGATTTCCAGTGCTACCCACCAATATAAACAACAGTAGATTTTTAATGAATGCAGTAGAACTAAAGGAAACTTTTAGAAAATACTTTGACATTTCAGCAAGAATCTAAAGTTGTTTTTTTTTTTTTTTTTTTTTTTTTTGGGCCATGTCAATAAATTACTTGTTCGATGTTTGACCAAAAAATAAAAAAAGGGTGTAAAATGTACTCCCAGCATGCCATGTGCGTATCCTTACTTGCTTTAATCATTATTCTGTGTGATTTATATTTAGATTATTGTGGATTTTTATTATAAACTGTAATTGTCTTTGTGTGTGTGTGTATAATATACATACATATACAACCTGTTTTAATAAAGAACAATTGAATATTACTTACTGTCTGCTCCTTGGTGTGGGTTGTGGGTTGCTTGCTGTCCCCCTCCACTGATGCCTCTAACCCGAGTACCAATAAAAGCAGAAGCTAATTATAATAGAACAGTATTTCTTATTTTCTCTAAACATAAGTGGCGTAGTCTGGCTATATTCTTTATTACAGGGTATTAGGTTACCCACCACCTCTCGCTGGTGTGGCACTGCGTATATTAGTATGTGAACCTGTTAACATTGATTAATATTGTTTGTAAAATGATAATTAATTATTAATACATAAACACTGTCTCAAACAAGATTAGAGTAACTGTACTGAGCTAATCAATTTTTTCAGATGAGCTGTTTAATCAGATGTTGGCTCTATTCGGTTATTGCTAACTGCTATATCGGCGTTCATGTATGCATGTGTGTTCCCACAGTGCGACAGGACCCTATACTTGGAGCCAGTGAAACATTCAACAGCTTCTTGAGAAAAACCCAACAGGTAGTTCTGTGTTTAAAAACGTGGCTATGGCATTAAATCAGTGGGTGTTACAATCTATCATGATACTGATTTTCTCTAATTTTATATTTGCAGTCTTGATGGGTATGCATGCTATTACTGTAGATGTTCAAGTAGGCGATATTGCCAAACTATTATTTAAACATCTGTTCCAGTTTGATTTGAATCCTGTCACTTAATATCTTATCGAATGTGTGCAGATTTTTAACAAATACATGCAACAGCATTGACATGTGGACCACAAGTAGTAAGGGAAGTCTGTTGTATGTCTTCTTTTTGTAAAAGTGCTTTACTGCAAAGTTTTTTAAATTACTTTTCTATTTGTCATGTCTTCGCTTTCCTCCTTTTTTATTTATTTATTTATTTATTTTTACCTACCAGCATTTCCCTGCCATGTCCTGGTAACTTGCATTGCATGGGGATAGGGACAAGCAATCCTTGAATGCAGTGGGATGAGCTGCTTTGGACGTCCACTACATTGAATCAGTGCTGATTTCTCTCCATGCCTTTTGTCCTGCAGGAAACACAGCAGATTCCCACGGAGGAAGTTCACTTGGATGTTTACCTGTCGAATGGGCAGAAAGTGAAAGTGAACATACTCACATCAGACCAGACCGAGGATGTCCTAGAGGTAAGACAGAGATCTGTGGGGAAGCTTATATGGCGGCAGAATGGTATAAGAAACCAGAAACACATGTAATAAAAAAAAAAAAAAAAAAAAAAAAAAAAAAAAAATGTAATACTGAATTGTAATTTTACATAATGTATAGAATCAGAAACAGCATAATGTAATGTTGCATATATAAATATAATTTTTATATCAAATAACTTCTTGAATTTCTACTGTGGTATTATAATCCAAGTATTTTCAGAAAACACAACACTAAAAGGCTGATGAATTTAACTTTAGACCAAAAATGGTCTTGTTCCCTTAATGGTTAACCAACAATAACTGTCTCAGAGCCTGTTGATATTGGCATATATTCCATATGTACTCCTAAGCTACAAGGGTTCAGTGGGTGAATGAGGGCAGATCTGCTATTTGTTTTCCACATGGTTTGAACTTGACACCAATATGATATATATATATACACACACACACACACACACACACACACACACACAACACACACACACACACACACACACACACACACACACACATATTGTGGATGGAATGCTAGAATGGAACATACACATGGTGATTAGTGCATGCATTGTTGTGACTGTGTTGTGCTTGTGATGCGATTTAGATAATGTATTATACTGCCACATTACTACAGTAGATTTTAATCTGCTGTTCTGTGCTCCAAACCTCTGTGTCTGTGCCATTTTTATAAATCTGTAATTTTCTGTAATTTTTATTTTAACTTAATCTAAAAGCAGTTTTGGTCAGTTGCACACGACGCATGTTCTTGAGACCTTTTATCAGCCAAAAATAACATTACAGCGACTCTGTTTTTGCGGTATTTTTTACTATTGCTGTGCTGGCATTAACTCCCACTCCTTTTCAGAAATGTACCATCTGGAAGTGTCGGCAGAAAGACGAGAAGGAGGTGGATGTGTTTTTGTATAGAAATCCAGCTGGGCTGAGTCAGTGGGGCGTTTGGATGGGACATTTATGTCTGCCAATGCTAATAGTCGAGTTTAGAAATTGATTGAACAAAAAGAGGCTGTTTATTAGAGTAAGCAGCTGTTGCTGCTGTTTTACATCCGTTTTAAAAATGTAAAACGGCCACAAGTTTCCATAGTTGTAAGTTGCTTTGTAAAGCTATCAGTTTTTTGTTTTCCATATTAACAAAGTTTGATTGATCCTGGTTGCACCATAGTTGAATGAAAATAAGACACACTTTTTTTTTTTTTTTTTTTTTTTTTTTAATGGTTAACGTGGGGTGGGGTGTGTTTTATTGAAAACATGCACCGTCTTTATTGGATACTTGGGAGAGGTTAATTGGACAATAAATTGGACTCTACTTAGCCTTGTTACATGGACGTACACACGTGTGCTCTTCACAGAAATGTCAGTACCTCCTTTTGGCCACGGCTAGTGTGTGTATTTTATGTACTGTAGGGTAGTTTAAGTCACCCAGTGCTAAGGTTTTGTTACTGAAATTGCAGGACTCCAAATCATTGTTCAGATGTTCTTGACCTATACAACTGCGTTCCCGTCTCTGGATGAAATGAGATTACTCCAGTCCTATAAAGTAGTAGTTATACTGGAGAGAACACAATAGTCATCTAGCAACTCTTAATGAGAGAGTTTAAAAAGATACTTAACCCTCAGTGTGTTCTTTTTAAACATTAAAAATGCAGAACATGTGAGCTGCTGAAGGCTTAGCCATCCTAGTTTTGTATTGAAATGATTAATGTGAAAGTATGGCTCACTCTGTTATTTGGTTGTCAAGATGGTCACCAGACAATCTGTATTGGTTATGGCGCTGTTAGGGTTTGAAGGTGAAATGGTAGCTAAATATTTTGGGACTGACTAACTCATGTCCAAAGTTTTGCTTGATTTGATTTAATAAGGTTTTACAGTAATATATATATGGAAAGGACCTTTGAAGTGCAATAACATGAACCGATTACACATCAGAATACAGAGAGTGTACCTTAAAGCATGCTTTAACCGATATCCTCTACAATTTTAGCTAACATTGTGTCTCTACAGACTCCTCATGGCTGGTTTTTTGAGGAGGTTTGGTGACTGTAGTTAAGCATTCTGTACTGTAGCCTGTGCAAAGCTAATCTGCTTCCCCATCTCATTTCTTTAAAATCAGCCTTAAGTTTTTTGACAAGCAGTTTTTTGTGGAAACAGTTGCAAAACATTGCAAATGATGGCCTAAGCAGAAACAAGTTATGAAAAGAACATGCATCATTTTAAATTAAATGGGTGTGATTTTATTTTTGTTGGCTGAGCTGATATGTGTCACTTTAGCTACACTGTGCTTAAACTTGTGTTACATTATTGCATCTCTTTTAGGGGAGCCTATACAGTATGTTTTTGTCAATCTGCTGCTGTTGCTATTAAATGCTAACCTCATACTTCTGGTATTGTGGAAACTCCTCAGATAAAATCTAATGGTAACCGAGGGCGCCAACCAAAGTCATGGCCAAATGCCACGTGGTCTTCATAAAGAGGGCACTATCGCTATTAGAAAACAATTTCTCCAATATTTTATTTTAAAAAAAAAAAAAAAAAAAAACCTGACAAGCTTGGTTTCTTCTCACCCGAACTAATTAATAAGTCAATTAAAAATAATAATAGTGGAAAACACTAGTGAAGGCTTTGAGTAAACTGTTGATGCTCATAACAGTGAGGTGTATTTTAAGTCCTGAATGTGCCTAAGACTTATAAAATGTATCTCCTATCTGTCTATCAAGGCTCAAAGTTAACGTATATTTGGTAGCATTCTGCTACCCAAAACTCTTAAGTAGCATTTTTATGGTACCTTACACTGCAGTTTATATGACCGACCCTGGGTGAACACGTACTTAATTTCCGGTATTAGTTTTTAAAACATGTGCACTGTCTTTCATGAAGCGGGAAACCATTGCTGATAGAGCTTCCCAATTTTGTAGGTGACTGAGGTTTGTACCGCCCCATGTAGCTATGCGAGATTTAAAAAAAAAAAAATGAAATCTCATGGCAGTGTGTTTATGTATTAATTGATTTATGTATTTATTTTTCAGTGAGTAGTGCAGGGAAAGAACATTGGCCTCTATGGGTTTCAACAGTTATAAGATCTGAAAACTTCAAGATAAATCAGAATTCCACAAAGCGGCAGTAATACAATGATGCCGAAGTTGGCTTCTTATTCACATTCCAGCTTCTTATTCGGATGTAGCAAATGTAACACAAGTCGAATAAGTAACTGGGGTATTTCGGGGGTTAAATTGCTCTGGGCCACTTATTTCAAAGTTGATTCTCACAGAGGGGGAACCGCTCTACGTCCCCCTCGCATGTTTATCCCGGCCGAAAATGGATTTTGATACAAAAACAATGGGCAAACATGGCACATATCGCAAGTTGGCATGTGAATTAATTCAAATTGAATGAGTAACTGGCTTAAGCCCCTGCTCTTCTGTAACATCTGCTCGGTCAGAGGGGCTACAAAACACAGGGTTATAGTTTTAATATGTAGTCCGGCTACGCCAGTTCAGTGAGATCTAAAGCACAGAATAGTAGATAAATGATGAAGTTCTTTTTATTCGGATACAGAATTAAAATACAGGAAATGATGTCACCAAGAAAAAAATTATAAAAAGGTCAAAAGAAACATTCTAAAAGCAACAAGATTTTTTTTTTTTTTTGACAACACGGTTGTTAAAATATACAAATGGTCAATTACAAACTTTCCATCATAATTAAGGTTTATCAAAATACCACCATGCAAACAGTAATATTGCACTTTTAAGAAGTGCTGAGCTAATTTAGGAAAGGTACTGTTCGTTAAGCAGGCTTTAAATACATGATAAAACAAACTGTATAACAAAAAATCTATTTACTTGCCATACCAATGAGCTACCGATAAGATAAAACTCAGTCATGCTCATTGTTTAAACAGGCATACTGTGCACCAGCTGAATACTTATCAGGAAAGTCCATGTACAGACTCGTTTAACTTCCCTCTGTGCACTCCTGCACAAACACAACCTCACTGAAAGACTGACACACAGACACAAACCCCAAAGATGATCATCCAGTTTGCAAGAGACACGTGCAATTTATATTCAAGTGCATAAAACTGTTAATTATTATATTAGTCAATACCCAATAAGGCATAAAAGGTGAACGGGGTGGAGAAGCTACTAAAGTGATAAATCAATTACAAATAAATACGTGAAAGATAACAGGGTCATTATTGACCCTGTTACACTTATGCCCCAAAAGTGCCCTGTTTCTCAGTCATAAGTATTGTGATGCTTAAAGTGACCTTTTTTTCTTATGATGCAGGTTCTCATGCAAAAACTGAGGATTTGTCAATCGGACTCAGTAAGCTTTCACTACTGTAAACAGCTCACTCTTAAAAGCAAGAATCTGTGTTATAGCTGAGCTGTGATTAAGAATTATTTTATTGATCAAGACAAATTTTCATTCCAAGTATTTTCTAAGTTTGGGTTTGGAAATCCCATAATCACGTTATTTTCTGCAAGCCCGTCAAAACACACTGAGCCGTTTCTGTGTGTACCTGGTTACTACCTGCTGCCCTTTGTTATTGAGGATCATCTTCTAAACAGTAGGTTAGATGATTGACTGACTGGAAATTGATCTGCAGCCACACTCGTCCCAATCAATCATCATCATACCAAAACAGTAACTACTGTCATTGTGCAGATGAACCGGTGCACACACTCCACGGTCCCTCACTTCAGTTTTACATTGAATTCTACTTTCTTGGTAACTGTTTACTACATTCTTCCTTAGACCAGGTACTCTGCGCACTCTTCAGCTTTGTTGGCTTTTTGGTTTGTTTATATTCCCTAAAGGTAGGTACACAAACCTCCTCCATCCTTCAAGCCATCTTGCCACTTTTTAGTCCGTGAAAGCAAAGAAAAACAAACTAGAGTATTTACCACAGTTCTTCTGTTAAGATCTATAATTTGCTCAAAACAACATGGTGCTGCAGTTTTTTAGAAAAATTCTATTGTATAAAATATACAAAACACTTTCTTGAGCTGATGGTAAACACAATTGGGGAATGATTGGTTATATTGCTTAAAATACAAATATCTTTACTAATACAGGTTATTAGTTAAGAGCAGAGATGAGATGAGTGGGGTTTTTTCTGGTACAGGATAAATAAAATGGGTCTATAGCAACACCATTAAAATGTTAAGTAAGCGTCCAGTGTTGTACTAATGATTATTACACAAGGAGTTTCTACAACAAAAAATATTTATTCACTTAGTTTGAATACTGTAAATAACTTAAACATAATTACTTTGAGAAATTAAACTATCTTGCAGCAGATCTTAATTGAGATTTTGAAACTAATAGTTTTAATGGTTAAAACGAAGTTGTTATATACGTATTAAAGTTTGACTTGTTTATAATAGTGTATGTCTTGGACGAAGGGTGGTTGTTTGTGCATAAAACATTCATGAATCGGGTTAAATGAATCTGATACTACCATTGCAGCTTTTTCTGCTTTTAAAGGCGTTGTTACGTAAAATATAATTATAGTTAAATGCAGATCGACAAAGAAAATTGAAACAAAAGCATTGTCGACTGTCTGACTGCTACAGGATCTAAAATGTATACAAACTCCAGTTGTAATTTTCAAAGCAATAGGAAGCTACAGCATTATAAACACAAGTACTGTAATGTGTGTAATTTTAAAAACATATATACATGCAGCAATCTTTCATGCTTTAACTGTACAATTCCATCTAAGAATGAAACTGCCATTTAGTTTGATCATCAAGAGATTGCAATATACAGTATGTGCTGTGCTGATGAATGTAGTACCGTGTGTGCTGGTTAACTTTTTTTCATTATCGGTGGGGCCCACATAGCAATCCTTCCCTGTGGCCCATGACGGCTCTCGGCGGCCCTGGTGTCAGATGTGAGCGAAGTGATAGGCGACACTCGTCCTGACTATCATCAGCTAGAAAAAATTGCACGTATGATAGTCCTGTTATGCAGCTAATAGAAATGCAGAATACATAATGGCTTTTCAGAATACTTATTTCAATAAAGGTAAACTAATCCTACACGCCAGCTAAATCCAGTTCCCTGGAAATGGACTGCCAGATGTTCTCCCTCATTGCTGTGTCCTTTTATTGTACAGCTCTGGGTATTTTCGTACTGCGAGAATTATCTTTTTTTCTGCCGTTGTTTACTGAAGGTGCTCAGGGGAAGCTGTTCCTCATTGGTCAGTGCGCTACCTGCCGTGTGACAAAATCGCAAAAATAGACACATCCTATTTTTTTTCACATCGCTTCAGTGTGTCCTGTGGCATCGCAAGGAAGTGTGAACGGCTCATCTCAAATAGGTGTCTGTTTCCTTCTGTTTGGTAAGACTGCCAGTTTAAATTCAGAAGTCAAATAGATGTCTGTATTTATATTTGGTCTACTTGTAAAGATCTTCTGTTCTGAGGAAGTAGACACAGATAACAGCATTTGTGCTGTACTGATATATCTAATATATATATATATATATATATATATATATATATATTATATATATATATAATATATATTTTTTCCAAAAAGGAAAAATGTCCTTTTCTGAAACCCACAACAGTTGTAATGTGTGTGTTTTATTTGTCATTACAATCACTATGGAGATATCAGTATGTTGTTCACAACTCATGCTAAGAAGAAATGCACTTTCACCCACACTGTTCATGTTGCCATTATTTTCCAGGCACTCGTAATTTGGACAGCCTAGGTCTGGCTTTCTATGACTGCATGTTTGTGTTTTATTTTATTTTATGTAGGCTGTAGCTTCGAAGTTAGGTCTACCTGATGACCTGGTTGGATACTTTAGCCTTTTCCTGATCCGAGAGGGAAAGGATGAGGGCTATACTTGTGAGTATTTTGAAGAGTATTTTTTATTTTATTTTTTTTAATATATATTCTCTGAAAGTCAGGTTAAGTTACTAAATGAACCATTTGCTTTCATCAGTAAACCAACTTTAAAAGGCCCCATCAGATGTGTATAGTTTAATATAACATTTATTTTCAGAGATTGCTTTTCCTTAAGCACTGCAGTGGCATGGAAGGTCAGCTACAGCGCTGCTATCTCCAGTTTCGATTCCCTGTGCTGTTTTAAGTATTTTATTTACATCCGTGTTTTCTAAATTAATCATCCTTGTATGCAATTGTGAAAGTTCTGGCTCCAAGAATTCCAATAACGTAGTTGTCTGTCTTTTTGCACCCTTTCCAAGTTTTTATAGTATTGACTGCAAGGGTTAAGTACAGGGGTCTAGATTTTGAAATTTGGCAGTTCCTAAAGATTAGATTTGTGGCAATTATTTGGGAGGCCAAAAAGCTGGCCAAGAAGGGTCCCAGCAGCTTAACAGATGCTTACAAAAAACTTTAATTTTTTTTTTTTTTTTATTACCACATTTCCTGGTCTGTATTGAACAGTTTTTATAGTAAACAAACCCTGAAAGAGCTTGCATGCACATTAGAAACTCTTTTTTTATTATTATATATCGTGCATATGAGCAATTTTCAAATAGCTATGTTAGGTTGGGTAAAAAACAAAATCTAAAAAAGTTACTTATTTTCTACTTTTAGAAACAATCCCCTGTTCAGCAGACTTTTGCATCCAAAAGTGGCACACCAAATTCTGTTCATTTACAGTGCCTATAGTAAGTATTCACCCCCCTTTGACATTTTGACAGTTTGTGTTACAACCTGAAATCTCGATGCATTTAAATGTTTTTTTTTTCCTTTGATTTACACAACCTGTGTGCTTGGGGTCATTGTCCTGCTGAAAGGTGACTCTCTGCCCCAGTCTTAGGTCTTTCTTGCAGACTGAAGCAGGTTTTCCTCAAGGATTTGCCTGTATTTAGCTCTCTCCATTTTTCCCTGCTGATGAATGCTGCCACCACCATGCTTAACAGTAGGGATGGTGTTACCTGGGTGATGTGATGTGCTGTGTTGGGTTGGCCCCAGACATAACACTTTGCATTTAGGCCAGATGATTCAATTTTTGTTTCATCGAACCACAGAATCTTTTTGCCACATCTTTTCAGAGTCTCCCACATTACTTTTTGGAAATTCCAAGCGGGATTATACATGAGCTTTTATTCAGAAATGGCTTCCTTCTTGCCACTCTTTTATACAGGCCAGATTTGTGGAGTACCTCAGCTATTGTTGACACATGGACAGTTTCTCCCATCTCAGCCATGGAACGCAGTTGTCATTGGCCTCCTTGGTGGTTTCCCTGACCAATGCCCTTCTTTCCTGGCTGTTCAGTTTGGGAGGACGGCCTGCTCTAAGCAGATTCTGGGTGGTGCCGTATACCTTCCACTTCTTAATGATCGACTTGACTGTGCTCCAAGGGATATTCAATGCCTTTTGAAATCTTTTTATACCCCTCCCCTGTTCTGTGCCTGTCCACAAATTTATCCCAGAGTTGTTTTGAAAGCTTCTTGGTCTTCATGGTAGTATCTTTGCTTTGAATGCACTACCCAACTGTGGGACCATACACAGGCAGGTGTATTTAGTCTGAAATAATGTAAAAAAACCTTCATTGCACACAGATGGACTCCATTTAACTTATTGTGTGGATTCTGAAGGCAATTGGTTGCTCCTGAGCTTATTTAGGAGTGTCATAGCAAAGGGGGTGAATACTTATCTAATAAAGACTTTTTTCAGGTTTTTATTAATTGATTTGTCCCCCCCCCCCCCCCCCCCCCCCCCCCCCATTTTTTCCCACATTGAAAGTGTTAAGTAGGTTGTGTAAATCAAAGGAAAAAAAATCCCATTACATGTGTCAAGATTCAGCTTGTAACACAACATACTGAAAATGTCCCAAGGGGGTGTGAATACTTCCTATAGGCACTGTGTGTACATCTTATTTCTTAATTTTTAAACCTCTGAAAAAAATGACAACGGTCTGCACGAAAGCTCATTTATTCTCTATATTATTTTGTTCTATGCACCGTATTGTGTTCTTATTTTTAAGATGCGTTTTTTGAGCGCAGGCTTTTCTTTTGTTAATTTAGAATAAACCACTAGAATCTTATAACCAACTCTTAATATAAACACCTATTAAAGTAGTGTAAAAGTGTTTTTTTTTTTTTTTCTAAAATGCTTTTTGTTAGTCTCTAATGTACAAAATATTCAATATAAACTTTATTTTGTTTACTTCAGGCTATATATATGACATCCGTTATACATTTTGTTACATTATTTATTTATTTTTATGAAAATGCCAATTATGTACCATAAACAATACTTGGATAAATATTAAGCACTGTGGGTGTAGAAAATATCTATAGCATTATTTTCTTATTGTATTTTGTGGAAATTGTCTTTTTTCTTCTTATTGCCTGGTGTCGGTTATGGCATAATGTTGGTTATAATAATGAGGTTTTTGTTTTGGTGATATTTCTTGCAAATAAAATAACCAAGTTAAATTTAAATAAAGCTTATTGTACCAGATAATAGTAAGTAGGTCATTCATGTAATGCAGAGAAACAAATAAGACTCTCTTTGCATAGTAGTTATTTCACTACTGTTTCAGGGTTACGAGCTGCAAGCTCTTACATAAACCATTTGCATACACAGACGTAGAGTTAAACCTATATTAAATATACTGCTTTTCTGCTTCATCACTACAAAAGCTTGCAACTCACAAAACTTGAAATGGATCAAACTGCTAGGGAATGGGAGTCTTATGTTCCCTATTTGATTACATATAGGGCATAACCAAAGTTGGAAAGGAAAGTCTAAGAGACTTCACAAACCAGCCTCCTGGCTCTGGTGTCAAATTGTTTCAGAAAAGAACTGAGAAGTAGGGAAAGACCTACATTTTGAACATTAGCATTCTGTGTGAGATAATCAGATAGCGATTCTACGCTTTCAATGAGAAACAGTGTATCAGATGAAAGATAAACAAGATGAGTCATTGCTTCTGAAACCAACTTTTTTAAATTCTTGAAATAACAAAATGTTGCATGTAGGTTAATTCTGGTTTTAACATGTTATAATGAATGCTGTGCTAACAAAAGTTTTGCTGACCTAAGTTAAATAGTAAGTTGCTTAGCAGCTCAGAATTAGCTTAAAGTGCAGAAGAAAAGTCCATTTATTTAAAAAAAAAAAAAAGGGATGGAATGAAGTTTGTTCCTAAGTGTTCCCACGGTGGCTTGAGGTAGAGACATCCAAAAAGAATGAGCTCATTAGATTGTCCAATTATGTTTTTTTTTTTGTTTTTTTTCAGTCTGTAAGCTGATTCACTTAGTATCACTTAAGCGATGTGCATACATCCTACATTTTATAAATGTAATGTCATCAAAAAAGTAAAACTGAACAAAGATGATGTGGTTATTTTTGTTTTTAATAACCCACAGGAAACATGGCGGTTTTAACCTATTTAAAATGTTCTTGGCCAATTATTTAACACGTAGAATCGCCAGGTGTGTCAATTTGACATTTTAGAATTTAAAATGTAAATTACTCTGCGTTGGTCAATCCGATGTAGTTGTCCATTCTTGACTTTTCCTAAATACAGTGAACCCCAATGATAATTTATGGTAATTCCATAGTTACGGTGATGGGCTTCTTGAATCAAAACCTTCTTCAATGTCCAATAGGTTTTATATTAACCAATTCCATGTCTTTTGAAAATGATGTATGAATTAGACAAATAATGAGTAATTAAGATTCATGGTATGTGAAAAAGTAAGTGAACCCCTGGTTTTATCAGCTCAATTAAGGGGATAATTAGAAAAAGGTGTTTAAATAATTAGGTAGATCTTCAGGGGTGCGTTTGGGAGGCCCCACCCTATATAAAGATCAGAAACTTTGTGAGTCTGGTCTTCACCATACAGATGTGTGGAAACACGTTATGCCACAATCAAAAGAAATCTCTGAGGTCCTCAGAAAAAAAGTTATTGATGCTGATCAGTCTAGAAAGGATTTCAAAGCCATTTCTGAAGATTTGGGGCTCCACCAATCCACTGTCAGACAGATAGTCTACATATGGAGAAAGTTCACAACTCAACTATCAGAAAAAGACTGAATACGAATGGTGTTCATGGAAGAATAGCCAGGAGGAAACCACTGTTCTCTAAAAAGAACATTGTGGCCCTTCTGAAGTTTGCCAAAGAGCACATAGATGATCCACAAGACTTCTGGAACAATGTTCTCTGGACAGA
Source organism: Polyodon spathula (assembly GCF_017654505.1). NCBI lineage: Eukaryota > Metazoa > Chordata > Actinopteri > Acipenseriformes > Polyodontidae > Polyodon > Polyodon spathula. The sequence continues at coordinate 52,305,751 of NC_054539.1, forward strand.
CGAGTCAAAGGTATTTTGTGGCCTCAATGAGAAAAGTTAGGTTTGGCAAAAACCAAACCTTGCGTTTTGAACAGAAGAGCCTCATCCCAACCGCCAAGCATGGTGGTGGGAGTGTGAGGGTTTGGGGAAACCATCACACTAGGGGAAAGGAGGAGGTCAATGTGCAAATTAGCCACGCGTAGCGTTCTTATGCTGTTTTCGCAGACAGCTTGGGAAAATGTGGTTTCCATGCACAGAGAACAGGTACAGGAGAGAATCTCACCTAGAAATCCATAGTTGTCAGGTGACATCTTGTTTGAGTGAAACTCTAAAGCACGGTGTTAAGCTCATGCAATGAAGCTGGTTTAGGATTGCATTGGCTGCAAAATAGGGAGTTGCATATTATTACAATGTGCAGAAATGTATTGGACGTTTGAGAATTAAATAAAGCCAGTCTTAATTGGTTTCATTAAGTGGATACCTGTGCACTCCATTCATTTGAGATGCAGAGAAACCTCTGTTCAGGGGACCAACAAAATGTGGCTTTAATATCGGTGTTCAAATTGTTAGTGTTTGATTTTGATTGTTATTAGTTTATCTGGTTAAAGCATGTAGGTTTCATTAAATCACTACAGTTAATTGGACACCGCTTTGATATTTTTGTGGTCTTAATATGAATGTGTGGTCTCTTTTAGGGAGGTGGCTCAGTTTTACTGTTTTCATTTATTTTCAAATGTGAAGTCCTTGAAATGTCCCAAGTTTAATTATACGAATCCTAATTACACTTTCTAGATGTAATGACAGCAGCAGATATCTTCCTGATGCTTATTAAACAAACCAAAAAAAAATATATAAAGTTAGTAAAGATTTCAGGTATGTTTTTTGTTTTACTGAAAATAGTACTTGTTCTCTATTCCCAAAGGATATTGGGGAAACGTATTAACTTGCATCCACATTAGCACCTCCTATTCTGTATTTTATTGCTGTTTGGAAATTACAGATCCCATGATGCATTTCGAGTTGCCGTAGCGCTCGCGCAAAAATGTGTACTATCCTTGCGTACAAGAACAAGAAAGACATTGCTACAGATTTCAACAGTCCCTCAAACATTTTGTCAACAAAAAAAAAAGGGATGCAATCATACAGGCTTGAACTGGAAACTCATGAACTTGATCATGATTTGCTCAATACCTGGATGTTGAGGACACTTGATTTTATGGATAAAAAATGCCTGTGATCAGAATGGGACATGTGGGTTTCAAGTGCAGTTCATTTGCAATGTGTTTTTTTTTTTTTTTTTTTACTCACAGTATTTTTAATAAAATCCACAGTACTTTTTATTGTTCTGTAATTGGAAATTGATGTGCGTTACTCTAGTTTCAATAAAAACTGACAGTATGCATTTAGCTTTAGATTCCTACTAAAGACGTTTTATTTTTGGTGGTCCCTTGAAATTTATATTAGCGCAACTTTACTGTATTTTCAAGGATCTTAGATTGAAGTAGACCAAAAAGTAAGCATAATGTCAGACCTTTTCCTCATCTGATTTTGTTGGGCTATTACATGATAGCTGCCACATGAGACGTATGTAGTAGTACTGGTGAACCCGGTGTGTGCTGCTTCTGACCAAAAAAAATACATGTTTTTGGGTACTGCTCCACAAAGAGGAAGTTGTCAGGTTAGTCGGCTAATTTTAAAGTGACACCATGAGGTTATAAACCAGTGACAGCTTTGCATCTTGAAAAACAAACTGTGATAAAGGTTTTGAACAGCTGGTTCCTGCTTCTAATGTCTCCTAGTTTGACTTTTGCATGAAAATGCATTATCCTTGACTTGCTTGTCTGTGATACTTTGTTTTGTTTTTCAAAATCCCTAGTTGTACGAAAGCTGCAAGAGTTTGAATTGCCGTTTGTATCAGTCACCAGCCTTAGGAACCCAGAGTATCGAATCGTCCACCGGAAAAGGTACAAACCTGTTGCTAACATTTCCTCAATAACAGCCACTTCGTCATCAAAATGTCAAATGTTACCTTTCCTGCTTAGTAATGTGGAGCCTTGTGATTAGAAAAGGACAGTTTGGTCCCCAAGAGTCATGTATGTGCAATGTGGGGAAGGAGCCCTCATAGACTTAATAATAATAATAAACTGAAGTATATAAAAGCAAGTCCTCTGTACTACTCGGACTACATCAGTCTTTTCTACTGTGCTTCATTATTTGTAATGCTAACTGAAATATGGAGCCTCTTCTAGATAATTATTTGAGAAATGTATCTAGTACATTATTGAAAGTTACAGCATGAATTGTTCTGAAAGCCATTGAAAGGGCATTTCCAAATTCAGGAATGGCTATTGTGCTGCAGCTTTTGAAGATGTAATGGTTAATTTATGCTAGAACACTCTCAAACACCAAAAAAGTACTGTATTTTTTACGGTAACTATAAGGGCGTCTACGTGAAATACTTTACCTGCACTAATGCAAAGAGATCAGTGTTAAGTTATCTTTATCTCAACATTTAGACAAAAAGGTATTCTGCTTATTGTGGTTTATTATAGATATTTGTGACAGGGAAGCATGGCCTCTATTTTTTTCAACAGGATAGCTGAACTGCTTCAATCTGGTTCTAAAACTGGTTTTGACTGAAGCTTATATAGATGTTCTCCATTATAGGTCAAACAAGTGTGTCAAAAGCTGACCTTAAAGAATAAGTAGTGGGGTTCTGAAAATTATAGCATTCTACATCCCTGTGTGTTGTTACAACTTGTTACATTTCATACCTTTTTAATTTCTCTTTTCATTGTTAACATCCTGACAACTTTTTACACTTAAACGTTTCAAAGCTCTTTTCAGAATGTCCACTCTAGTGCACTGATAGAGCAAGGATTATTGCTCCATAGGTAACACATCAATTATAATACATGATGTTGTACGGAAAAGAAAAGACATAGCAGGTGTAAAAGTTTTAGAAGTGTTAAAAGTTGTCAAGATGTTAACAATAAAAAGAGAAATTACAGGTCCGTTATTTAAACAGTTGTAGCATCACATGGTGATGTGTAAAGCTATATTTCAGAACCCAGCTACTTACTCTAACTTAAGTTTGTTTTCTTGTATGCAGCCTAAAGATGAAAAGGTTAAAAGACGTGCCAAGGCAATATCCAGGCTTTCTTTCTGAATCCACACTATCACTATGGTAACTAACCCTCTGCCTGTTTTATATTGTTTTGCAGTTACTGGGATTCAGCATATGATAACGACATAATGGATAACGTGGTTGGACTAAATTTATTATATGCGCAGGTAAGTTCAGACATACCAGACTACCTAAAATGCACATATCCATGATTTAGGTAATTGAGAAGTTGTGTTGCTGCCAAGTGAATAGTCATTCCTATGAAAAGCAAATGATAAATTACAGCATAGCTGTAGAAGTCCACTTTGAAATTTATGTAGGCTACAAATGACGGATCGCAATTGTTTTTACTTTGAAGATCTGTGATATGCTGCTTCCTTGTCCTAATTCATGTCTTATTATGACCTGGAAAGACATCTGGAGTTGTCTAGCATAGAAGAGCAGATTACATACTGATAACTGTTTACATCATTTAAGCAATAAAATCACAATCCATCTACAGTTTTACTTTTTGGAATGGATTAGAAGTCATCCATACTCACAGAGGCTCTATGCAATGGCTTGCCTTTGAGTGCAAATCCCTGCTTTTCCTGTGACTGACATGTTTTCAATGTGAAACACCGAAGTGTTGCTAAAGGGCGCTTAATACATTCTCTGCACAAACAGCTTTAAATAAATTGCCAGTAAAAAAATAAATAATAATAATAAAAAGTCGAATTTAGCTTTTCTGTAATGCGTGGGTTTTTCATGTAAGAAAATCTAAGACCTAAGAAATAGAGGCGCTATATAAAAATAGATTATTATTATGTATAATAGGCAAGGTTCACTGGAATTGTTTTATGAGCACTATGTACTTCATTGGACATTTTAAACTTGTTTTTAACATTAACTACACAGAAGTGGGAATTCCCATAAGCAGTAAGGTCATTAAATTGCTGGTATAATATGAAGGTTTTCTCTGTTGTGTAATTGTTTTACACTTTCTCAAAAGATACAAGGTGTGTGAGGTTCAAAGACAAATCACATGTAAATTAAAATCTCTGAGCTAGGATTGTGTGACTATACCTAGGTCTTATTTACAGTATAGTGCGCTATACTGGAATTGTGCAGGCTTGAGTTCTGAAGACTTGTAGATAAATTTAGTGCTGATACCTTTTGTTTTGCAGTGCTCACAAAATACCTTTCAAAGTAAGTCTTGCTTCCTTCAAAACATTTGGTCTGTTATCTATTCCTGTATCAGTTAGAAGCATCTGCAGTATTTCACATAGCGAATTTCAATGTTGGCAGAGCCCGTCTCCTCTCCAGTAAACCTCCTTGCAGCCCGGCAGTTCTATTAAGACAGATACAGTGCCAGATTTATAGTACTGAGTTGCAGTTTTCTTCCTTTGCCAGTTGTAGTTCAAATGAGGCACTTTATGCCAGCCAATGTAATGACCAACTCCATCTGGAACATTATGTTTGATGCTAACGGACTTCATTTTTCCTTTTTTTTTTTAAAGAATGTCTTAGATGAATTTTTTTTTTTTTAAAGTGTGTGTATATATATATATATATATATATATATATATATATATATATATATATATATATATATATATATATATATATATATAAATATATATATATATATAAGTAAATAAAATAAAATAGCAGGTCAAATGTTGATATGCAAGAGGCATAGGTGATTCTGCAGGCTAATTCACTCATGTCTCTCCCTTTGAGACCTGATCGTTCATTAGTAATGTGCTTCCTGAGCAGTAAGTGGAAATTGTTGTCAGTAGCCAGTGCCTCAGCTTTTAGTGCTCTAAATTTTCCTCTAAAAAATGTAAAAGGCAAAAATAATAAATATAAAAAATGGAAAAAATATCATAGTATTATTGAGGGAAAATGTTAAACTGACAAAGTGTGACAACTGAATTGCAAACAAAAAAAAATGTGGGTTCTATGGATTGCTTCTGTTGTGCAGTATTGTTGAACATGCTGCACAGTCTTATTTTACTATGTAACTGTAGATTTGTAGTTCTCCTTCTCTCAGACATGCTCACTTTTATTTTATTGGGCTGCAGACAGTTTCCGATACCGAACGAGGCTGGATCCTGGTGAATAAAGAGCAGCATAGACAGCTCAAATCCCTGCAGGAGAAAGGCTCTAAAAAAGAGGTGAGCAGAGAAAATAATACAATTTCAGGATCTTTTTATTTATTTTTATTTAGGTATTGTGTAGTAGTGCTGTATAGTAGTACTGGGACAAATATCTTCGAACGAATATCAGATGTTCGTGTTTGCTAGAAATGACAAATATGTGAGATTTGTGGTATTTATAAAACAACAACAGGATCAACACAGCAGCTCAAGCCTCTTTTAAAATTTTTGTTTAGCAAAAACCAGATTAGGCGAGCGCACGCATAGTGATCTCTCTGGAAGGCTATCTGGGTCAAAAAAGAGTTGTGCTGCTTTAGAGAGAGTCAGAATCCCATGGGACAGAAAGGCAATCACTCTGAAATGCCTTGCTTAAACAGTGCCCAACTTGCTTTAAATGTTGTTGTAGTGATTTTTATATAATTGTATATATTTAGGGTTTCTAGTTTTTGTTTATTTTCCATCTTTCTCCCTCTCTTTAAACATTAATTAATAGTTGTTAAGCCTTAACTGAATACCAGATTGTTTAAATTAGCGATGCACTACTAGAAACTAAAGCAGTGGAAATTAATAAACCTGAATTCAATGATTTTAGAGCCAGAACGAAATGCAGGTTCAAATCCGATCAGATGCATGTCGTTTGTTAACTCAATCAAGACATGAGGGTAAAAAGAAACAATTTCCTTTGGTAATTAGTGTTTGATTAAGAAAGCAAATCAATTTTTTTTGCGACTTTCTGTTATGTGGAATGTAATATACCAAAATCAAAATGGTGAGTTTTTTTTTCCTTTGTTTTACAATGCCTTTTCAGTTTATTTGCTTGTTCAGTTACTAAAAGACACACGTAAACCTCATGTTATTTTATGAAAACATGTCTATGACCACAAGAAACGGCAATGTCAAGGAATGAAAAAAAGTAATAAATAAAATGCAGTGTAACCTTTTTTATTTATTTATTTATTTTATTTTTATTTACTACTCTATCATACAAATACCCTAGAGCACCTTGGGAGTTTCAGTATATTGCTTTTTACAATTAGATTTTAAAGAAAAATAACTAAAAAGGAATCGGTTCTCCAGGTTATTATAGCAAGCTATCATATCTGTTGTATCATCTAGAAAACAGCCACTATTACTGTGTAAAGAACGGTTTAGGTTACTGGGGGCAGCCAGGGACAGTATTCATGCAATATATTATTGGTTCTGCATTCAATAGAAGTCATTTGTCAGCAGCCCATGTTAAGTGGTGCTGCCAGGAATGGATGGATGAATGAATGGATGAAAATGGGAGACCCAATTAAAGAAATCTGGCAGCCTGTTGCAGATGCTAATTAGTAACCATCATTAGCACCTGCCATAACTGAGACCATTCACTCAGTCTGTGGTGGGTTAACAGACTGCAAAAGATGTTGAATGATGTGTGGGTCAGATGTTGGTAGTCCAGTATTAGTGCTAATAAGAATCGGCTGCATGTGATTTACAGTGGAATGCTAGGTGTTCCCAAATTAATAGCTGGGTGGGAGGAAGATAAATAAATCCAGAAGTGCCTAGTTAGTAAAATAAATATTGCATGCAAAACTGTGTGCCAGTGTTTTTGGCCTTGTAGTGACAAATAGGCACTTCCAGATGTCTGGAGACTTTGTATATACAGTGGCTCTCGAAAGTATCTCTCTCCCCCCCCTTGGACTTTTCCACATTTTATTGTTTTACAACATGGAATCAAAATGGATTTAATTAGGAGTTTTTGCCACTGATCAACACAAAAAAAAAGTCCATAATGTCAAAGTGAAAAATAAAATCTACAAATTGTTCTAAATTTAATTACAAATATAAAATAGAAAATAATTGATTGCATAAGTATTCACCCCCTTTCCTATGACACACCTAAATAAGTCCACCTGTGTTAAGTTAAGGTGCTTCACATGATTTCAGGTTAAATACACCTGTCTTTGGGAGGTCCCACAGTTGGATAGTACATTTCCTAACAAAAACTACAGCATGAAGACGAAGGAACATTCAAAGCAATTCTGGAATAAGATTCTACAAAAGCACCACTCAAGGGTAGGATATAAGAACATTTCCAAGGCATTGAATATCCCCCAGAGCACAGTAAAGTCCATTATTAAGAAATGGAGAGAATATGGCACAACTGTGAATCTGTCTAGAACAGGCTGTCCTCAAAAACTGAGTATCCGGATGAGAAGGGCACTAGTTAAGGGGGCCACCAAGAGGCCTATGGCAACTCTAAAGGAGTTAGTCTTCTATGGCTGAGCTGGGAGACACTGTGCATACGGCAACAGTAGCCTGGGTGCTTCTCAAAACTGGCCTTTATGGGAGAGTGGCAAAAAGAAAGCCATTGTTGAAAAAAATAAAAATAAAATACTCGCATCAAATCTTGGCTAGAGTTTGCCAGAAAGCATGTGGGAGACTCTGAGACCAAAATAGAGCTTTTTGGCCTCAACGCTAAGCGCTATGTTTGACGCAAGCCTAACACTGCACATCATCCTAAGAACACCATCCCTACCATGAAGCATGGTGGTGGCAGCATCATGCTATGGGGATGCTTCTCTGCGTCAGGGCCTGGAAAGCTTGTGAAGATAGAGGGCAAAATGGATGCAGCAAAGTACAGAGAAATCCTGGAGGAAAACCTGCTGAAGTCTGCAAGAGACCTGGGACTTGGGAGAAGATTCACCTTCCAGCAAGACAATGACCCCAAACGTACAACCAGAGCCACACTAGAGTGGCTTAAAAACAAAAAGGTCAATGTCCTGGAGTGGCCCAGTCACAGCCCGGACCTCAATCCAATTGAGAATATGTGGAAAGAGTTGAAAATTGCTGTTCACCAAAGGTCCCCGTCCAACTTGACCGAAGAAGAATGGGCAAAAATTGCAGTGTCCAGATGTGCAAAGCTGGTAGAGACTTATCCAAATAGACTCATGGCTGTAATTGCTGCCAAAGGTTTTTTTCACTTTGACATTATGGCCTTTTTTGTGTTGATCAGTGGCAAAAACTCCTAATTAAATCCACTTTGATTCCATGTTGTAACACAATAAAATGTGGAAAAATTCAAGGGGGGTGAATACTTTTGAGAGCCACTGTAGCAACATAAATAAAAATGTCAAGCTACATAAAGAGAAATAAATCAAGGACATGAAGAAAAATCATATCTAACTGATCAACTTTGTGTTGCTGAAGGCTCAAGGCGGAGGGATGAATGTCACAGACGTGTGGGGAATATGGTAGCATCTGTCAGGCATGTCGAACAGTGACCTTTCACAGACCCCTTGTTTCACAAATCCATTTAAAATAAATCTGTTTGTGTTTCTTTGCTTGTGTAGTTTATCCGTTTTGCTCAGACCCTGAAGTACTTCGGCTACATGAAGTTTGATCCCTGCATCACAGACTTCCCAGAAAAGGGCTGCCATGTGATTGTCAGTGCTGGCAACAATGAGTTGAACTTTCATGTCAAACTTTCAAATGACCAGATTAAGGATGGAAGCTTTAAAGTGACGCGCATGCGGTGCTGGCGGGTTACTTCCTCAGTAAGTAGATATGAACGAGTTCTAATATCTACATGAATATGAATAGTTTACAGTACTTTGTAATGTTGTTTACATCCATGTTGGCTTTTAATTTACCAATTAAAACAAAGTAGTGTGCAATGTAGAATTATTTATATTCTGACAAAAACATACCATGTTTGTGTCATCTGTACTGAGTATGTCATACATTACTTATAATTTCATGTGTGTGTGGTGTACTATATATATATATATATATATATATATATATTATATATATATATAGGTATATCTATATATAATATATATATATTATATATATAAATTATTTTTTCAAAAACAAGGCACGATTTGGCCAAAGGTCATGTTACTGTTTTTACTATTTACCCATTCATCAGAGTAGTTTGTTTCTACTGACAGATTCTGAATCTCATGACCTTGCTGTATAAAAATTGTATTAAAGTACTTTTTTGTTTAATTTCTTCAGCAGGTCCCTGTGGCGAACGGTATGGCAAATAGCGACACCTCTGGGAAATCTGACATTAAATTGGAACTGGCGTTTGAGTATCTCATGAGTAAAGAGCGCTTGCAGTGGGTCACCATTACCAGTCCACAGGTAAGCCACTGTTGCTAAACCTTATTTAACACCCAGTGATCACTACAGGGTCTAACCAGCACATATTACTAGTGTACGGCCATGCTGAGTAATTGGGTTTTTCTTTTGATGAATAGAACTGATGAATGAATAAAGGCACTCTGCCTATGGATTTGTGCCTCACAACGCACAATATGTCTTATCGTGCACCCAGGTGTGGGTTATTGCTTAATTAATGCTCATTGCACTTCTAGGCAATTATGATGAGCATCTGTCTGCAGTCTATGGTGGATGAACTGATGGTAAAGAAGTCTGGTGGCAGCATCAAGAAGGTTAGTATCTAAAACCTGAGTAATGTGGGGTTTTATTATTTTTTCAATTTATTTTTTATTAATATATTGTTGGTATTTAGATCTTTGGTTAAAGAATGTTGTATGAAAATCACAAATCCAGTTCAATGTGTACAATTTAAAAACATGTAATTCTGAGATTTGTATTAATTTCCTTTTTTTTTTTTTTTTTTTTACTGTTCTGATTTTATATATATATATAATATGATGCTGAAGAAACGTCATAATGGTTCCCTTCGTCGGTCTGACAGTGAACAAGCTGTGAAATCTCCTCCTTTATTGGTAAGCATATTTCCTGTATTTGTAATATTGTTTTGGGTTAAAGAATTAGGTAACACCCATTGAGTTTCATAACCCTGGTCCTCTAGCCCCATGTCCACAGGTCTGGAACCTATATTGGGTTTGAATGTACATCTACAGTGCAGTACAGCACTCAGACTTCTGAAACTTTGTTTCTCTTTAGTCTTCTTCCCCAGACTGCACGAAAACAAAGAACCCATCTTCAGAAGAAGCATTAATTTTGTGTAAAATACAAAGTATTCTGCACTTGGTTTAAAAATAAGATTACCTCTCGGCTGTTCTGTGTTTAAAAATCAAGGGATGTTAAATGTAATGCTGCTTTCGTATGATGTTGACTGATTTTGTCCATTATTTCCCCACATAGGACTCCCCTGACTCAAACAGAGAGCCTATTGTTAAACTGTCGGTGAGTTGAAAAGATATATATTTTATAATTTTGTGTGATGCAAAGTTAGTCACCTGAGAAGATTGAGCATTGATAGAGGGCTAGAAAACAAGGAGATATAATAACATACAAAGAGAGATTAAAATTGAAAATTGGTATCCTGGAGACTGGAAGATGAGAAAGGGAAGCTGTTTATTAAATACAGTATTTTCTTAAAAGCTGGTTATATTATTTCAAATGGGTTTAGTTGGTGTAAGTGAATGAGGGACGATAGTGTGATCCCATAGGGAATGGTATTCTGTTTATACAACGAGCAGCCTGGTCATAAAATTGGAGCAAAATAATTATATACAGGAAAAGCTTTTGTTTTGAAGACCAGTTTTTATTGATTGATAGTGGAAAAACCACCTGAAAGTATGGAATTAATGTTACTAAATGAAAAGAAGTTTACTCATGCTACCTGCTGGTACATTTCACTACCTTGCACTATTCTATGCCTCTGATTGGTAATCATATTTGTTACTTTAATTGTTTTCTTTTTCCCCCTTTTATTTTCTTTTGCTGCAGAGTAAGCTCACTTCGGTAACCCTGCAAGGGATCAGCACTTCCAATCCTGCCAAAGACATCAGCGGCAACAATATCCATGGCAACTATGCCTTTGAGGGGATTGGAGATGACGATTTATAAACATAGCTTTCCAGTCATGGCTGCGGAAAGCAAAATATGTAATACAGAACTCTGCAAGATTCTTGGCCACCTGAGGGAATTTGGATTTCCCATTGTTGTTGTTGATTGAGTTATAATTTATAGTTGCCTTATTGGGTTAAAATCATTACTGTGCATTTCTTTCAGGGGTGGTCAGGTGACAGGAACATAAAGTACCTTGATCTACTTCAGACAATTTCTGTTGTTAATCAGTGCCAAAAGAACAAAATTTGCAGACTGAATCCTTCATTTTCTGCATAAGTTACATTTCTTCTAGATGCATTTTATCTGGAAGGAAGTCACCTGCTTTGAAAAGCAAAAAAAAAAATAAACTGATCAACGTGTTTTTGGAAGGGCTGAAATATCCAGAGCAGATTCAATTAAATTATTGTATGTGTCCCAAACGATTGTCCTGGCCTGTGATAATTCATTCAATTTAATTAACTTTGTCTCTGACAGTCTTCAAGCAGCGTTGCCAATTTCCAACATCAGGACTATCATGATTTAAAAAAAAAAAAAAAAAAAAAACCCTAGTGATTCATGCTGTATGTGTATATATATATATATATATATATATAAAAAAAAAAAAAAAAAAAAACCCACACACCTTTGTAAAAGTGTATTTGGGTTGTAAATAGATTTGATTGAAAAAGTCTGCTATATAACAAAGCACAGTTTTGAGTTTAAATTGAAATGTGAAATATATACAGTGCCACAACAGTATGCCTTTTGTACACAGTAATACTGTAAGTTTGTAAATCTCTTGTGTATTATGGGGGGAAACATCTATTGATAAAAGGCCTTTAAAGGGTGACTTTGCACTTCATTATAGGACTGCTATTTGGTCAGTGATGCACACTGCTTTATAATTGGATATTGATATTTTCTGTAGTGTGACGTGTGTGAAAGTGGTCGATCGATCCACTCTACTGCCTTTTATAGGTATAATTTATCTCCCTTTGTCAGTACACCTTTAATATTTGAAAAAGGTACAGTGAATGTCCACTGTATCATGTGATATGAGTTTTGAAGCCAGCCTCTCTTCCCTCAGCGTGAATCTTGCAGTGTTTGGTAGAGTTCTGTAGAAAAGCTTGCTCCTGTTTTAACAATCATTTTGCACAGAACTGAGTATTGAATTGGGGCGGCTGTCGTCGAGAACCTTCTAATTTTTCAAAATAAATTAAAAAAAAGAAACCTTTCTCATAACTGCCAAATGTATAGTTTACTCAAGCATTTTGCACAAAAGGAGCATTAAAGATCACAATAGTCCTTTCTACGTGCATTTAAGAAAATAAGGTATTATGAACATTGTTACCAATTCTCTGTCTTTTAATAGTTATTGTAATCCAAGAAAATAGGTAAAGTAAAGTATTGTAGTAAGGAGACTTACCAATATATTTTCCAAAATAATGTGAACTGCAGGGGGAACAAATGACAGTTTAAATAAACCCTTAAATGTTCAGGTGCCAAATAAATGACATTTAAAATGAGCTGATGGGTGCTTTACTGAATATACCATAACATGTATTTTTGAAGAGCAACATTCATTGCTTTAAGTTAAATCAGCATAATTAATATATATATATATATATATATATATATATATATATATATATATATATATATATATATATATATATATAACATAAACTCTGGCTGTGGAACATGAAATAAGCAATGTGATTGGTTGAGCAAGGTTCCAGCTGTCTGTATATGGGATGGATATGGAAAGTTGGAGCCTTGTCATATATTCTAAATCACTGCGCTGCCTCACAGAATTTAAAGTATCGGACGGTAGCCATCTTGCTTTTACAGTTACAGATGAAACTGAGTGACCAATTACCTGCAAAAAAGTCCCACAGTAGTAAGTAGACATGCTGATTTGGATAAAGAACAATTAAATGAACTGGAAGATGGCAAAAAAAACCCCCCCCCCCCCCCCCCCCCAAAAAAAAAGAAATTGCTGTCTTCTACTCAGTTTCCTGACACTGTCACTTAAAATAATGTATTTTTAGCAATTTGTAAACACTACAGAAAAAATCTGAAACAGAATTGTTTTTCCTGACTATCGGTCAGGTTTTTTAAATTTTTATTTTTATAAAAAGTGGGTTATTTAAGTCCATCACATTTCATGACGCAGTTTACATGCCATAGTTAATATTTCTTCCAATTTTGATGATGTGGGTAAAATCTAAAATAATATAAAGCCCATATTTCATACTCATGTGAAGTAATTTATTCATTTTCTTTGTGCTGGGATGGAAACACAATACATGGATCTTCTGAAGACCAACAAGAAAAATAAGTACATACACAAATAAAAAAAAAAGATACAAATTTTAAAAAAGCATAATGTTGTCACACAAATTTTTGTTTTTCAGAGAAGTGCTAAAGCCATGTTCCAAATAAATAAGCTCTATATTGCAAAAGGCTGGAAGCATGTATTAGAAAAAATAAACTACGGTTCTGAATACAACAAAACACTGCAATCACATATGCACAAAATGTTCAATGAATGAAAATATTTGTAAATACAGAATGAACTTTTCCTTCATCAAGGTTATTGCAAAGGCTAGGGCCATTTTTTTTCTTCAAGGAAATGTCAGTTGCTCATTATTTGCTTGCAGCTTTTGACCTGTGGTGTAATCCTGCACAAATATAAAACACTTTTCCCTTGTGTTCCTGTTTTAGTACAGTATGGCCAAAGCTTTGTATAGTTATTTCACTAGGCTGAGTATTATAACAGTATATATATACTTGCAGTACAATCTTAACTTTTTTTTTTTTTTTTTTTTTTTTTTTTTTGCTATAGGCCCCTTAATTGAAATTCCCCTCCAGTTTGGTCTCCCTAAGTAAACAGCTTTGTGATGTCTACCTAGCAGTCTATGAATAGTGAGCACTGATAGCGCTGGGCTGCTATGGAGGTACAGAATGAATATTTCAAGACAGTAAATCCAATATTGTTTATTTGGTGTCAGATCAAAGCTTGCATTTGTGTTATTATACATTTTAATTTACCATTTCTTGAAATATATTCCCTTTTTAATTTGTTGATAATAATAGGCATTCAATTGATTTAATTTCAACTAGCTGTTTCCACATGTATTGTTTAACTGCCTCAATGCAGTTACAGGAGTGGCCATTATGTACCTTAATTAGTGTATTTAATAGCATGTCTGAAATTTTTTTTTAGAAAACTAAAACAAAAACCTAGTGGTAGTTTGTTTTCCCCAGTCCAGTAAATATCTAGGGCCCTATTAAAAGGCATTCACTCTGTACATTACTGTCAGTTTGCAGAGGTTCAAGTGTATTTGTATGTTTCGAAAAAGTCTTGAAACTATTATCTTTTTTTTTCTGTGCGATGTATTTAAATACGCAAAATAATTTAGAATCAGTAATACAGATTAACCCATTTTACATTACCTTGCTTAATATCATGCCGTTTGATTATCACAATTTTAAAAAAAAACACTCGCCCTGCATCATAGGTTCTTTTGAGAAATTACCTCTCTTAATATCCTCTCACAAACCCGCTTATTGTCACGTTATGTGCAGCCTGTCAAATGCTTCTTGGTTGGGTTTTACTTAGTAGCCACAGGATATAATTTATTTCCAACGCAACGAACAACCAATAATCATCTCGGGTGATTAACTGACATTTTGTGCAGCCTGTCAAATGCTGTGTGGGTGGTCTTAATGGGATACAGTTCAGTTACAAAACACGTCACCAACTATTTCTTTCACAGTGACAATAACCCATGCATTCTCTCTGCACAGGATCATTTCCAACAAGTTCTCAATACAATATAGTGTAACATTAATCTATATCCCCTATAGCCCTTTGGTTCTCAAATCTGGCAATACCACTGTGATAAATATATTAGAATTTACAAGTAATTTTGAAATTGTAGACTGTGGAGATATATATCATGAAATTCACCCAAGAATGCTTCACAATCTAAAACTGTATATTCATAGAGGTAAATCTTCGGTCTAGATTTAAGTCACTAACAGCATTAAGTAGGGTGTTCCAGATATAAGGAGCCTGAAATGCTCTGCCACCGACTGTCTCTTTTAACCGTGAGCTGAACATGCATCTCAGTGGCTAATCTATAACTCTTAATTATTTATTTCTTTATGTGCAGAGGAAGTCATTGCTGTTATGAGAATATGATTGTGTACTGCTGGAGGCTGCCTTAATCTCTGTAGACTGATGATAGTGGACAAATAAAATCTAAGTACTTCTATACAGCAACCCTGCCTTAGACTTTATATAATCCTGCATCTTACAGACATACAGTTTATAAAGATATTAAATATGCTGCACTTCATGAATCACAAATGATTGATAGCCACGTTGTCATCATCATAACATGTTGGTTAGACTTTGGAACTTAGAAATTTCAGTTAATTTTAATAAGTCTCCAAATCATGTAAAGTTCATAAATGAATTTGTGAAATATATACGGTGGCATGTTTCCCTACACCACCTAATGTAGACTTCATACATTGATGCAAATCATGCAGTAAGGTGCTCAGAGAAAGTATAAATAACTTTCATGAGATTTGCTGGAGAAAGGTAAACAGCCATTTTGACTCTGGCAAAAAACAACCAACAAAACCTACACCATTCCTTGCGTGTTCCAATTTGGAGCCAGTGCCTCCTGTATTAAGATAATTTGACACATCCCATTATGTGTCATTCACTAATGCATTTCAATCAGTCACGGTACATGCTGTGTCTGGTTACTTTGCCTAAGGCTCCCCGCCCCTGCCCCGCTTTATACCATGATCACAATGAGCAGCAAGAGACGTCATAGTATGAACTGATGTGAACTTCGGTTTTATTAATGGCACTAAACACACATTTTAAACACAAATACTTCTGAATAAAAGGAAAATGCATCAAAAGCTTAGATTGCCATGAAGAATCTAGCAGTAGCTACCAATCTTGAAACGGCACAAGGAAAGACAATTTGAAGGAACAGACTGTTCACTCAAAGAAGTGACAGAAGGCACTAAAAAAAACCTGAGTATATGGGTCATTCTTCTGAAAAGACTCACTAAATTTAGTGTCCTGAAAAGCTGAAAAGCCCCCCCCCCCCCCCCCCCCCCCCCCCAAAAAAAAAAAAAAAAAAAAAACACTTTTTAAGAATTAAAGCAATTACAGTATGTTTTTTTTTTTTTTTTTTTTTTTTTTTAAATCATCTGTCTTGGGAATGTGTTGTTGGATAGTTGCAGGACACACATGCAAAGCCATACTTCTTTATAGGGTTATTTACTATATTTATGTTGGCATGTACAGATCGTTGAGTAATTATTTCCTTTGAGTTCATAGTCAGTTATAGAAAAGTGCCAAAAATGGTTGGGTCTATCTCTGAAATAAAACCAATCTAACTGGAAGGGTGGGGTGGTTGCCTGTGCTCATAGAGCTATTAAAAGCCCACAGGTAGGTTTTCAATATTTTGGTAGACTGCTTTGTTATAACAATCTACAAGTGTGCATGTTTTTTTTTCCCTTGCCTTTATAAAGGAGTGTACAGGTTTTCAAAGAAATCCTACTAGCTGTTCACAAGTTAAGAGTCTCAGGCTGTCATACAAGAAACAAGATATGTTCTTTTAAATATATATATATATATTATATATATATATATAATAAATCTATATATATATATATATATACACACACACAATATGGGCACTATACCCTGGATATTCATAAAGTGCTGTATTTCCACTTTTACGGCAAAATGACCCACACTGCAGTAGTCGTGATTTTATTATAATATATTATATATATAGATATATATATATATATATATATATATATATATATATATATATATATATATATAGTTTTTGTAAATTTTCTCTAGATTGCAGCACGTACACACAAAAACCTATATTACAAGCCTTTTAAATGTTATTCACAAGCATTTTTTTTTTTAACAAAATAAAATGTATTTCACTTTTTAATAAAACATGTCAAACGAATAAACAGAATATGAATTAAAGACTATTCAGCATAACATTTTCTACTTTACTATGGGTAGTCAGTGTGATAAAGCATAAATGTTTAGGACTCCACAATACTGAAACTTCAGGTGCTTTCATAGCCTTTCCACTGATCTCAAAAGCACTAAAAACAGTCCTAAAGTACTATCATGAACATTTTGGATTCAGAGCTGAACATTTTTGGTGGTTCACAAATGAAGGTGTGTTCAGCTATGTCTATCAAGTAGTTTTAAAAAAATGCAATTTACCAATGCTAGCTAAAATTGTCACAGGAAAGAGTGCACAAAAACACTGTGCAATTTGGGAAAGCTCAGTATTGTGGTAGTCCAGATTATGCCTGATCTCTGTTCTTGACTGGTTGCATGCAGAAGACATTTCCTTACTTTGACCAAAAAAAAAAAAACACAGTGTGATGAGTCAAAGGGTTTTCGGTCTGTGATTCAGCCTCCCGACAGTAGATGGCATCAAACCAACTCGGGACTTCCCTTACCAAGATCTCGTGACCATGGCAAAAGTCATCTTTTGAGGGGCGGCACCTTGGTGAGGGGCGGAAGTACGAGTATGTAACTTCCAGCCACTGGAGTCAAGTGAAGGAGAAGGACACGTGTCGGTTGGGGATTGGTGTTCCACTGACTACAGAGGCGGGACATTACATACTAAAGGGAACGTACTACTGTGTTCGGGGTTGGTCCGAAAATAAAGTAGGCGGAGTAACGGGTGAAGGGAGAGACTGGTTTTGTGCAGCGGGATTTTTGAAATACTAACATTTCTTTTGTCTTTTTTTGTTTATGGTCACCACGAAGACAAATTAAAGACGAGTCATCAGTTTGTTTTGGATTTCACCCCTGCACTCCTTCCCTCACACCATTTTGTTTTTTTGTTTGTTATTTAATCCTTTTGTTGTGTATAGAAAATAAAAATAAATTATTTTATTTCTGTACACATAAATTACTGTCTGGACATTCCATTTAATACACTCTCGCCTCACACACAGAAAATAACAGTAGTACAATAAATAAGTTGTTAGCAACAATCAATAAAAATATTGCATAATTTCATTAGTGTTGGAAGGTTTTAGCAAACAAGATGTTTTATTATCAGTAATGGTATTATTAGAAAATATCCTAACCAACAGCTTGCTATTTAAAAACATTTTTGACCAAACATGAAACCTATGCGTGCACCCAAACTGTAACTTGCAAGATTTCTGTCTTTTTTTTGTTTTTTTTTACATTTTGAAAACGTTAGTTCCTACTCAATAAAAACATCTGAAGAAGTTTTCCACAATTACCACTATACTAGTTATTAGTAAATACTGATACTCTTCAAAGGTAAATGTTAGCTTTACAATACTATTGTTAGCTAAAAATGTTCAGATTGGTAAAGTTTAATTTTACATTTAGTTTTCTGTTGTATGCATTATTTGAGGTTTAATCCTGCAATATTCCTATAAAAATAAAATTAGGATGATTTGTTTAAATTATATTAACAATAAAAATAATTTAAGAAATATGACACTCATCATATATTCTGAGGATAAACTCTATGACATTGAAAGAAACTGCCTCCCCTTCAGATTAGAACAGTGAACTCCATGGGGTGTCCACAAGTATTGTGTTATATTTGCCTTCCCTAATACATTGCCCTAGCCTTTGGTCTGGACTTCAGTAGGAATCAGCCCACCGTATCTTTTTACTCACCAACGTGAATTGGCAGCACTCTCTTTTCCTGTGAAAATGTCAAATTTTGTCAACTCTTTAAATTAGCAACCTTAATCTGAAGAAAAAATCCCACTAACAGGCCCAGCCATTTCAATTGAATAAATGTCCTTGTTATACAAAATTTTGATGACACAAGTAGTAATAATAAAAATAAAATGATAGAAGCACTTTAAAAATCAATGTGGATGACTTGAAGTTTCAAGTTTATTACATGGCCTTTCCATCAACAACAACAAAATACACACATTCCAATTTACCAATTGTTTTGAGAATGTATTAAAAGAACAAAAGCTCATGAGCTACGCTGGGCAACTCCCTGCCATCCAAATTAACTTTTTTAGAAACCTCTGTGACTCAAAAAGCACCTATTCCATAGGCGGCAAAACTTATAATAGTAAGAACATGCACCAAGCAATGCCTAACTGATAGGTATAAGACAGAATGAATGCTGGCTCTCTGCAACACTTCAAAGGAAAAACTGGAAGAAAATGGTGTTGAACCTTGTGTTTTATTCTAAGACCAAGATTGGCATAAATTACCCATTTACTGGCCCTCCTCTTTAGGAAACTAACTACGATTCGTCCCCTGTTTCTGTCTGGGGTAGTTTAGTCCAGCCCTCGGTGGAGTGACCGTGTTTCTTTTGGTGGCGCTTGTAATTGTCCCAGTGGCCTGTGGTGTAGGGGCACTCCTGGCACTTGAAGGGTTTCTCCCCAGTGTGCCGCAGCATGTGGCGCTTCAGGTTCATGCTCTGGTTGCAGCTGTAGTTGCAGACGCTGCACTTGAAGGGCTTCGCGCCAGAATGGACGCGCTCATGCCTCTTCAGGTTGGCCAGGTTGCCGCAGGCGTAGTCACACAGATCACACTTGTAGGGTTTCTCACCCGTGTGAACCCGCTGGTGTCGCTTCAGGTTATCAAAGTGGGCAGAGGCGTAGTCACACTGTGGGCACTTGTAAGGCTTCTCACCGCTATGCGTCTTCATATGCCGGGCTAGGTGGTTGGGGTAATGTGTGATGAAGGAGCACAATGCGCAGGAGAAGACCTTTTCTGTTTTCTCTGGGCTGCTGGGGGTCTCCTGGGAAAGCACCTCAAGACCACACTTGCTACAGATCTGACTGGATGAGTTATCTTCATGCATAAAACCATCATCCAACACCAGGCCACACAGGCGGCAGGTGAAGGGAAACAGGAGCTCAGGGAGGGTCTCCGATTCCTCTGTTACATCCCTAGAGTCTAGCAGGCTGTGGGGATCCATCTCTGGTTTTAGACTTGCATAGCTCTGGAGGAAGTCAGTGCTGCTGTTTACATGGAGGGTCAGGTCTGAGACAACTGCATCTGAAAATAGAACAGAACACATCATTGCACAATTAAAAATGACCATTATTACTTAAACAAATGGAACCTAATTGCCAGTACATTCCATTTACACACATACAGAAGTATATGCAGTTCCTCCACTATAGCCTTGTACCGAGGACAATCAATTAAATAGTTCTACTCCTTTTCTAAAATTTGCCTTTGCAACAGTGTCAAAATTAGGTCCCTTATCTTGCTACCTAGGATCTATTTCCTTAAAAAAAAGAAAAAAAAAAGAAACTCTACCTTGTGGTGCAAGTATTTACCTTCAGTTTCCAAGGGAGGCTCTTCCACTTCATGTCCCATCATATGTCTCTTGAGGATGCGGCTGTTGCTGGCTCGGTAATCGCAAAGGTTGCACTTGTTTGGCTTGTCCTGTGTGTGCATGCGCTCATGCCTCTTGAGGTTGCCCATGGAGTTGCAGACGAAGGCACAGTACTTGCATTTGAAGGGTTTTTCCCCTGTGTGGGTGCGCATGTGCCGCTGCAGGTTGACCAGCTGTGCTGATGCATAGTCACAGTGCAGGCATTTGAAAGGCTTCTCTCCATTGTGCGTCTTCATGTGTCGTTTCAGGTGGTTGGAATAGTGTGAGGAGAAGTTGCACACCTTGCAGGGGTAAACCTTCCGGTTGATTTGGTTGGAGCTGCTCTTTTTCTTGGCAGGGTGAGCTTCCTCGGGTTCCCCTCCAACAGCACTGTCCGCCCCACATTTCAGGCAGTAAGGAGTGGAGAGGCCCAGGCCTCCAATGGCGTTGTCTAACAGCTGCCCACACTGCTTGCAGGAGAGGTAGTGCTGTAGTGTGTGGTGATAATTCTCTTCTTGGTCACTCTCTGTGTAACTGGGGTCCTCAGCATCACTCTCCATGCTAAGCCGGTTGTAGCTTGAACAGTCATCATCGCTCAGTGAATAGACCGGGATGACAATCTCAGCAACTGCATCTGTAAATAAATGTTTTTTTTTATTGTTATTATTTTTTTTTAAATATAAATTTAAATTAGTCTTTCCTCATGCGGGTTCCTCCTATTTTCTGTTCTGAATGCTCCTTTATCTAATCTCCATTTGTGACCCTAATGCTTGTTTCTTTTTTTCAGGTCGAAAAAGTCCCTTGAGTCGACATTGTCAATACCTTTTAGAATTCTGAATGCTTGAATCAGATCACCCGCATAGTCTTCTTTGTTCAAGACTGAATAAATTCAATTATTTTAGCCTCCGCCTTTTAAACCCAGAATAATTCTGGTTGCTCTTCTTTGCACTCTTTGCAGAGCAGCAATATCCTTTTGTAGTGAGGTAGCCAGAACTGAGGTCTTACTAATGCACTGTAAAGTTTTAACATTACTTCCCTTGATTTAAATTCAACCCTTTTTACTATATATCCAAGCATTTTGTTGGCCTTTTTTTATAGCTTCCCCACATTGTCCAGATGAAGACATTTCTGAGTCAACAAACTCCTAGGTCTTTTTTTTATAGATTCCTTCTTCAATTTCAGTCTCTCATATGGTATTTATAATGCACATTTTTATTGCTTGCATGCAGTACCTTACACTTTTCTATATTAAATGTCATTTGCCGTGTGTCTGCCCAGTTCTGAATGCTGTCTAGATAATTTTAAATGACCTTTGCTGCTGCAACCGTGTTTGCCACTGCTCCTATTTTTGTGTCGTCTGCAAATTTAACAAGTTTGCTTACTATACCACAATCTAGGTCATTAATGTAGATTAGGAATAGCAGAGGACCTAATATTGATCCCTGTGGTACTCCATTGGTTACCTCGCTCCATTTTGAGGTTTCTCATCTAATCAGTACTTTCTGCTTTCTACATGTTAACCACTCCCTAATCCGTGTGCATGCATTCGGTTATGCTAAAGTTATTTAAAACTGGATAGGAACAGGTCGACATGTGGGGCATGTTGTCCGTATCCACCTTTGTAAAAATTTGTAAAAAGTAATCATTTAGTATATTTGCTATTCTTTTCTCTTCGTCTATGATTATGTCATTAGTCTCGTATCTTGTAAAGCACTTTATGATGGTGGTCCATTGGTATTATTGGTATTAGCCCCCTTAACAATGATTATTTGTAGCTCTCTTTCTGACTTGTGTTTGCAGTTCCAAGTACTCTTTCTGTGTACTTTTAAACACTCTGTAAAGTGCCTTTTTTCTCTGAATATATTTTTTAATTGATCTATTAAACCATTTTGTTTTAGATTTCGATTTGACTACTTATGAGATTTAATTGTTTTACGCCTCTAGTACAACATAAAAAAAAAAAAAAAAAAAAAAAAAAAAAAAAAAGCCAGGCCTTTTCTGTGAATGTTTTCTCTATTTTACTCCAATCTATTTCTGTTAGTCTATGTTTCATTCCTTTTTAAAATTGTAAACCTTAGCTTTAGTCATTACTTTTTGAGTTTTAAAAAGCACTTCAAATGAGACCATGTTGTAACCAATGGTTGTCTGACCTTTGCTGTAGTTATTCTGTCTTTGTTATTTGAAAAGACTAAATCAAGGAATGCCTCCCCTTTAGTCGGTGCCTTGACAAATTGCGTTAAGAAGGAGTCATTTGTCATTTCCACCACTTCAATTTAGTATCTCGTGCTCCCCACCGAGATTTCCCATTTTATACAGGGAAAGTTGAAATTCCCCATTAATATGGCTTGTCTTTTTCTAATGTCATTGTATAACAGATTATTTTGCTCATTGTCTGAATTTGGCAGTCTACAGAATGCCCCTATTATTATGCCCTTTGAATTTTTGTCCATTATTCTGACCCATATTGATTCTGTGTTGTTTTGTTCTTCTAGATTTAACACCTGGGCTTCAAGACTATTTTTGATGTATAGCGTTACCTCTCCACCTCTTTTTACTTACAGGAGAGAGCTGTGTGGCATCTATTGGTTATACAAATAAAATAAGCTTGCAATAAATTTAAAACAGGCTTGAGTACTGAGCAAAGCAGTTTCCTCCAGCATCCAGCTCAAGTCATACTGTGCAAATCCAGTGTGAGAATGAAAAAAGCAGAAAACTGTAGCAACTGAAAAAAGCTGGAGAGCGTTACTGGATTTTGTTCTTTAGGCCCAGTAATAATGTTTATTGGCCATAATGGTGATTCTGACTGATGATAATGACCACGTTCATCATGATGGTAATGATGATGATGACAGCGGTCATGGTGTGCTTGATGATCATGATCTAGATGACGATGGTGATGGGGTTCGGATAACTTTGAGCATTTATTTTTGTCACAGGCATCCGAAATTCGCCTATAACGTATTCCTATGATCAACTAGACCTATATAATCTGTGTGAGAGCTGTGCGCAACAGTTCAGCAACATCTTGAGAAAACAGAAGGATCTTAGTGGCTTCACCAGGGGCATTTATAGTGGGTGCCTGTGCAAGCGGCTCATCCTTTAACACAATGGCTGTGTTGGCCAATGTGTGATATTACTACGTACTGAGGTACTGGTTACAAGTACCCTTGAAGGCATCTCACAGTGTAATTTTTAGCCAAGTTCTTGCCATATTGCAACCCTTGATTTTTAGCATTACAATCACTCAGATATTCTAGATACTTGTGATGCAGGCTTTTAAACAGAACCAAATCTTTCCCAGCAGATGTGTGAATAATTACTTCAAGCTGCTATGAGATCACATTTCCATATTATTTATTTCAAAAACAAACTAGACAGATTATAATTTATACATGTAGAAGTCATTAAAAGTTTTAAATAGTTTTTGTGCAATTCAAAACAAGTTGTTGATTCAAAACAAGTTGGTTATGACCAAAACAACAACAACAAAAAAAAACAACCGAACTGCATTTGTGAAGCCAAGGGCATTTCTTTCTTTCTTTCTTTCTTTCTTTCTTTCTTTCTTTCTTTCTTTCTTTTACTAACTGTAACAAATAAGCTTAACACAATGTAATTGCATCACTCATACCAATGTATTATACAATTAGACACAATGTAGTAATAAAATAATTAAGGCTGCTCCGATTAACTGGACCGATTAATCAACTAAAGAGATGATCGGAGATTCATTTGTTTTTTTTTTACAATTTAATCGTGCGTAATTTTATTTTTTTATATAAAATAAAATCAACCAATAGAATATCTGCATTTTCTTTGCGGCAATCCAATCATAAGTGAGCGGAGGCGGGACATAAACAGTTGAAGATATTCTCGGCTGAAGGTCTTGAGCAAGTTTAACCAATGGGAGAGTCAAAGATCTGCCTCTTGTTATGCAGGTGTCCAATCATGAGTGAGCAGTGGTGGAACATAAACCGTTGAAGGTATTCTCTGTTTCATTTGACTGTCTTGGGAGTTTAAACAATGAGAAAGTCAAAGATCTGCCCTGGTTTTGCAGGTGTCCAATCATTAGTGAGCAGAGGCGGGACATAAATTTGCTAGGGTAAGCAGTGTAAGAATAGTTGAATTCACGTGATATTGCTTATTATAGAGACATTTATTGAGAATTATACTGTGAACTTCAAAGTAATATTTCAAATTGCTTTTTACAAATAATAAAAAAATGTCATCAGACAGTAGAGATATTGTGTCGATTTGGTTATGAATCCATTTTCAAGGACTTTCTCAGAAAAACTGGAGATTGTTAAAAAGGGAGGTATACACCACCAATACGGTATTCTCGGGTACCTTGAACAAGATTCAGAATCTTAAACTTTCAGAATCTTCGGTGTCTCAGGTTCTGCTAGGTGCAATAAAAGAAGTACAGGAAGCCAAGTATGCCGCTGTAACGGTATCAATCAACCGATGTTGGAAATGCAGCTTAGGTGTCTTGTGTTTTCAGGTATGTGACAGTGGCTCAAAATAACGCTTGTTCTGTGAAAATTTGTTACATTTACTAAAATAAAAATGATAATAAAAATGCTTTTAAAAAGACCAAATTCCCATTGAGCTTATTGTTTTTTTTTTTTAAGATTCTATTGATTTTTGTAAAGTATTACTAAGCAGGACAGCCGCTATAAGATTGTTACCTTTATTAAAAATTTGGACTGATTAATCTACAGATTAATCTCGATTAATCAACTAATGCCCATAAATTAAGAAATCAGAAATCGAGTTGTTTTGTTTTAAAAAAGTGGGCTGTAATTTTTTTTCAGCTTTTTGGCACACTGACCCATTTTCCTGAAATAGAGACATGTGCACAGTAAAAATGTAACCGGCCCAGCTGGGCCTATGGTGCTTCACAACTACTGGCCAAACTGTGACCTCTACCGGCCCCGGGCCGCTGGGCAATGTTTAATATCAAACCCTGATATGGTTGAGATGATTGTTTATTTCATTATTTTTAGCTTATATATTTTAATAGCTTATATATATATAATATATATATATATATATATATATATATCACTTCGCCTACTACTTTCATACAAGGGCTTATGAAAAATCCCTACATTCTTTGTTCAATACTTTATTAACACACTGGTATATGAAAGTAAACTAATATGAAAAGTTGACGAGATATGCTGCAGAGGGAATATATTGTAGACCCAGGATAATATAATCACACAGAAAGTTGATGAGATATATATACACACACACACACACACACACACACACACACACACACACACACACACACACACACACACACGCACGCAAACAGTACCAGTCAAAAGTTTGAGTAAACTTGCTGGAAACTAATTTTTTTTTCATAACTGACAATGTTTTACGTCGTATACTTTTCTATAAATATTTGAAAATGAAAACACGTTACAGTATACAAAACAAAACATAAGGAGTATCAAAGCAATGTTCAAGAAAACTGAAAATTGTTTCTAAATCTTGGATTCCTCAAAATAGCCACCCTGTGCCTTAATAACAGCCTCACAAATACGAGGCATTCGGTGAACAAGTTTCAGCAGGAAATCACCCGACATGTCTTCCCAGCTCTTCTGCAGCAATTCCCAGAGATGTAGGGCACTTGTGGGTAGATTTGCTGTGACTCTTCTGTCTAGTTCGTCCCATACAAGTTCTATGGGATTGAGGTCTGGAGACTGGGCAGGCCAGGTAATTAGATTGAGTTGTCCTTCACTTTCATTCTTCGCCAGATAGTTCTTGCACAACTTTGAGGTGTGTTTCGGGTCAGTATCTTGCTGAAGAATGAAGGACTGCCCAACTAGCCATACTCCTGATTGCATGGCATGCCTCTGAAGTATGATATGATAGCCATGTTGGTTGAGCTTGCCATGGACTTGGTAAAGCTCACCAACTCTGTCACCAGCAAAGCAACCCCAGACCATGACACTGCCTCCTCCATGCTTGACAGTGGGAACCACACATGCAGAACTCATGCACTCACCCTCTCTGCGTCTTACAAAACTCGGCAGTTGGACCCAAATAGTTAAAATTTTGACTCATCGGTCCATAAGACCGACTTCCTCTCCTCAAACGTCCAGTTTCTGTGTTTTTTGGCCCAGGCAAGTCTCTTCCTCTTATTCTGCACTCTTAACAATGGTTTCTTTGCAGCAATTCTTCTAGTTAGGCCAGCTTCACACAATCTCCTCTGAACAGTTGATGTTGAAACATCTGTACTTCTAGTAGCATTTAGCTGAGCTTGTATTTCAGGGGCAGTTAATCGCCGGTTTCGCAGACTTGAAACTCGAATGAACTTGTCCTGCCTGACCTTTTTCGGTCCTCATGAGTGCTAGTTTCTTCAAATTGTTTCATGGTCCTCAAATTGTTTCATGGCAGTTACAGACACTTGCAAAGTTCTTGCGATTTGTCTTAAAGATTGAAATTCATTTATTAAAGTAATTATAGACTATCTTTTTTCTTTGCTTAACGGAGCATATTTTGCCATTTTCTGCGCCCTTACATTCAGGAATGAGAAATGCCTATGTTATCTATATTTATAGTAATCATGGACCCTCACCTGTTAACAATATTTGGTGACAAAAGGTTAATTAGGTAACATCCTAGTTAACTCAGAGAACATCTAACAAAGACACATTTATACTTAGGCCAGTGTTCTAACACCGTGTTATACACACTTCAGACTTTTAACTGACTTGGGCTTCAGACTGAAATCCCCTTGCTTTGGGTGACCATTTCATTGAAATTGACAAGATTTACATTTTCATTTAAAAATTACATTTTTGAATGCAATTCACTTATGATTATCAGCTTATATAAGTACACGTATCATATAATGAAATGTTAAGTGTTTATATACAAATTTATACAGTTAAATGCATAGATAAGCATAAAAAACCTTGTTTCACGCAGGTGTACTCAAACTGTATGTGTGTGTGTGTGTGTGTGTGTGTGTATATATATATATATATATATATATATATATATATATATATATAGAGAGAGAGAGGAGAGAGAGAGAGAGAGAGAGAGAGAGAGAGAGAGAGAGAGAGAGAGAGAGAGAGAGAGAGAGACACACACACACACACACACACACACACAGTGGCTCTCAAAAGTATTCACCCCCCTTGGACTCTTCCACATTTTAGTGTGTTAAAACATGGAATCAAAATGGATTTAATTAGGAGTTTTTGCCACTGATCAACACAAAAAGTCCATAATGTCAATGTGAAAAATAAAATCTACAAATTGTTCTAAATTATTTACAAATATAAAACAGAAAATAACTGATTGCATAAGTAGTCACCCCCTTTCCTATGACACAGCTAAATAAGCTCTGGTGCAACCAATTGTCTTTAGAAGTCACATAATAAGTTGAATGGAGTCCACCTGTGTGCAACTATGGTGTTTCACATGATTTCAGGTTAAATACACCTGTCTCTGGGAGGTCCCATAATTGGTTAGTACATTTCCTAACAAAAACTACATCATGAAGATGAAGGAACATTCAAAGCAAATCTGGAATAAGGTTCTTCAAAAGCACCAATCAGGAGTAGGATATAAGAACATTTCCAAGGCACTGAATATCCCCTGGAGCACAGTAAAGTCCATTACTAACAAATGGATAGAATATGGCACAACTGTGAATCTATCTAGAATATGCAGTCCTCAAAAACTGAGTAACCGGGCGAGAAGGGCACTCGTCAGGGAGGCCACCAAGAGGCCTTTGACAACTCTAAAGGCGTTACAGTCTTCCACGGCTGAGCTGGGACACACTGTGCATATGGCAACAATAGCCTGGGTGCTTCACAAAACTGGCCTTTATGGGAGAGTGGCAAAAAGAAAGCCATTGTTGAAAAAAACTCACATCAAATCTCAGCTAGAGTTTGCCAGAAGGCATGTGGGAGGCTCTGAGACCAAGTGGAAGAAGATTCTATGGTATGATGAGACCAAAATAGAGCCTTTTGGCCTCAACGCTAAGCGCTATGTTGGTGGCATCATCATGCTATGGGGTTGCTTCTCTGCGTCAGGGCCTGGAAAGCTCGTGAAGATAGAGGGCAAAATGGATGCAGCAAAGTACAGAGAAATTCCGGAGGAAAACCTACTGAAGTCTGCAAGAGACCTGGGATTTGGGAGAAGATTCAACTTCCAGCAGGACAATGACCCCAAACATACAGCCACACTGGAGTGGCTTAAAAACAAAAAGGTCAATGTCCTGGAGTGGCCCAGTCAAAGCCCAGACCTCAATCCAATTGGGAATATTTGGAAAGAGTTGAAAATTGCTGTTCACCAAAGGTCCCCATCCAACTTGATGGAGCTTGAGCAATTTTGCAAAGAAGAATGGGAAAAAATTGCAGTGTCCATATGTGCAAAGTTGGTAGAGACTTATCCAAATAGACTCAATGCTGCAATTGCTGCCAAAGGTGCCTATACCAAATATTGACTCAAGGGGGTGAATACTTATGCAATCAATTATTTTATGTTTTATATTTGTAATTTAGAACAATTTGTAGATTTTATTTTTCACTTTGACATGGACTTTTTTTGTGTTGATCATTTGCAAAAACTCCTAATTAAATCCATTTTGATTCCATGTTGTAACACAATAAAATGTGGTAAAGTCCAAGAGGGGTGAATACTTTTGAGAACCACTGTGTATATATATATATATATATAGAGAGAGAGAGAGAGAGAGAGAGAGAGAGAGAGAGAGAGAGAGAGAGAGAGAGAGAGAGAGAGAGCCCAACATTGATATGCTGTACATATCTTTCATAAGGGAGCCTGTGTTTGAATCAAAACATTGGAGGTATTTATAGGTGTTTGATGGCATGACAACTTCTTCTTATTGTTTATATTCAAATCTATGATTTATTCTTACATGATGTAATGATGTTCTATATATTGTGACATCATTTTTACTTGCATCTTTAAATCTACATTAATTCTAATTAACATTATTTTATATAAACTTATATTTATATTATCATGCAATGCTGGCTCTGAGGATCAGCCTTGATTTGGCCTCCCCAGCGCATCCCGAGCAGCCTTGATTTGTTAAACTTAGAATTAAACAAATATAATTAATTTTTTAGCATTTTTAAAAAAAAAAAAAAAAAAAAAAAAAAAAAAAAAATATATATATATATATATATATATATATATATATATATATATATATATATATATATATATATACACACACACACACACACACACACACACTGAGTGTACAAAACATTATGAACACCTTCCTAATATTGAGTTACACCCTCTTTTGCCCTCAGAACAGCCTTAATTCGTAGGGGCTTGGACTCTACAAGGTGTCGAAAGCATTCCACAGGGATGCTGGCCCATGTTGATTCCAATGCTTCCCACAGTTGTGTCAAGTTGGTTGGTAGTGGATCTCTACTCTGAATACCTCGTTCCATCTTATCCCACAGATCCTCAAATGTATTGAGATCTGGTGACTGGGCAGGTCACTGCAATAAGCTGAATTCACTGTCATGTTCGTGGAACCATTTCTGGACAATCCTAGCCTTGTGGCATGGGGCATTATCCTGCTGCAAAAATCCATTAGCAAATGGATACACTGCTGCCATGAAGGGATGCACCTGATTGGCAATGATTTTCAGATATCCTGTGGCATTCAAGCGATGCTCCACTTTTAATCAAGGGTCCCAATGTGTGCCATGAAAACACGCCCCACACCATCACACCACCACCACCAGCCTGCAATGTTGACAGGCAGCACGATGGATGCATTTACTCATGTGGTTTTCTCCATACCCTAGTCCTCCCATCAGTGTGAAACAGCAGAAACTGGAATTCATCAGACCAGGCAATGTTTTTCCAGTCCTCCAGTGTCCAGTTTTTTCATTCCTTAGCCCACTGCAACCGCAGTTTCTTGTGTTTTGCTGAAAGAAGTGGAAGTCTGTTAGGTCGTCAGCTGCCATACCCCATTCGTGTCAAGGTACAACAAGTTGTGCATTCTTTTATGGGTCTTTCAGCGCCAATGTTGTACTGGACTGTCAGTTGACTAACTGAGTCTGTTGCTCTACACAATTCGTATCAGCCTCCTTTGGCCTCTTTCATCAATGAGCCATTTTCGACCACTGGCCTGCCGTTGGCTGGATGTCCTTTGGGTGGTGGACCATTCTTGATACACACGGGAAACTATTAAGCGTGAAAAAACCCAGCAGCGTTGCAGTTCTTGAAACACTCAAACCAGCGCGCCTGGCACCTACTACTATACCCTGTTCAAAGGCACTTAAATCTTTCGTCTTGCCCATTTACCCTCTGAATGGCACACAGACACAATCCATCCACAGTCTCAATTGTGTCAAGGCTTAAAAATCCTTCTTTAACCTGTCTCCTCTTCATCTACACTGACTGAAGTGGATTCAACAGGTTACATCAATAAGGGATTATAGCATTCACCTGGATTCACCTAGCCAGTCTATTTCATGGAAAGAGCAGGTGTTCCTAATGTTTTGTACACTCAGTGTGTATATATATATATATATATATATATATATATATATATATATATATATATATATATATATATATATATATATATATTGGAATTAATTAGTTAATTATTTTCTGTTGAGTCCTGCTGGCATAATCGTATTCAGTCTATTTATCCATTTACTTTCTTTTATTCTTCTATATGTCGCATTGTCTAATTTTAGCTGTTCTAATACTACAAACTTTACATCATTTATGTCATGTCCTTGACTGGTGAAGTGCTGTACTATTGGTTCATTCATTTTTTTTTTTATTTCGAATTAATGAAAGGTGGTTCTCAATTATTTTATATATAGTTGTTCAAGTTTTTCCAACATATTTTATTTCATCACATTTTTCACAGGCTATTCCATATACAACATTGCTATTTTTACAGTAGGTATTAGTTTTTAGTGGATATGTGGTGTTCTTATGTTTAATTATATTTCCACTTTTGTCCATGTATTTACAAACTTTACATGTACTAGTGCAAGTTATTCTTTTATGTTTACTGTGAACTAAAATATCACCTAAATTAGCTTCTCTTTTGAATGCTACAACTGCGGCCTTTTTTTAAAGACTTATACCATAAAGGTTCCATAGAATCTTATAACCCGGTTTCAAACCATCATTCAGTATTATTACTGAAAAAAACTGGAAAAATAGAGATAAATTTAAATATTAGATGTGTGTGTGTGTGTGTATATATATATATATATATATATATATATATATATATATATATATATATATATAAAACAACATCTCTTTTAATACACATATAAACTTGTAACATATTGTATTGTATTACAGCAAGGATCTTGTGAACTTTGGTTCACCTGACTTTTTAGAGAAAGGAGGGGTTTCAGTTTGGTTTGTGAAAATCATAACCTTTACATCCTGCTACAGCCCACTACCACAAACACTGATCACAAGTCTGTGTTTGTTCAATATCATCTGGTGTGATTTGGCATATTAGTTACGTTAGACCTGTGAAATGTAAGTTAACAGAAACATTGTGTAAGGTGGAGTGGAGATAAGAAAGATTGTGCTGTAGTTTGCAACCAGATTATTGCCACCATCAATTAAAAGTATATTTGTTTATTTCTAAAACTAGAAACATGCACAAAAACAATGCATCCCCGGTGTTATAATCAAAGGAATATGCTGTATCAAACTGAATGGCTTATAAACGTAATATGGAAAAGTGTAAAGTACCACTGATATAGCCAGAGGTTACAAATTATTGACACCACCTGTAATGGAACTGTATTTAAGGGAATTATGAATAGTTTCCAGCTTATATGGTTCATGAGATATTAACATTGGTATATGCTGCTGCACTGCAATGTGATATTTTCTTTGTGAAAGTCAATAAGAATAATGTACTTCACAAGATTTTAACAAAACTACTGCATTACCAGTTTGCCCTCTAGTGTTAAAACCAATGTCACTTTTTAAAAATGTAATTTAAAAAAAAGGGATCTGTGTTTAACTGAGCACGTCACTTCAGACTCAAAAGGGCAGAGTTATGTGTACATCATTTTTATGTCCAAATATTTTAACTGACTGCCACACAGCCAGCAATACGTATCCCACGGTGAACTGTTGCAATGGGAACAGGTGTGTGTTTTCCAGTAATGGAGATTTGTGATTTGTGCTGCTGCAGCATGTAAAGGAAGTCACTGGTTTAAGGGATGAGCATTTTCCATGGCTACATGCGATCATTCCCTTGTGAAGTCACTGAGATTGTTGCATACAGCTTTTATAGGTGTAGTGAATCACACCACCATATACCGGTATATGCATATATGCATACATTGCAAATATAGTACATCCTCCACAGAATTTGAATCATTCACAAACCTTCAGAATCTTTCTCGAATCCTATGATCTTGTCATCGCTGTCCACAAACTCCAGGTCCTGGCCCAGGAGGAAATCACTTTCCAAGACGAGGCTCCCTGAATTATCCACTCCTAATCCATCTTCTGAATCCACTGTAATCAAAAACACCATGTCATCAGACACACGCCAAAAACAGCAAACCATATATGCTTACCTTGCCTTTTGATCTCATTGACAAACAATGCAGTCATATGACACTGCATAGCTTTATACAAAAGGCAGGGGAAATGTAGGAAATTCTCTTTTTGCAGGACAGATCTACATGGTGTAGAAAGAGTAAGTAGCTTCAAATTACTTTATGTATTTATTGATCTATTTGTTTTTTGTTCTGATGGCACTTAAGATGGGAAATATTCTGTCTAAATTTTTCCCCTAGGTCTGTTTCACTGGCACGGTCTCATGATAATAGTGCTGAGGCAAATATTTAAATATTTAAACAAACATTTGAAATGGCAAAAATGACCATGTTAGGGTACATTCCTATAACACAATCCATACGTAGAGTAATAAAATAATATCACACTGCATAAATTATGTCTGGAATAAAGAAACTCATTTATATTCAATTGCATGTTTCTTTGTTTTATTTTTAAGGAAATTTGATAGGGTACCGGGTTTAGTTATCTCCTGAGAGATTACTGTACTAGTATTAATTTTAACTAAATAAAAAAATGTTCTTGTTAACTTTTCAAGAATAGTAATAAAATGTTAAAAAAAGCTTGTTCCCTATAAAGGAACTATATAACAATAGTTACTACTACCACTACTACTACGGACCACTACTACTAGTATGGACCTATAATGACATTTGAAGCCCTAAGAAAAACAACACTTCCTCTGGTCACTTCAATGCCTGACTGACACGGAAAAGAAAACAGATCTTGCATATATTTTATAATCAATACTTGATTCATTGAATTGATTACTCTAATAATGGTAAAGGATCAAATGCTTTATTTTAAACAGATATCAATTTTAAATAAAACATTACAAGCAGAATTTGCTGGAAATTACTGGTAGGAAAGTTTTATATGATTATTGTACGAAAAAAATAAAAAATTGCATGCTGAATTTTCTTTTCATTTTCTTTTACAGATCATTGAGTATATAGGAAAACGTTTCTGTAGCAATATAATAATAATAATATAATATAATTTTGCAACGTAGCAATAATAATAATAATAATAATAATAATAATAATAATAATAATAATAATAATAATAACTAGATCATAATTATAAAAACAAATTTGAATATTTAGATCTTGTTCATGGAAAAGTTTATTGCTTCATCAACATTCACTGAAAAATAAATAATCTTTAAAGCTCTGAATAATTCTGTTTTTAAAACCTCTGCCAACCCATGTGTGTGTTTGTGTAAGCAAGTTCTCTGCAACTCGCTTGCAGAAATCAACTAGATCCAGAATAAGGGTAAACAGTGTTCACTAACAAATGCTCATGTTACCCTGAGGTTAATAACCCAATCTGCTATGCTTAAACTCCCTGTGGTTGGCTCAGCAATTGGACGGGTTTGATTATTTAAGTGTGCTGCAATTAATTTCATAAGTCATTCGTCTTTAGTATGGGGATTACGAAGTACCTTTTTCCCCATCGCTTCCATAGTCCAGAGAATGGTATCACATAACAATGAAAAAACACTGTCCAGGAAAGGTAGTTTTTCGTACCCAATATCCATACGGCCTATTTAGCGAATGTCTTTCTTCACACCACTGCCAATGCCATTAGCTTTTCACATCTCTATTAGGTGTGTATTGTCTCCGTCACTCAGTATGAGACTAAATAATAATAATTAAAATGACATTTGCAACCTAGTGGCGCACTTATACAAATACAAATTAAATGGTTTAACACACTCCAATACGTATAGTAACATCAAGAACTGTCCCTCATAATTTTTCAGTTCCCTCAAAAAATGTATGATGGAATGTAGTCTATAATAAACACAATAAAAGCTAAGGATGATTTACTTTAAAAAACTGTTCTGTAGGTTTACTGTATCCTTTTTCTGGTATTTAACAATTATGGTCTTCTTAACAATACAGATTTTGAGGTGTGAAATCCAGCATGCCTATTCCTAAACGAAGAGACACAATCACTCTGTACCTACACTCATAGCCATTCTGTTGAGAATCAGGAAACATGCCCCATAAGTTAAAGAAGCTAAGAGTTGAAAGGGAAAAGGAAAGCTTTAGTACGAAAGTCTAGGGAGACGGTACAACGGGGATCTAAAGGACACAGTTCATGTGGGAGAAGTTAGACAATAAGCAGTGGAAGGGTTGAAGAGCATAGACAACAGCACTTTACAGGGCAAACTGAAACTCTGGTGCTTTCAGTTTGGTCTACTGCCAAGACTGCTGTGGCCACTGACTGTGTACGAGGTTTCCTTGACAACAGTTGAGAAGCTGGAAGCTTTAATCAGTTGATACGTCAGGAAATGGTTCGGAGTTCCACGCTGCCTCACCAGAGTGGGACTTTATGGTAAAGGAATACTGCAGCTACTAATCTCTGCTCTAACTGAGGAGTTTAAGTGCATCAAAGTCCGACTGAAAATGACATTAGTAGATTCACACGACAAATGCGTAATGGATTCAGCACCTGTGTTGAAAACTGGAAGAAAATGGACGGCAAAGAAAGCTGTGGAAGATGCTAAGGCTGCCCTTCGAATTGGCTGGGTGAGGATTCCTCATGTCCTTCGTGTTCATCACCTACAACATTAAGGCACATTTTGACAGGATGTAAGGTGGGTCTTAGCCCAGGATGGTTTACTTTGCGCCATGACCAGGTGCTGCGATGTTTGGCCTTAGCATTGGAAGACAAGCGTAACCTGACCAATGAGTTGCCACCAGTTCCATCAAAGCATTACACAGAAAAGACAATTTTCCTCCATCCAGGAGAGCAACCACCAAGAAAAGGCATTAAAACCAAGCCTCATCCAGGACAACTGAAAGCTGCTAGAGACTGAAAGATGCTGGCAGATGTTGGTCAACGGCTTATTTTTCCACCTGAGAGTGCCACCACTAACCTTCGACCAGACACTGTCTTGTGGTCTGGATCAGCACGCCTTGTTCATCTGGTAGAGTTAACAGTGCCATGAGAGGATGCTGTGGATGAGGTGTATGAGAGGAAGAAACTTCAGTACGCTCAACTAGCTGCTGAAGTGGAACAGCGAGGATGGAGAATCCGAGTTTACCCAGTGGAGGTGGGTTGTCGAGGATTTGTGGCACACTGTACAACACGGTTTCTCAGAGATGTCGGGTTCAGTGGCCAAGAGTTGCGTCACACAGTGAAGAACTTAACTGAAGCAGGAGAAAGGAGCAGCAACTGGCTGTGGTTGAGATGGAAAGATTCTGGATGGGGATCTCAAGCACAACAGAAAGAAAGCAACGCTGATGTACGGGTAAGTAAGCTGGGCTGAGCTGAGTAGGGGATGGAGGTGGGTGATGCTGGGACGCCAGAATCACTGTTCAGCCCTCTTGAGGTGTTGTGGGCTAGTCGACGAAACACAGAGGACGGAAGGTGCCCACTTGAAGACCCCAGAGATATACCCTACTTGGCTCAATCCAGACAGTTGTCATGCTGATGCGCTGGGGAGACCGCACTGGGTTGATCCCTGGAGCCAGCATCGTAGCCGCTGTGTGTGCTGATGCGCTGGGGAGGCAAAATAAGCTGATCCTTGGAGCCAGCATTACACTTCAGCAATCAACACCAGACAGAATGATATCTACATCAGATAGAAAGCAATGAAAATGGATGGAGATGCAGATGGATCACATTAGTTTACTGTAAAGCTACATCTTAGTTGGTGCTTATCTTGGCGAGACCCGAGTTCAAATCAGCATGAAGTTTAACATCTACTCTCATGTAATGGAAATCTTGATCATAATTTCCAGCCCTTCTAAACCTAAAACCTTAATTTCCTGTCACTGATTCACCATGGAACAATAGCCTTAAAAAAATGAGGGTTGAGGTGGAAGGGAGATCTGATATCACCACCTACATGTATGAAATTCAAGCAGATGTTAACTTGAAAATTAAAAATAAGTAGTAGACTTCAATATTGAGAACATGACCAAAAACCCACTCAAATGTAGGCCTAATCACAAAAGAACAAGGGTACAGTTCAGTACAATTCCATTAAAATGTGATTGCCATGCTTCTTGCTCTTTACCAATGAGGTGACCTACAGAAACCCCCATACAGCCTTATGCAAGGCTTGCATTTCATTGTGCTATTGCGGACATCCCGAAATTTTCAGGCAGATCCGCCACTCAAATGTGAGAAAGGACTGCAATCAGATAAGGTCATCAGAAAATCCTCAAAACATTTATAACAGTGTTAAATTACACTATATTGTTAAGTTAGTTCAAAAAAGTTTTTACGTAAGATTGAAATATGTGCTAAACATATGTGTTGGTTAAAACTTTATATTACATGGACGGTAGCTATATTTACACTGTGGCCCATGTTACAAAAAAAAAAAAAAAAAAAAAAAAAAAAAGACCTGTATACTGACTTCCTCTGTCAATCACAATTAGCTCAGCCAAAAGAACGTTTGTCCCACAACCTAAACGTGTCCTGTTTTCAACACCCAACTGACACCGTTGCAAGAAAAACTTTTAATAGTCAACTAGAAAACGTTACAGATCCAAAATAAACAACTATGACTTTGTAGGACCATAACACTGGTAAAAATAATCCAGCATCTTTAAAAATAGCCAAGCTAGCTTTGTCCCTATGACAACCAGAGACAGAGATATAAAGCTGAGGCCCCTGTTCTTTTGATGTAAACAGTTATAATTGCACTGCACCTTCCAAATTATAACAAGATAAAAAAAGAGAGCAAGACTAGCTCGGTAACTATAGCAACACTAAAAGTTTGAGGCCCAGTGCATAACCGAGTGCAACTCCTTAAAAATTCCCAGGGTCTGAGTTCAAGCTAACTAAAACACCTTGAATGGTTCGATAAACTTGGAAATAAACTCAAATATTGTTTAAAGGAGCTCCATTAACTGTACACAGCATTTAGATTTTCTGGACACCCCCAATCTGCTAGTAACTTGTTTGTTATTACTGTTTTATTGGTTTTGTGCTTCAAAGCATATACATATTTTTGCTACTTTTCTCTTTCTTTTCATTCCGATCAGTTGCAAATATTGTGTAAATAAAGTCTTTTGAGTTTGGTACATTTTACAGTTTCATTTTTGCTGTTAGCAACTTCTATTTTCAGTGAGGTGTATATTGTATCTCTCTGTTATTGGTCTTCTCTTATTTAGAAATAATAATTGAGAATGTATTTCATTTATAGAGCTCTTTGTTATAATCGATGCTGCTAGTTTCTAAAGTGGCATCTGTATAGTTGGTTCTATTCATATTTAATAGATGTTGTTGAATAAAGCAATGAAGTATTATAATAGATACAGTTTTTTTTTTATTTTTATTTTTTACCTCCAGTATATTTTAGTAGTTGTACTTGCAATTGTTTCAGCATTGACCGCCTAGTACTGGGCAATGTCGTCATTGCCAGGTCAGTGTTGTTATTTAGAACTTTATGACTACATTGACTGACAAAATCGGCCAATGCTGTCATTGGCCATTGCTGTTGGGCTCTGAAAACTGTGCCCAGTCATTGACGTCACTGGCCGACTTTGGCTGTAATGTACATGTTACAGACAAACCCTGAAACTAAGCAATTTGAGAATTGCCCTGTCAAAGTCTGAAATGGATCATAAAGATCTTTCATATTATGTTTTCATGGGACCAAGCTATGATTAAAGAGCTTGTTTGACCGCCTACCTGAGTAATGTCACTCACTCACTCACTCATCTGATTCATAAAAACTACACAGGAAGTCCGGTTTCAGAAAATAGGTATATACATTAAAAAAAATGTATTTTTATTGACATGACTATATCAAATATTTATATTATATATAAAACAAATTATTAAAATCTAGATATGTATTACAGTGCTCCCTCGCTAAAGGCTCTCAATTACAACACGCCTCGGATATAACGCTTCTACAGCATGTCCCCCATTTTGATTCATGCAATATTTCTACAGTAAATACAGCATCGGTGTTGTTCAAACTATAAACAACTTCTCAGTCTAACTTCTGTTTCTGTCTTTCCTTTTTGATACACACTGGCACTTAATATAACACAGACATCTTATTCAGCATTTGTTTTATAACTAAATAAATATTAGGCCTATTACATGGTTATCCTTTCTAATGTATTAACTTTTTTGCTGCGATAGGAGCTGCATCTTTCTCCGGGAGACGAGAAACTTCAGCTTTGCTTCAGCCCCTTTCCGGCAGCCGAACCTGGGACGAGCCCATTCCCTCTTCTCCTCTCCTGACCTGCTCTCCTTCTCGCTTGTCTGTCGCTTCGAACTGAACTTCCAACTGCCATTTAACCAGGCTATTTACAGTTTACAAACTGCTACTTAAAATGAGCCATGCGTGTGAATATTACCCTTTTTTTCTTTGTTTGTTTTTTTATAAAAAACATTTATAAAAAACATATAGCGTTGATTACATGGTGCTTTATGCATGGTAAGTTACATTTTTGCTTCACTATATGTGAGTTATAGAGAGGGAGTTATTTTATTTAGTATTTTAGTCAGATGTGTTGTTCTGTGTCCCGTGGTGCCACATACCCCATCCTCCGTATATAACACTCTTCGGTTATAACGCTCATATTGTGTGTCCCCCGAGACCCACGTTATAGCAAGGGAGCACTGTACATACTTAACTTACACTCTCAGTCACTCCACTATCCAGCTCTTTAGATCGCTTGTCACTAACGCTGTCAAACATGAATAAGTTA
The DNA here is from genome assembly GCF_017654505.1 of Polyodon spathula. NCBI lineage: Eukaryota > Metazoa > Chordata > Actinopteri > Acipenseriformes > Polyodontidae > Polyodon > Polyodon spathula. Next base: position 52,345,535 of record NC_054539.1, read on the forward strand.
ATCATTCATGTGCTACTGAGTAATTGCATCCATCTTTCTAATTGGACAGTTCAACACAACTCCTTATTATTGGTTGTTATTATGTTATTACTAATACTGCCCTTTTTATTCGCAAATGTCAATGACGTTTCTCATGTTAATTTTTGGTCCGATGTTCCAAAGTTGAGGGATATTAGTCCACTACTTTAAATACAAGTACACCTTCTTGTTCCCTTTCAATTTGAATGACAACCATTACCGAATGGGAAAGAGCCTCTTTGACCGTCAATCTCTGAGCAAATATACAAAAGCTGCTCTATCAGGGCCCTACTGTGAGGGGGAAGTCCCGCCCACCTCTTGCTGAAGAGGGACGTCCTCACAGTAGCCCATCGCCACTTTCTCTCTCATATCTCTGAGACAGGTCGTGAATTCACTCAGCGTTTGCGTCTGAATTTGGCTGGTTTATTTGGTGCTCCAAATAAATTCTAAACCACGGTATCACGCTTTCAAGCGTTAGTAACACTGCTCTCGATATAGTCCCCCGTCAGTTTTCTGGTTAGAGCTGGATTCGACCCCTCTTCACGGATTAGTGAGCAGCCATTACTCTCATACACGAGGCTTCATGTAGCTGATACACCGTGTGAGAGCTGTTGTGGTGCTGTAGGAGACCCTGCGGGCTCGTGGTGTCGTCCTTTGCGCCGATTTAATCGGTCAGTGAACCGGGAAAAAAAAAAAGAAAAAACAGCTCAGCGCCCCTCTCAAGCCTCGGGCTATCCTAGCGCGCCTGCGCTTGCCCTCAACGACCACGGCGATTGAATCGACTGCTTACCTCGGCACCGATCGCGGTTTCCCATCGTCTTGCGAGGCTGAGAGAAACAGCACCCACCCGGCCCCGGTTGACCTAGAGTCGGCGTGAACATCTTCGGCGCCACCTACAGCTCGGACCCGACTGTGCCTACCATCGGCAACGGCCTTGGAACAGGTCCACCCAGCACCGACAGCGCGTTCTCTCGATGCTGATCCCGACACAGATTGATTCGGCACTGGGGAATAGCTTCGAGGCCGTCTAGAGCCCGGCACCAACTGCGCTACACGTCGGCATCGACCCTGGCGCCGATCGACTCGGCACCGACCTCGTGCATCTTGACGGCGACCTCGGCACTGAGAGCGCTTGCCTCAACGCCGATCCCTGCACCGACTGATTCGGCACCGGTGAATCGTTAAAAAAAAAAAAAAAAAAAAAAAAAAAGCGTCTGCAGGCTACTTGTTGAGCATAGCAGTTTGGTATAACAACAACTGCAAACATGTCGGTGCAGTCAACTGGATCAGCGGGCTTCCACCACTGTGACCGTTGTTCAGCCAGGCAGGATGAATACAGATCCTACACCAGGTGCCTCGGGCCAGAATACGCGGCCAAGGCACTGGCAGGTGAGCTGGACTGCTATCCCTGTAGGAAGTTCTCAAGGAGAACAGAGACAGAGAGCAGTCCTATCTCCAACAGAATCTCTCTCCTCAAGCCAAGGGAGAATGAAATCGATGGTCCAAGGGCCGCCGCAGAGGTCTACCAGGACCCCGCCTGCTACAGTGACCAGGGAACTCTCCCGCACAACTGGGTCACCCTCCCCTTCCCCACCACTGGTACAGCGGCGAAGGCACCTCTCAGGGGAGGCAAGATGGTCACCGCCAAGGCGGTACCACTCAAGGGGACGGTCACCAGGGGACAGTCGGTTGCCGCGCAGGTACCACTTCCCTTTTCCAGAGGACAGGAGGTTGCCACGCAGGCGCAGACGTTCCCCATCGCTGTCGCCTCGGAGGCGCTCAAGCTCGGCGAGCAGGCGGAGACTGTGAGGGCTCAGCAAACTATGCTGGAGACTCTATTAAAATCCCAGGGCAGGCTGCCCCATACCACCGGGCAGCCCCAGTCCCCACAGTCTCGTTCCCCGTCCCCTCTGCCGAGACCACCTAGCCCAGACGAGCTGTCCTTCACGGCGTCCAGGTCGGACGTGTCGGACCAAGCCACTTCCGTCGGGCAGGCCACAGTGGGGAGCACCCTACCGCCCTTGCCACATGTGTCCCAGAGGAAGGAGTCCCATGGCCGGCGGAACAGGATGGAAAGGGGAACCGCTTCCTCCAGCAGAGAGGACATCCACAGCACGCCCTCCCCTTATTCCAGGACTTCCTGGATTTGGTGCACTCCTCTTGGGGTAACCCAGCATCTGCGCCCTCAGCCTCCAGAACAGTGGACTCTCTGCTGCACACTGCAGGAGCTCAAGAAGCGGGCCTAGGCGCATTCCCCACCATCGGGGCCATGGTCACGGTGCTGGTACAAGGTTCCACAACATGCCCGTCAAAGCCCTGCAGAACAGCGGACGCAATGCTAAAAAAGGCATTTGCGTCGGCTGTGCTGTCCGTGCGAGCATTATACGCCTTGGCCATACTGGTGCTGTACCAGAGCCAGTTGGCAGGGAGGCTGCAGGACAGAGTCACGGAGGCAGACACAGGGGAGCTCCAGGCAGTGGCTAAGGCGATCGCTGACCTAACAGGGGAGTTAGATCAGGCATCAGGGAGGTCGCTGGCGGCGATGGTGGCCGCTCACCAGCATTTGTGGCTGACACAAGCCAAGGTCGTAGAGACCGAGAAGGTGGCACTGCTGGATGACCCCATTATACCGGGGCAGACTTTCGGGGCGACCATTGATGCGAGCCTTGAGAGGTCCCACAAGGCCACAGAGGTCGCCTCAATGTTTTCATGCCTTCCAGCTTATAGCCAGCGTGCAAGGTGGCATGCACAGCCTGCTGGGGTGAAAAGGTCTGAACACTGACCTCCACCTCCTGTCCTGGACGTACAGAAACTTGCGTTCCATCAGGGCAGTTCACCTCCCCGGTGTGGACAACAAGGCAGCAGACCTCCTGTCCAGAGGAGCTCCAGACAGCTAGGAGTGGAGGCAGCATCCTCAAGTTGTGGAACAGATTTGGGAGAGGTTTCGGCCGGCACAAGTCAACCTCTTTGCCACAGCCGAGTCCACTCATTGCCCCCTATGGTTCTCCATGGAGAGACAGGGGTCTCCTGGGAGTAGATGCGCTAGCTCACCCCTGGCCACAGGGGCTCTTGTATGCATTCCCTCTGCTACCATTGATACCCCTGACACTAGAGAGGATCAGGGTAGAGAGAGCACAGGTTCTGCTGGTTGCAACCAGATGGCCGAGATGCCTCTGGTTTGCTCTCCTCTCCGACATGTTGTCGGATCAGCCATGGCAGCTCCCGCTGCGCAAGGACCTCCTGAGCCAAGCGGAGGGAATATTATGGCATCAGAACCCAGCCCAGCTCCAAATCTGGGTCTGGCCGTTGAACGGAGCCGTCTATTCAGACGAGGTTTGCCAGATGCAGTAGTAGAAACACTACAATCTGCTAGGGCACCGAGCACTAAAGCCAAGTATATAAATGGAAAGTTTTCCAAGACTGATGTCTTGCCGAAGGTCACGATCTGGTGACTTGCCCAATTGAGACGATATTAACCTTCTTACAACACCTGTTTGACGCAGGAAAATCAATGTCCACTTTGAAGGTATACCTGGCAGCAATATCAGTGTGCCATGACAAAACTGGCTCTGTGTCCTCTGGGGCACATTTCCTGGCAGTGCAGTTTCTTAAAAGGGCTCGGAGGCTTCGTCCTCCCATGAAAAGTATGGTCCCCTCCTCTGACCTTCCCCGCATAAGTCAAAGGAGGACCGTAGACAACACACGCTATGCCAAGTTCGGGTTCTGCGCTGTTATTTGGATAGGACGGCATCCTGGAGACAGTCCAACCAGCTGTTTGTCTGCTACGGGTCCCGCTCTAGAGGTCAGGCCCTATCGAAGCAACGTCTAGCACACTGGGTGACAGATGCGATATGCTTGGAGTATGAAAAGACGGACTCCCCGTTACCGGGGGACATTACGGCCCATTCTACCAGGGACCAGGCAACTTCGTGGGCTTTCCTTCATGGCGCCTCCTTAGATGAGTTATGCAATGCTGCTACATGGACAGGTAGTCAGACATTTGTGCATTTTTACCGCCTTGATGTGACAAACTGAACAAGACCCTCTTTAGGCTCTTGAATTTTCCAGACGGCATGCCCTTAGGCGTCATGTGGGCTCTGCTGTTATCGCCTTTGGGCTATACTGTCGGTAATCTGGAGCCGTGACAGCTTTTGTACAGCTTTCCCATTGGGTAATGGTTGTCATTTGAATTGAAAGGGAACGTTAGGTTATTACCATAACCCTGGTTCCCTGAAAGAGAACGGCAACCATTACCCTTCGAGGTTGTGTCCCCAGCTGACCTCTGATTTCAAAAGAAAATGGCGATGGGCTACTGTGAGGACGTCCCTCTTCAGCAAGAGGAGGGCGGGACTTCCCCCTCACAGCAGGGCCCTGATAGGGCAGCTTTTGTATATTTGCTCAGAGACTGACGGTCAGAGAGGCTCTTTCCCATTCGGTAATGGTTGTCATTCTCTTTCAGGGAACCAGGGTTATGGTAATATCCTAACATTCTTCTTCTTCTTGGGTAAGCCTTTATTATAAACATATTGTGCTCACACCATCCTGTCAGTACCTTCACCATCTGGGTTCATTATAATTGGCAAAGTGCTATATTTAGATATTGAGGGGGCTGTAGGAAATAAGGGTTACATGTTTTATTCTGCAGCTAGAAAATTGAGGGTATTAAAGGAAAGGAGATATTAACACAGTGCTGAATGTGGAAAGCCAAATTAACACTTAGAGATGCCTTACAATGTATTGTTGCTATCTTAAAATGCATAAATCATTTTGGGATATCTGTAATTGTATTTAAGAATTTAACAATACATTCAAAGTCAACTTACCATTACCATAAACTGCATTTTGGATATTTCACTGGAAAAGCTGTATACTTTTCTTATGCCAAAGTGATATTTAAAGATATCTGGAAATGTATTTGAGATTTTAAAATAAAGCTTAAGTAATTGTATTACAGTAGTCTCAGAGTATAGGAACACCTTCTAAGAGAAAACTTCGCCTAAGGGAACACCCTTGTGGTGAAACTGATTTTTCCCCCCATTGTAAATGCTCCGCCTAAAGGAACAGGAACTTCATTTAAATTAACATCTTCTTGGCACTGATAGCGATTTGTTCACAACGATGCATTACTGTTTTGTAACCTGCTAACTCATCATCAAACTTTAATGTAAATGGTTTATTCAGTCTTCAAAAGTGACTTATCGCAAGTGTCTTGTGGCACAGATTGGTTTATTAAATCTTTCCAGAACTGCTGTCATATCATTGACTAGTTTTGTATTGTGATTTCCACAAATGAACCTCATCGCTACAAAATTGCATGTAAACAAACAGCAAAATATGCTGGTGTTTCTTTTGATACACGAATCGTGGGGTTTCCATCCGGGTCAATTTACATGTGAAATGGCAATGCGTGTGCAAGTTTGGGAGAATTACTTGTGTAAATCAGGTTTGTGGTAAAAAAAAAAAAAAAAAAAAAAAAAAACAGCCAGAGAGAGGGATAGGGTAAATTTCATTTACTCTCCCACACCCAGTTTCACATGGAAACCTGCATTTCAAGTGAGCAAAACTATGCCTAAAATAGGGGTGTCCAGAATACATTTTAACTTTAAAACATACATTACATTGGTTTAGACAGGTATTCATGATGACAAAAAGCTAATTATAATAATATTACATAAGAATGCAGGTTGGCCCTATGCAAAATATGCCCCCCCCCCAGCCCCCAGCCATGTAAAGAATCGACTCCTCATCCTTGGAATCGATTCTCAAAATTTCTAACGTCAGAATCAGGAATCAACTCTTCTGGGAATCGATTCCCACCACTAGCAAGGCTTGTTACATGGCCCAGCACAAACAGCCTCGCATCCTTGATCTTTTTTTCAAAAAAAGATGATCAATATGAAAATCAACATGAAAATGAGGACATAGCCAGCCAGGAAGCTAGCTCTTCACACACAGTTACATCAGTGGAAACGCAATCCTCTGATTTGCCACCAGCAAATAAAAAATAAAAATAAATGCAAGCACCATTTTCAACAAGAATGGTTGAAGAAACACAAATGGCTTACTTTTGACGAGTTTTGTGTTTCTAAAAACAAAACAAACCCATTCACGGTAAGGTGCAACAACCACGGGACATCAACCCTGGAATGGCAGTCAAAGCACCATCGTAATGCTGTGCTTGAGAACGACACCAATACTACAATGACGAAAATGCTACAACGGGCAATGAACGAGAATGAGCAGGCGATCCTCAAAGCACTGCAAACCGTATACAATGAACGAGAACGAGCAGGTAATCCTCAAAGCACTGCAAACCATATACAATGGACAAAAACAAACAGGCTAGCTTCAAAGCACTGCAAACCGTATACGATGAACGACAATGAGCAGGCGATCCTCAAAGCTCTGCAAACAGTATACAATGAATGAGAATGGGCAGGCGATCCTCAAAGAACTGCAAACAGTATACAATGAACGAGAACGAGCAGCGAATCCTCAAAGCACTGCAAACAGTATACAATGAACGAGAACGAGCAGGCGATCCTCAAAGCACTGCAAACAGTATACAATGAACGAGAACGACCAGGCGATCCTCAAAGAGCTGCAAACAGTATACAATGAACGAGAACGAGCAGGTGATCCTCAAAGCACTGCAAACCGTATACAATGAACGAGAACGAGCAGACTGCCAAGTGACAGAATGAATACCCTCCTTGTTATAAGAGCTGAGATACCTCACTGGAAGGAATTTGAGTATGGGAAGGCCCAGGAAAAGTTCAGAAACAAAAAGCAAAGGAGGATCTTCTGCACAACAGAGCTCTGCAAAAAAGTGACATGAGTATTGCAGGGACACCTCTTATCTACCACTTTATTTATTTAATTATTGCACTAATATAATTTCAAAAGATATTCTAACTGATTATATATGCTAAATTAATTCAGTTCATATGTCAGGGAACGGTTGGGAGTTCCACGCTGCCTCAGCAGAGTGGGACTTTATGGTAACTACCAATCTCTACTCTAACTGAGGAGTTTACGTGAGCCAAAGTCCAACTGGAAATGACATTAGTAGATTCACGTGACAAATGCGTAAGGGAAGCAGCACCTGTGTTAAAAACTAGAAGAAAATGGGCGGCAAAGAAAGCTGTGGAAGATGCTAAGGCTGCCCTTCGAATCGGAGATATTATGGGGCAAGTTCGGCATGGAAAAGGAGGTCTTGGTCTCAGTTCAGCTCCTCCTACATGGCACAAGGCAACCCCAGCTCAACGGAGGAAGCTAGTAGTCAACAAGGTGCAAAAGCAAGAGGAGAGGATCAGGTGTGTAAAGGCCATTTCCCAGGCCAAGCAGGGAGAATGGATGAGATGGGAGAATGTGGAACAGCGCAAGATCGGCTGACAAGACCTATGGACAATGGAACAGAGCAGGATCAGTTTCCTCATCAGATCAACATATGACGTTCTCCCATCACCACAGAACCTAAACCTCTGGGTGGATGAGGATCCCTCATGTCCTTTGTGTTCATCACCTGCAACACTAAGGCACATTTTGACAGGATGTAAGGTGGGTCTTAGCCAAGGACGGATTACTTGGCGCTGCGATGTTTGGATTTAGCACTGGAAGACAAGCGTAACCTGACCAATAAGTTGCCACCAGTTCCATCAAAGCAATACACACAAAAGACAATATTCCTCCATCCAGGAGAGCAACCACCAAGAAAAGGTGTTAAAACCAAGACTCGCCCAGGACAACTGAAAGCTGCTAGAGACAGGAAGACGCTAGCAGATGTTGGTCAATGGCTTATTTTTCCACCTGAGATTGCCATCACTAATCTTCGACCAGACATTGTCTTGTGATCTGGATCAGCACGCCTGGTTCATCTGGTGGGGTTAACAGTGCCATGGGAGGATGCTGTGGATGAGGCGTATGAGAGGAAGAAACACTTCAGCAATCAACACCAACTGAAGGATATCTACATCATCAGATTGAAAGCAACACAAATGGATGGAGATGCAGATGGATCACATTAGTTTACTGTAAAGCTACGTCTTAGCTGGTGCTTATCTTGGCAAGAGCCGAGTTCAAATCAGCGTGAAGTTTAACATCTACTCTCATGTAATGGAAATCATTTATACTAAATTAACATGACTTTGGTGTTACGGTTTTATTTCTTGTTCTTCAGAAACAAAAGGTCAGTAAACACTCTTGGCATGTTTAAAACAAACAAAAATAAGAAACTATGGTTGGTTCTGAATCATTAAACATATTGACCCCCTCACTGAAGAAAATGTCATGTTAGAATTTGGGAGGAGGCTACACTGACCCTCAATCTGTAAGTCCTGAATCAAACATTGCTTATTATTTGTCTCCACATGTAGTTACAATTTGTAAGGGTCATCAATTAACCTATATAGAACAATGTATTAATGAGGTGTGTGTCAGAAGGTTTTACGTACACCCTTGGTATGAAATGCTATTAATAAACCCCCAAGCTATCACTCTTGGGGCTTATATGGCATCTCACACCTAGGGTCTGAGTAAAATTACATTACACATGCCTCCCATTTATCTGTTTCTTCCAGATATTCAGCTGTACATGGTTTAACATGAGAGCTATGTACTGTTTTTTGTGCTGGCTTTACTATTATTATTATTATTATTATTATTATTATTATTATTATTATTATTATTATTATTAATTTATTTACAAGACCCTTATCCAAGGCAACTTCTAGAGAAAAAAGGAGAATTGACCCTGATGTTTTGATGAGGAAAACTAAATTAAAAGATGATGAAAATTATATGTCAGCTTTTATTTTAATTTGGTTTTCTTAAACTTGTTTAAAGAAAAAAACTCCAGATCACTCCAAAATTGGAACCCTATAGGGGGACCCCCCTCCCCCTTGCCCTTCTGAAAGTTAAATGCAAGCACTAACCTTATGGCAAATAATGTGAAACAGGTTTGGGGGTCAATTCCTGTTTTTCCAATTCCATTTTTAAATCAATTACCAATTCCAATTCCTTTGAAGGAATCTGAATTGTACTAGAGACAATAACTGTTGTGATTGTTCATGATCAGTGATGTGTTGGAATTGGGAATTGATTTTAAAAAGGAGTTGGAATTGAAAAACAAGAATTGACCGCAAACCTCATGTTAATACCAAGCTTCACAAACAATAGATCACAAGTGTTAGAATACATAACTTACATTATTAGCTTGAGATAATCCCAGAACAACCCTGACTGGTGTTCTGAATTTGGCAGAGCTATAAAGAACAATATGCATAATAGAAAAGTACTGCACATGGTGAATGTTAGATTAGTATTGACAAAAATGTTGTTTCCTCTGCAACAGTAAGACCAAACAATATCTAGGCTAAATGCCATTTGTCTCTATAATACAGTAGTATATACAATATACATATACAGTACATATAGTATATACATCCAAATAGAATGTTATGATTCAAGAATAGATGCTTTATTAGTCAAGGAGCTGAGCAGTTACACAGTCCATGTAGTTACCCTGCTTAAGCTACAAATAATTTTACCTGAATTCGAAATGTCTTTTCTATTAAACCGCCTTCAACCATCTCTGGTAAGCAACACACCTTTCAACACCTTGAGTCAATTAACATGCCCAAAACAACAACAAAAAACACCGCAGTGGTCCATCAACGGAGAATATACTGTATTACTGAATAAGAACAATCTACACGATTAACCTTTTTTCTCAAAACTAAAACAGAACACCCACACGCGTTACTTTTAACTGGTCTACCAGTGTCCTTCCTAAATCTACCAAAGCAATGTTTATTTCTATATTTATTTATTTATTTATTTACTTACCTGAGTGTACATACAATATATGCTTTCTTGTCACTAGTGGGTGGTCAAAATAAAATAAATTAATAAATAAAAAGCTGCATGCTGTCTTGTAATGTTTTAGAAGATATGCTATTTGTAAAGTTAAAGACTAGTGTAACTGGTGTTGGGGGGGGGGGGGGGGGGGGGGATACTAGCACCCGTATTAGTGTATGCACTTCACATACGTGATAAAAGATCCATATTTTCTAGGTACTACAGTGTAACGGAATATGTGACCCCCCCCCCCCCCCCCCCCATATATTACAGTACTTACATTTCACAGGCTGCGGGTTGGACTGCTTCCTTCTGGGCATTTTCAGACCAGTTCAGTTTCGTGTCTCAGACCGAATACCTATAACTTTTTTAAAATTCGCGATTTAAATAATAGAGGTTCTGTTTTTGTTTTTTTTTTTTTTTTTTTTTTTTTTTTTTTTTTTTTTTCACTGCATGTCTACTATTACTACTAGTAAGAGCAAGTATCCAGGCATATGAATCAGACACGTACATGCTGTGTTCTACATCGACACAAATGTAATGCCTGTTTGTATTACATATTCAGTAAAGTCACTGGATAAATGTTATTATTTACATACGAAGCACGTGCAATAAAGCAGTAGTATACACACGGTACTGCCGGCTGGTGCATCGG